>NC_084611.1:39731208-40068708 GCF_033978795.1 Nerophis ophidion
GATTTTTTGCAAATAATTACAAGAGTACTGTAACACAGTCAAATTAGTTATGAAATGTAAAAGTAGACATTTTGGAATTGTGTGTACATTGTATTAAAAATTGATAGTAAAATTAGGGACCATCCAGCCATCCATTTTCTACTGCTTGTCCCTTTTGGGATCACGGGGGGCTGCTGGAGCCTATCTCAGCTGCGTTCGGGCGGAAGGCGGAGTACACCCTGGACAAGTCGTCACTTCATCGCAAGGCCAACACAGATGGACAGACAACATTCACACTCACATTCACACACTAGGGACCATTTAGTGTCGCCAATCAACATGCAACAATCATGCTTTAAAGTTATTTTCTTGCAAATAGACTTAGACTTAGACTTCCTTTTTATTGTCATTCAAATTTTACCTTTACAGTACAAATAAGAACGAAATTTCATTGCATTAGCTCTTGGTAGTGCAGGATGAAAAAAAAAAACGCAATAAGGTGCAGATATAAATAAATAGGCTACTGTACAGATAAATACATAGCACTTTTTCACATGCGTCCATGTTTATGGATATATGTTGTATTGTCTTTTTTATTCCAGCGAGTTAATCCATTTCGGGGGGAGTTGAGGGGATAATTTAATTATGATGCGTTCAAGAGTCTTACGGCCTGAGGCAAGAAGCTGTTACAGAACCTGGAGGTTGTGCTTCGGAGGCTGCGGAACTTCTTCCTACAGTCCAGCAGTGAAAACAGTCCTTGGTGGGGGTGGGAGGAGTCTTTGCAGATTTTCTGAGCCCTGGTCAGGCAGCAGCTTTTTGCGATCTCCTGGATAGGAGGAAGAGGAGTCCTGATAATTTTTTCTGCCGTCCTCACCACTCTCTGGAGAGACTTCCAGTCTGAGGCATTGCAGGCTCCAGTCCAGACAGAGATGCTGTTGGTCAGCAGGCTCTCTATAGTGCCTCTGGAGAATGTGGTGAGAATTGGGGGGGGGAGCTGTTCTCTTTTCATCCGACGCAAAAAGTGCATGCGCTGCTAAGCTCTTTTTACAAGAGCTCCTGTGGGGACCAGGTTATATTGTCAGTGATCTGCACCCCCAGAAACTTGGTGCTGCTTACCATCTCCACCGCCGTGCTGTTGATGAAGAGTGGAGCGTGGCTGGACCAGTGCTTCCTGAAGTCAACAATGATCTCCTTGGTCTTGTCGACGTTCAGGACCGGGTTGTTGGTTCTGCACCAGTCAACCAGATGTTTCACCTCCCTGTACTCCATGTCGTTATTGTCGCGGATGAGGCCCACTACTGTCGTGTCGTCCGCATACTTCACAATGTGGTTAGTGGTAGTAGTAGTTAGTAGTTTATGTCACATTCATCTTTCGTATTTGTAAGCGAACTCTACTTGCATGTCTTTTTCCTCATACGAGTGTGCGTATTGGTACTACTTATCTAAATTAAAAACAGGATTAGGAGTCCGATAATGTGAAGCCACCTTGTAATAAAATGAGGGCGCCCTCTGCTGGATGTTTTGGATATTACTTTATACCGTGCATGGTTTACACCAGGGGTCACCAACCTTTTTGAAACCAAGAGCTACTTCTTGGGTACTGATTAATGCGAAGAGCTACCAGTTTGATACACACTTAAATAAACTGCCAGAAATAGCCAATTTGCTCAATTTACCTTTGATAAATACATTTATAAATATATATATAAAAAATGGGTATTTCTGTCTGTCATTCCGCCGTACATTTTTCTTCCTTTTACGGAAGGTTTTTTTGTAGAGAATAAATTATGAAAAAAACACTTAATTGAACGGTTTAAAAGAGGATAAAACAGGAAAAAAATGAAAATTAAATTTTGAAACATAGTTTATCTTCAATTTCGACTCTTTAAAATTCAAAATTAAACCGACAAAAAGAGGAGAAAAACTAGCTAATTCGAATCTTTTTGAAAAATTTTTAAAAAATAATTTATGGAACATCATTAGTAATTTTTCCTGATTAATATTAATTTTAGATTTTTGATGATGTTTTAAATGGGTTTAAATCCAATCTGCATTTTGTTAGAATATATAACAAATTGGACCAAGCTCTATTTCTAACAGACAAATCATTATTTCTTCCAGATTTTCCAGAACAAAAATTTCAAAAGAAATTCAAAAGTCTTTGAAACAAGATTTAAATTTCATTCTAAAGATTTTGTAGATTTGCCAAAATGTTTTTGAATTTTAATCATAAGTTTGAAGAAATTTTTCACTAATATTCTTCGTCGAAAAAACAGAAGCTAAAATGAAGAATTATATTAAAATTTCTTTATTATTCTTTACATTTAAAACAATTAAATTTACTTGAACATTGATTTAAATTGTCAGGAAAGAAGAGGAAGAACATTGATTTAAATTGTCAGGAAAGAAGAGGAAGGAATTTAAAAGGTATATGTGTTTAAAAATCCTAAAATGATTTTTGAGGTTGTATTTTTTCTCTAAAATTGACTTTCTGAAAGTTATAAGAAGCAAAGTAAAAAAATAAATGAACTTATTTAAACAAGTGAAGACCAAGTCTTTAAAATATTTTCTTGGATTTTCAAATTCTATTTGAGTTTAGTCTCTCTTAGAATTAAAAATGTTGAGCAAAGCGAGACCAGCTTGCTAGTAAATAAATACAATTAAAAAAATAGAGGCAGCTCACTGGTAAGTGCTGCTATTTGAGCTATTTTTAAAACAGGCCAGCGGGCTACTCATCTGGTCCATACGGGCTACCTGGTGCCCGCGGGCATCGCGTTGGTGACCCCTGGTTTACACGATACTGTTTTCATTCATAAAAACTATGCTCAGTAAGTTAAAGAGTAATGTTGTTTCTGACACTCTGATAAAACAATCAAAGACTACTAGCCAGAAAAATGACTTTAATGTCATGTGATGTAGTGGACAGACTGTGAGAACATTTTGCATAGGTTGCTCATTTCATCGACCGCCTGCATGAAAAGCCCAGTGGTAAAATAGCAACACGTTCATTGTGTGTTTTCCTGCGTGTGTTTATGAATAGACAACGCAAAGCTGACCTGGATGGTGAATGTCAGCCCTGTGAACACCAGTCCATAAAAACCTTTTGTCCCCACATTCATAGATTTGCTAGAAATGTTATAAATTACAGTTTTGTAATAATTAGTTCGGCTTTCATATAAATAACACCCTTCACTGTTGTCCGATATAGCATTTAAAAAAAAAACATAATATAATGCCGGTTTTCTGAATGGTCATTAAAAATAACAAAAACAGAAAACACTTCTCGACGGATTCTTTAAAGCCATTTGTTTCATAAGCAGGAAAATAAACAGAACAATCTCAGCCTCCCTGAGCATAAAGTCACGTCAATACCACATGATTTGAAATAGTTCATGAAACACTCCAATGCTTGGCAGAAACACGTACGCACGCACACACGCACACGCCCCCCTCAAAGTAATAGTATTTCATCTTTACAGATTATTAATCATTGCTTGCTATTGCACAGAAACATGAATTTTCAACTAAGAAAATACACAGTGGTGACATTTTGGTTCGCGGCGCCCACATATAAATGTAAATAAGGTTCACTGGCGTCAAATGAAAACCCAGGAAATTAATCATGTTAAACTTAAAAAATAGTTGGGAAAAAACCCCTCCATGCTGACATTCATGAACACACTCCTATGCCATAAAAAAAACAAACAACTATCTGTGCTGAATGCTGGCGTCATGGTGAGTTTTAACGCGCTGCCAAAAGATGAACACATTAAAACAGGGGTGTCCAAAGTGCAGCCCGGGGGCCATTTGCAGCCCGCGGGTCATTTTTTTAACGGCCCCACGGCACATTTTAGGAATACAATTGAAAAAAATTAAAAACATAAAAAGCGGTATAAAAGAGCAAATAGGTGAAATTCAACAATTGTTGCAATGCTTACTCTTATAACACAAAGCTGCCATGCAAGGTGTTTCTTTCTTTAACAAATAATAATGAATAAAAATCAATGTCATTTTGAATTATTGACCTATTCAAGGCTCCGATTACGTCACATTAAATATTCCACTTTGAAATATTTTTTGGGGGAAAATGTTGCATATTTTGTTTTGCCATATAAAAACCTGAGCTGTTTTTTCAAAGAAGTGCCTAAAACAAACAAAACAAAAACAACAATAAAACTTAAAATTGACTGATGTATCTGAAGTTGATCTCAAGATTATTGTGCTAAAAGTAAACAATAAAAAAAATGTATAATATATTTTTAACACTTTAATGAGTAGGACACTTTTGGATCCCCAATTATTTTAGTGTGATTTGTTTGTAAGTGTCACAGCTCAAAAAATAATAATGAATCAAAATCCAAAATTAAGGCTCCAGTTATTATATAATCTCAAATATTCCACCTAAAAAGTTATTGGGTGAAAATATTGCATATTTTGCGTTTTTTCAATTTTTTTTTTCCTAATGTTGATCTAGAGATTTAACACTTGAATAATAATAAAAATAATAATACTGAATAATGACACATTTTAAATATATTTTTTGACCAAAACCCTTTAGGGTCCCCGGGATCATAACTGAGTAGAGGCCTAAATGTATATTTTTTATACATATATTGTAATGGTTTTTAAAATGAATAATATGAAAATGGCCCCCGCTTGCTTTGATTTTTCAGTGTGCGGCCCTCAGTGGAAAAAGTTTGGACACCCCTGAATTAAAAGATGATATAATGCAAAAAAACTAATCTGAACAACTGCCGGTGTAAACATTGATGGTGTTTGTTTAAAGGTGGCAAAGTGATATAAAACTTTATTTGTTCTCTTCAAATTAAAATAAGAAAAACTACCTTGTAAATGCAACTTTGTATTGCTGCTGCAGTCATCATAATAATAATAATAATAATAATAATAATAATAAGAAGAAGAATCATGTTACATTTTCTTCGTATACTTGTCTTTACCGTACGCTTATAAATATTTACTGTATCGGTAGAACATCTCTGGTATCAACAATATACTCTCTCTCACATACACACACAGCTGCCACATTCACACAAAAGGAGGAGAAGGGATCGTGGTTGTGGTGGATTGCGGTGGGGGCTGGGGTCGCCTTTATGTGCGATTGAGGGTCTGGAAGATTCTTGATATCTGGAGCATGACGGGTCCTGTCTCTGGGTCGTTCATCCACTGGGTGCTATTCAGGGGGTTTTCCAGCATGTCCTCAAATGCTGCAATGGGGACACAAATTGTGCACTTCAGTTCCATTTCACATTTGGAAAACCAGGACTTGTGGGGCTATGTGTGTGTGTGTGTCTCATTTACATCCAGCAGTTCCTCCCAAGTGTCTAATCTGTCAGACACAAAGAAAAAAAAAAAAAAAAAGTATTTATGGCGCATGTTTTAGTACCGAGTAGAGTCTTCGGGTTTGTCAAACCCAGCTGGACCACAGGGTTCTCCAGGATGGCCTGGAACAGCGGACTGTTGGTGTCAATGCCTTTGTCCAGGTCCTCTGGGGATGGCTTCTTGTCTCCCAGCAGCCACTCACACTGGATCACACACACACGAGACAAAGCACTTCGGTCATTGTGGACTTTGGGTCAGGTGACTGACCAGTGGAGTCACAAGTTGAGTGACATGCAGGAATACTTGGATGCAAGAAGCACACAACTCTTTTACAGAGTTGATCAAATGAATAACGTTAGCAATATAGCTAACATAGCTGTGCTAGTGTTGCCAACAATTGTGTCCTATTGTCCCACTTTCAAATATTGCTGTATGTGAGATATGGCATTTATTATGTTGGAAAAGTGTTTGTACAAACCCCGTTTCCATATGAGTTGGGAAATTGTGTTAGATGTAAATATAAACGGAATACAATGATTTGCAAATCCTTTTCAACCCATATTCAGTTGAATATGCTACAAAGACAAAATATTTGATGTTCAAACTGGTAAAATTGTGTTGTTATTGCAAATAATCATTAACTTTAGAATTTGATGCCAGCAACATGTGAAAAATAAGTTGGGGAAGGTGGCAATTAATACTGATAAAGTTGAGGAATGCTCATTAAACACTTATTTGGAACATCCAACAAGTGTGCAGGCTAATTGGGAACAGATGGGTGCCATGATTGGGTATAAAAACAGCTTCCCAAAAAATGCTCAGTCTTTCACAAGAAAGGATGGGGCGAGGTACACCCCTTTGTCCACAACTGCGTGAGCAAATAGTCAAACAGTTTAAGAACAATGTTTCTCAAAGTGCAATTGCAAGAAATTTAGGGATTTCAACATCTACGGTCCATAATTTCATCAAAAGGTTCAGAGAATCTGGAGAAATCATTCCACGTAAGCAGCATGGCCGGAGACCAACATTGAATGACCGTGATCTTCGATCCCTCAGACGACACTGTATTAAAAACCGACTTCAATCTCTAAAGGATATCACCACATGGGATCAGGAACACTTCAAAAAACCACTGTCACTAAATACAGTTTGTCGCTACATCAGTAAGTGAAAGTTAAAGCTCTACTATGCAAAGCGAAAGCCAATAATCAACAACATCCAGAAACACCGCCGGCTTGTCTGGGCCCAAGATCATCTTTGATGGACTGATGCAAAGTGGAAAAGTATTCTGTGGTCTGATGAGTCCACATTTCAAATTGTTTTTGGAAATATTCGACATCGGGGAAGTGAACCATCAAGACTGTTATCGACAGTTGAAAAGCCAGCATCTGTGATGGTATGGGGGTGCATTTGTGCCCAAGGCATGGGTAACTTACACATCTGTGAAGGCACCATTAATGCTGAAAGGTACATACAGGTTTTGGAACAACATACGCTGCCATCTAAGCGACGTCTTTATCATGGACGCCCCTGCTTATTTCAGTAAGACAATGCCAAGCCACATTCAGCACGTGTTACAACAGGCGGAGCTGGAGGCCACACCACCTCCAGCTCCATGTGGACCTGAGTGAGGACAGCCTGTTTTCACGTCCGCTTTCCCACAATATTAACAGCGTGTCTGCCCAATGACGTTATAACTGTAGACTGATCGAGGGCGAGTTCTTGGTTTCTTATGTGGGTTTATTGTCAGGCAGTTTCATTAACGTCCTCCTACCGCGGTAACAACACACAACAACAGCAGTCACGTTTTCGTCGACTGTAAAGCAGTTCGTCTGCCGTAAATAGCAATGTTGTGACACTCTTAAACAGGACAATACTGCCATCTACTATATATGCATATGTGACAATAACATCTACGGCTTTCAGAGAGTGCAGTGCGCAACTGCGCACACAACAGGGAGTCGAAGCAGAAGAACGAGGAAGATACATCCGTGGCGACACTGACGACGAGTAAGACGACGAAATACGCTTGTAAGTTCCAAGCCGCAGCTGCGATTTGACCTGGATAGCCCCCGGGAAGAAGTGGTGGTAGTTAGAAAAATTGTGACAGAGAACAGAAAAAGGATGGACAATTCAACCCTTAACTCAACAATGAGTAGATGAGTTTTATGTGTGTGTATATGTGTAAATAAATGAACACTGAAATTCAAGTATTTATTTATATATATATATATATATATATATATATATATATATATATATAAAATACTTGACTTGGTGACTTTTAGCTGTAAATATACTCCTCCCCTCTTAACCACGCCCCCGCCCCCACCTCCCGAAATCGGAGGTCTCAAGGTTGGCAAGTATGAGTTGAGTACATTTTGTGTCTTCCAAAAAGAGATTAAATAACAGAAAAGAAAAGAGTCATTGAAGTTTGTTGTCCACCTACCGCTGCGTCCTGCTGGTTATTGTTGACTTTGAGTGCATCGATTACCTGCTTTTCCTCAAAGCCCATCTCCATGAGCGCAAAAACTGCCTGTCGGCACAATCAGCAAAAGGAAACGTGTTAACTTTGTGTCATAAATAACGCTGATCACTGATAGAAATCATATTAATCAATAAATAACACTCATAAATAATAATAATCAAAACATAAATAAGACTGTACACCACGACTAATAAGTTGCTACAATTAATAAATCAATAAATAAAACTGATTACTATTACTAATAATAAATCAATGAAAACTATCACTACTACAAATAATTAACACAAATCACTATTAATAATAATAATACTGATTACTAGTACTGCTACTACTTATAAATAATGCAATTAATAATAATAAATAACATTATTCACTAATAATATGAGTAAAATAACACTAATTACCATGATCAATAATAAATCAATGAATAACACTGCTCACTGGTACTACTAATAATCACTAATTAAAAATGATCAGTAGTAACAACAATCAATAATTAACACTGATCCCAACTATTAATACTACTAATAACTACAGTAATCACTACAATCAATAATACTAATAAATAACTAACAGTGATCACTACAACTAATAATAATCAATAGCGAACACACTCTGGAGTCGGGCCTGAACTCTCTTTTCCTGCGAATCCTCTTGAAGATTTCTGTGAGTTCGTCCTGTCTGCTGCTCTCGTCTGTGGAGGACAAGCTGCGGCGGCACGAGGACGAGGAGCTTCTGGACGCGTTGGAGGACGAAGGGCCCGGCGTGGCCGAGGCCGAGGCAGCGGCGTTGGCGGCTGAGGCTCCGGCTGCTGCGGCAGAAAGGTCCTGACCGGGCAGCGGCGTGTCCACCGAGGGGTCGTCCATGTGCTCGATCAGCCATTCCATGGCTTGTGTCACGGACATGCTGGAAGTGGAAAGACTTCAGCAAACTGACACACAATACTACAAACCCCGTTTCCATATGAGTTGGGAAATTGTGTTAGATGTAAATATAAATGGAATACAATGATTTGCAAAACCTTTTCAACCCATATTCAGTTGAATATGCTACAAAGACAAAATATTTGATGTTCAAACTGGTAAACTTTTTTTGTTATTGCAAATAATCATTAACTTTAGAATTTGATGCCAGCAACACGTGACAAAGAAGTTGGGAAACGTGGCAATAAATACTGATAAAGTTGAGGAATACTCATCAAACACTTATTTGGAACATCCCACATGTGTGCAGGCTAATTGGGAACAGGTGGGTGCCATGATTGGGTATAAAAACAGCTTCCCAAAAAATGCTCAGTCTTTAACAAGAAAGAATGCGGCGAGGTACATCCCTTTGTCCACAACTGCGTGAGCAAATAGTCAAACAGTTTAAGAACAATGTTTCTCAAAGTGCAATTGCAAGAAATTTAGGGACTTCAACATCTACGGTGCATAATATCATCAAAAGGTTCAGAGAATCTGGAGAAATCACCCACATAAGCGGCATGGCCGCAAACCAACATTGAATGACCGTGACCATCGATCCCTCAGACGGCACTGTATCAAAAACCGACATCAATCTCTAAAGAATATCACCACATGGGCTCAGGAACACTTCAGAAAACCACTGCCACTAAATACAGTTTGTCGCTACATCAGTAAGTGCAAGTTAAAGCTCTACTATGCAAAGCGAAAGCCATTTATCAACAACATCCAGAAACGCTGCCTGCCTCTCTGGGCCCGAGATCATCTAAGATGGACTGATGCAAAGTGGAAAAGTGTTCTGTGGTCCACATTTCAAATTGTTTTTGGAAATATTTGACATCATGTCATCCGGACCAAAGGGGAAGTGAACCATCCAGACTGTTATCGACGCAAAGTTGAAAAGCCAGCATCTGTGACAGTATGGGGGTTAATTAGTGCCCAAGGCACGGGTAACTTACACATCTGTGAAGGCACCATTAATGCTGAAAGGTACATACAGCTTTTGGAACAACATATGCTGCAATCTAATCGCCGTCTTTTTCATGGACGCCCCTGCTTATTTCAGCAAGACAATGCCAAGCCACATTCAGCTCGTGTTACAACAGCGTGGCTTCGTAAAAAAAGAGTGCAGGTACTTTCCTGGCCCGCCTGCACTCCAGACCTGTCTCCCATCGAAAATGTGTGGCGCATTATGAAGCGTAAAATACGACAACAAGACCCCGGACTGTTGAACGACTAAAGCTCTACATAAAACAAGAATGGGAAAGAATTACACTTTCAAAGCTTCAACAATTAGTTTCCTCAATTCCCAAACGTTTATTGAGTGTTGTTAAAAGAAAAGGTGATGTAACACAGTGGCGAACATGCCTTTTCCCAACTACTTTGGGCATGTGTTGCAGCCATGAAATTCTAAGTAATTATTATTTGCAAAAAAAAATTACATTTATGAGTTTGAACATGAAATATCTTGTCTTTGTGGTGCATTCAATTGAATATGGGTTGAAAATGTTTTTGCAAATCATTGTATTCAGTTTATATTTACATCTAACACAATTTCCCAACTCATATGGAAACGGGGCTTGTAACTCATCAACACAACACCGACACACTTTTAGGTTACATTCATTCTGTAGCTGTTGGACAAGTTGTTAATGACTCTGCTTAGGGGTGACTACATCTGATATTGTTATCGATCAGCAAAAAAACTGATATCAGTTTGCATCTAAAATCTTAGATACAAGCAGTTTTGCAGCGTGTTTACATGTGCCAACCTTGTCAGCCAGTTAACATTTAAATGTCCACCAAAAGTTGCACTTTTATTATATATCTTAGTCAAATCATTTACAAGAAGAAAATATGGTAGGCTATATGTTACTAGGAGCTAGCAGCTGTCCAAAATGCAGCTGCCCGACTTTTAACTAAGACAAGAAAAAGAGAGTACATTACTCCTGTTTTAGCCTCCTCCACTGGCTACATGTGTCATTTAGAGTCCATTTTAGAATGATCTTACTCCTTTTTAAATCCTTACGTGGTCTTGCCCCACCTTACCTCTCTGAACTGCTCCACCTCTATGCCCCCACCCGGTCCCTCATGTCAGCTGATCCTGGAGGTACCCAAATCAAAGCGCAAGCTCAGAGGGGACAGAGCCTTCTCTGTTGCGGAACGATCTACCTCTCCATGTGAGACAGGCCCCTTCTTTGGCTATTTTTAAGACCCTTCTTAAAACCCATTTTCATTCACTGGCTTTTAACCCAGCATGAGACTTTAAACTGTTTTTAACTTTCAACTTTTTAACTGTTTTTAACTACTTTTTATCTAACAAATTGTTCTTAGGGTAATTCCTACTTGCTTTTCAATGTGTATTTTACTTCTGTTTTAAATGTTTGTTTTTTTGTCCGTCCTTTGCCTGTAGTTTTTTGTGGTGTACAACCCTTTGTTCAATTGTGGTTGTTTTTTAAAGGGCTTTATAAATAAAGTTGGTATGGTATGTGGTACAACAGCTAAGCACACAAACAATAAGTGTACTTAAATGAACGATATTTCGGTTTAAAACGGCACATTTGTCAATATAAACAAGTATCAAATACATTTCTTACACATACAAAGTCTCCAAGGCAAAAGTGTAATAGAAAGTATCCAGCAGGTTGTTACAGGCCCTCCCCTATATTCTTTTCAACAATAACAACATCCCACTTGGATGCAACAATTCAGCATATTAGCAAAGAAACCCTCAGCAAAAGACAAACCTAAACTGCATCATCGAACTTACTCTGTCATGACCTTATTTTCATAAATGATTATTCCCATCAGGTGTCATCAAAAAACAAATGCCACCCCACTTTAACTTAAGGACGGAGTAAGTCCATTCCAGACGGTTAATAATAGATAGTTTGTGTTTTTCATGCCTCCCATTGTTCTCTGTTGGAGTCATTTAACTTGATCAAGCCTTATCTAACATTCTACGCTACAAAAACATTAAATTATCTCTGATTTGAGCTGATATACGCAAGACTCCTGTATTTGTATCGTACCGAAAGCAAAAACATTTTATCGTTATACTCCTCGCACTGCTCACCAAATAATGCTTGCTCTCTGAAAAAGTGCACCAGGGTTGACATTGATTGATTGATTGATACTTTTATTAGTAGATTGCACAGTACAGTACATATTCCGTACAATTGACCACTAAATGGTAACACCTAAATAAGTTTTTCAACTTGTTTAAGTCGGGGTCCACGTTAATCAATTCATGGTCAAGGTGAATGGTAAATGGCAGGGGTGTAACGGTACACAAACATTTTGGTTCGGTACGCACCTCGGTTCAGAGGTCACGGTTCGCTTAATTTTAGGTATAGTAAGAAATCAACAAAATATATATTTTTTGGTTATTTATTTACCAAATTTGCAAAATCTTCCACCAAAAATATTTTTCTTAGTGGAATATTTGATGTGAAGTAATGGGAACGTTGGATTGGTCAATAATTCATAATAACATTGATTTCTATTCAATATTATGTTTTGAGCAATGACAGTTTGAAAGAAAAAAAAACAGCTTTGTTTCATTAGTCAACATTGCAATTTTTTAAAATTACATTTAGCCTTTAAGCTTTTTTATTTCACTTTTGTTTATGTTTTTGTTTATTTTAATAGTATTTTTAGAATGGGCCGTGGGCCTTTAAAACATTAGCTGTTGGCCGCAAATGGCCCCCGGGGCACACTTTTGACAACCCTGTTATAGGTAATAAAAAATTTAATCTGATAAATATATGGGTAAAAAGCAGAGCCTGGCGACGCATGCGCGTTTATCATAAATCTCTCCCTCTCTCTGCCCCTCCCTCACGAATGTTGCTGCGTGCACAAATTGTCTTGTTTTTAACCCCTTCTCAACCCTGAACGTACATTGAAAATACACGAAATCCTAACTTAAAATGCCAGACATTTGAGGCATTTAAGAAACTCCACCAGGACAGCTCTGCAAAAGAGGACATATCCGGTGAAAAGAGGAGGTATGGTCAGTCGATCGTAGCCCGGTCGCTGCTAGCATGCCGTGTGTTGTGCCTCGGTGTGTAATGTTTACACAACGTGCAGTATGCTACTTAATATGTCCGTGTGGAAGCTCCTTCAGTTGGAGGGTCTTCCAGCTCTGGCTTTTACATGTTGTCCTAGCCTGGTCGCTGCTAGCATGTGTACTCGTTCGGTACACCTCCGAACCGAACCGAAACCCCCGTACCGAAACCGTTCAATACAAATACACGTACCGTTAAACCCCTACTAAATGGTACTATTGTTATTGTTTTTATTAAAAGAATGTTCAGTTTGTATATTATTTCAATTACTATCTTTATATATTCTCTAGACTATTTTGGGTTTTATCGCAATATCACAAGTTTTTTTTTTTTTTGGCCTCGGTCTGGACCCCCAGGCATAGACCGATTTTTTTTTTCTACCCCCCATTGTTTACCTATATCTCACCTTTTTTGTAAGGGGTGCCGAAAGTTGGCCGACCCGTCACCGATCTGTTCTGTCTCCCTGTTATGTTTGTCTGATCTTGAATGGGATTGTGCTGAAAATTTTAATTTCCCCTCGGGGATTAATAATGTCTGTCTTAGTCTGATTCTGAATATATTATGGAAATTGCTGTGCTTGCCGAGTTAAGAATATACCCGTTGGACAAATGTAATGTAGGACCCCTGATTTAGTCTGACGAATAAGCATTTTTAGGGTGTTTAGGCATGAAGTCTTGGAACGTTACTTGTCCAACTCTACAAACAGGCCCCAACCAGGGTATGATATTCGGCTAGCAGTTAGCTTGTGAACTTGATGCCAAACAGCTATTAGACTACAATAAACGGAAAAAATGAGTGGCAATACAGATGTAAGCAGATAGCAAGTGACGTTAAAATTAAACAATTGACAATGATGTTCACCATAACTTTCAGAGCTTGCTAAAGGCATGATGCGTTCAATGCCTCCTCCAGTGTTGTAAAAGTGAACTACCATATTTCTTTGAATTGCCGCCGGGTTTATAGTATGCGCCTGCCTAGAATTACTGCCAGGTCAAACTTGTTTCGCAAAATAATTAGCGCATGCTTAGCATTACCGCCGGCTCAGGATTACAACGGGTCAAACTCGTTTTACAAAATATTATTTTTATTAGCGAATGTCTAGAATTTTCCCGGGGTCAAACTCGTTTCGCAAAATAATAAGCCTAGAATTTCCGCCGGGTCAACCTCGTCACCTCACGAGTGACACTTCACCTGTCATCATTTTCAAAACGGAGGAGGCTGATTTCAATAATTTGAAATCGCATAAAGGGAAGAATAAGAGCTATTCAGTAGGATTTAAGGTTCAAGCTATTGAATATGCTAAAAAGAACAGTAAGCAGCTATGTTTTATTAATATACCGTAGCTGTGTGTGTCAAATATGAGTCATTAAATGACTCCTGCCTCCTGGTGGTAGAGGGCGCTAGTGATCCTTCTTGCGACAACTAGGCTGCAGAAGAAGTGACAACAAGCAACAAGAGTGAGCAGCGATCGTTTGTTTTTTCCTCTCGCTTGCACTTTTAACATGGAGGATTACATATCTAAAATAAAACAGTTTTCTAAACTAGACTTTCAATCGAAGCAGGAGGTAATAAAGGAAGATCTCCATCGAGACAGAGAGACTTTTAAAACTGAAGAAAGATAAGGAAGACTTTTATAAACAAGGAATCGATGCTGTTGATCAGAGGAAGCTGCGCATGGACTTTATTTATAAGTAAAGGTAACACCATAATAACGTTTTTTTTCTAATTAAATGTGCTTTTCATGATGGTATCCTTACATCACACTCACATTTATAAGCGCAGGCCTAATTTTACCGCATGCCTTTGGTAAGCGCCGGAGTGAAAAGAGGTTTTAAAATAATTAGGGCATGCTTGCCTTTGCATGCCTTTGGTAAACGCCGGAGTGAGAAGAGGTTTTAAATTAATTAGCACCCCGGCGGCAATTCAAGGAAATACGGTACATACCCTCAAGCAACCCAATGACACAAAAAGAAAACAAGCCTCACAGAGACGGTTTTTGTACATTAGCCCCAGAAGTAGCACGGACCTACTCAAACATATGTAACGGAATTCCTTTCCATACATACAATAAAACTATGTGGCTTGCTTAACACTTGGTTGTTTTGAACCCAGACTGTGTGGGAAAAACATCCTCCCTGTCTCCCATTTGCCATAAAAACATAAACCAAGTATGACTTACTGGTTTAGTCGAAGGGCTTTGACGGCTCTGCTCTCGGGGAAACCCATCTCAGTGAGCTGCTGGAGGGCCGTGTCGTCCACGCGATCCTCCTCGTCCTCGTCCAGCATGTCTACGAGGACACACCAGAAACTCAGGGATGAGGGGCTGACCTTGTTCCTCAGTAGGACGTAGACACGTTTAAACGTTACCGTTGGCCTTTTTGAAAAGCTCCACAGCATCGGGGTTGAGGGCCAGAAGCTTCTGAGCTACTTCTATCAGCGACACCAAGATTTTTCTGAGCTCTGTCTGAAACTGGAGAACAGGCAGAAAATGATCTTTCAATGAAAAATAAAATATTTTTAAACACGTTATTAGATACAGTGGAACCTCCATTTAGGAAGCCCTCATAGTACAAACTTTTCAATGTATGAACCCCTCATTGTACAAACTATTCCATTGATAAATGCCTCATTGTACAAACCTTTTAAATTTGATAGAGCCCTCACGTACAAACTTTCCACTTTATGAACCCCTCATTGTACAAACTTTTTACATTAGGAACCCCCTAATTATAAAAACTTTTAGATTTATGAACCCCATTGGACAAACCTTTAAAATGTATGAACCCTTTCATTGCACAAATGTTTGGATTTTTATTTTAAATTATTTTTTGACCCATCATTGTACAAACTTTTAGCATCTATGAACCCCTCATTGTACAAATTATTCCATTTAAGAACACCTCATTGTACAAACTTTTTACATTTTTATAGAGCCCTCACAAACTAACTTTCCACTTTATGAACCCCTCATTGTACAAACGTTTCGCTTTATGAAACCTCATTATACAAACCTTTGAAATATATGAATCACCCATTGTACAAACTTTTTGATTTATGAACCCCATTGTACAAACCCTTAAAATTTGAGCTTCTCACTGTAGAAACCTTTAAAATTTATGAGCTGCTCATTGTAAAAACTTTTCATTTTATGACCCCCCGTTGTGCAAACATTTCGCTTTACACACCACTCTTTGTACAAACTTTTTGATTTTTGATCCTTTAATTGTACAAACTTTAAAATTTACAACCCATTTCCTACCGCTTATTCCCTTTTGGGGTCGCAGGGGGTGCTGGCGCCTATCTCAGCTACAATCGGGCGGAAGGCGGGGTACACCCTGGACAAGTCGCCACCTCATCGCAGGGCCAACACAGATAGACAGACAACATTCACACTCACATTTACACACTAGGGCCAATTTAGTGTTGCCAATCAACCTATCCCCAGGTGCATGTCTTTGGAGGTGGGAGGAAGCCGGAGTACCCGGAGGGAACCCACACATTCACGGGGAGGACATGCAAACTCCACACAGAAAGATCCCGAGCCTGGATTTGAACCCAGGACTGCAGGACCTTCGTATTGTGAGGCAGACGCACTAACCCCTCTGCCACCGTGAAATTTACAACCCGCTCTTTGTAAAAACTTATCAATTTACAAACCACATGCCAAATAAAGATATGTTTGCTGTACAACCCTTGTACATTTGAAGCTGGAAGTCAGAGCTGGGAATGATATTAATGAAGATTAATAAAGAACAAAGATGGCCATATCCACTACAGCTGTATTGTGCACTTACCTGGTCTGAATATAAACAACTTATTGGAAAATATGAGGAGGGAAAAAATGTTTACACATATTTGGTTTGAGATAAAAATTCGTAAATCCAAAAGTTTACAAACAGAGATGTTTGTAAATTGAGGTTTCACTGTATTTACAAACCCTGTTCAAAAACCAATATTTAAGTGACTGAAACACGTGGAAAACCCAATAAAATATTCAGAGGTGGAGCAGGTTTCAGCTTCGTGCGTACCCGTTGAATCAACTCTCTTTTATCAGGGCATGTGACGATAACTATAGAACCGGAAAGTGTCTCTGTCCCGTTTGCGTAATACAACACAGCCAATAATGTCAACACTTATGAAAAGAACGGAAGCGCAAAGTTTCGAACATATCTCCAGGTGTCACTTTTTAGTTAAAATATACAACTTATTTATACACTTTTTAACAGCTAAATTCCTTTTTCACTTTTGTTAATGTTATGGCTATGCCTTAATAACTTTAGTAGTTTGGAATTTTGTTTTAGTAAACACAAGCTAACTTATTTTTAGACATTTAGAACAGTTTGTTGCTAGGGTGAGATTTCAAATATTGATTATTCTGCTAAGGGTTTATTGGTGACAATGGTTTCACTATGGAACAGACTATTCTATTATGTCAAAATGAGTAGCTATTATTACAAACCATGTTTCCATATGAGTTGGGAAATTGTGTTAGATGTAAATATAAACGGAATACAATGAATTGCAAATCGTTTTCAACCCATATTCAGTTGAATATGCTACAAAGACAACATATTTCATGTTCAAACTCATAAACTTTATTTTATTTTGCAAATAATCATTAACTTTAGAATTTGATGCCAGCAACACGTGAAGTTGGGAAAGGTGGCAATAAATACTGATAAAGTTGAGGAATGCTCATCAAACACTTATTTGGAATATCCCACAGGTGTGAAGGGTAATTGGCAACAGGTGGGTGCCATGATTGGGTATAAAAACAGCTCCCCAAAAATGCTCAGTCTTTCACAAGAAAGGAGGGGGCGAGGTACACCCCTTTGTCCACAACTGCGTGAGTCAAACAATTTAAGAACAACGTTTCTCAAAGTGCAATTGCAAGAAATTTAGGGATTTCAACATCTACGGTTCATAGTATCATCAAAAAGTTCAGAGAATCTGGAGAAATCACTCCGCATGGCCGGAAACCAACATTGAATGACGGTGACCTTCGATCCCCCTGACGGCACTGTATCAAAAACCAACATCAATTTCTAAAGGATATCACCACATGGGCTCAGGAACACTTCAAAAAACCACTGTCACTAAATACAGTTGGTCGCTACATCTGTAAGTGCAAGTTAAAGCTCTACTATGCAAAGCAAAAGCCATTTATCAACAACTTCCAGAAACGCCACAGGCTTCTCTGGGCCCGAGATCATCTAAGATAGACTGATGCAAAGTGGAAAAGTGTTCTGTGGTCAGGCGAGTCCACATTTCAAATTGTTCTTGGAAATATTCGACATCGTGTCATGCGGACCAAAGGGGAAGCGAACCATCCAGACTGTTATCGACGCAAAGTTGAAAAGCCAGCATCTGTGATGGTATGGCGGTGTATTAGTGCCCAAGGCATGGTTAACTTACACATCTGTAAAGGCACCATTAATGCTGAAAGGTACATACAGCTTTTGGAACAACATATGCTGCCATCTAAGCGCCGTCTTTTTCATGGACGCCCCTGCTTATTTTAGCAAGACAATGCCAAGCCACATTCAGTACGTGTGTCAACAGCGTGGCTTCGTAAAAAAAGAGTGCTGGTACTTTCCTGGCCCGCCTGCAGTCTAGACCTGTCTCCCATCGAAAATGTGTGGCGCATTATGAAACGTATAATATGACAGCGGACTGTTGAACGACTGAAGCTATACATAAAAAAAGAATGGGAAAGAATTCCACTTTCAAAGCTTCAACAATTAGTTTCCTCAGTTCCCAAACGTTTGAGTGTTGTTAAAAGAAAAGGTGATATAACAGTGGTGAACATGCCCTTTCCCAACTACTTTGGCAGGTGTTGCAGCCATGAAATTCTAAGTTAATTATTTGCCCCAAAAAATTAAGTTTATAAATTTAAATATCAAATATCTTGTCTTCGTAGTGCATTCAATTGAATATGGGTTGAAAAGGATTTGCAAATCATTGTTTTCCGTTTATTTTTACATCTAACACAATTTCCCAACTCATACGGAAACGGGGTTTGTATATGACAGTTTGTTGCCTGTTGTGCATTATGTTTCTTTTTGAATGGTCTTTGCGCCTAAAGTAAAGTCTGTTGTAATTATTGTGGAAGTGTACATTGCGCGTGCAGAGAGGCTTACGTCTCTGATGTTGTGCTGTGTCACAGTGCGGTCCGAGTGGCGAGTGCTGAGGTTGGCGGTGGCCTTCAGGATGGCGTCCTTGTCCGGTGCCTTGTTGTCTTGTTTCTTCTGACACCACACAAGGAGAAGGAGACAGAGATCAGGAAAGTTCCCTTCCTGTCTCGTTGATGAGACCTACCTTTTCATCCGCGCTCACTTCCGCCATTTTGGGCGGTGTGGGCGGCGGCCTTTTCTTGATAAGCAGCAGAACATCTGTTTAGAGAAAAGATGCGGTTTCACAGAGTATATTGTCTTACTGCAGGGGTGTCCAAACTTTTTCCACTGAGGGCCGCACACTGAAAAATCAAAGCAAGTGAGGGCCATTTTGATAATTCTTATGTTAAAAACCAATACAATATATGTACAAAAAATATACACTCAGGCTTGATCCCGGGGACCCTAAAGGGTTTTGGTAAAACATATATAAAAAATGTGTCATTATTCAGTATTATTATTTTTATTATTATTCAAGGTTTAAATCATTAGGTCTATCTGTCAATATAACGTTATTAAAGATTTAAGTTGTATGCTCTTCTTGTCAAAGAAAACCCATTTTTTTAATGGAAAAAAACACAAAATATGTAATATATACACCCAATAAAAATTTTAAGTGGAATATTTGAGATTGTATAACAATTGGAGCCTTAAAAAGGTCAATAACTCATAGCATTGATTTTAATTCATTATTATTATTATTTTTTTAGCAATGACACTTAAAAATAAATTACAAAACAATTATTGGGGATACAAAAGGGTCCTACTCATTAAAGTGTTAAAAAATAAATTATAAATTTTATTAACTGTTTACTTTTAACACATTAACCTCCAGATCAACTTCAGATTATAAATTTTATTGTTGTTTATGTTTTTTTCAGGCCCTTTTTTACATAGCAAACACAAAATATGCAACATTTTCCCCAAAGAATATCTCAAAGTGGAATATTTAATGTGACGTTATTGGAGCCTTGAATAGGTCAATAATTCACAATGTCATTGATTTTGATTAATTATTATTTTTTAAAGAAAGAAACAGCCTGCATGGCAGCTTTGTGTTATTAGCGTCAACATTGCAACATTTTCTTGTTACATTTCACCTGTTGGCTCTTTTATACCACAATTTGTTTAAAAAATTTTCTTTTATAAATAGTTTATTTACAATGTGCCGTGGGGCCGTTAAAAAATGAGCTGTGGGCCGCAAATGGCCCCCGGGCCGCACTTACTGTCTTACTGGAACCTTTTTCATACCTTTGTCCTTGAGACTTTCATCTGCAACCGTTTTTGTGTCACTGAGAACTCGCTCTGTAGCAGCATGTATGAGTTTATGGTGGGTCAGTGTCTTGGGGTCTTCCAGGTTTCCATGAACACACTGGAGGAAATACAGAAGATGTGCATAAACATTACTTTTGGGTCTTCCAATCAATGATTTAAAGACAAGGTGTTGGCATCACATCACTCTCAGAGAGATGTAAACAATTAAAATTATGTTTGCATTTAGAAATGATTCCATATGTTAGTCTGTTTAATAGATATAGGAATATGAACCTTATAACAACTCACAATTTGATTCCAATTTTTGGGGTGACAATTCAACTTAGAATGAATTCTCTGCTCAATACGATTTTTAATTCAAACCGATTCTCACCATATATCATTATAATACAATACAAAACAGGTGGCAACTTACAAAAACTAATCTTGGCTGCTGACGATAGACCAGTGGTTCTTAACCTGGGTTAAATTGAACCCTAGGGGTTTTGGTGAGTCGGCCTCAGGGGTTCGGCGGAGCCTCCGCCGCGGCGGTCAAGACACACCCGACTCATCATGTAAATAAAAACTTCTCCCCATTGGTGTGTTATGGATACATAAAGTCAAATACAAATAACATAAGTCGCTCTAATTTGCAAGTGTGTAATTTGTTGTGAGCTCATGCACTGTGTTGGTTTAGCGCTTTGAACAAGGTGATGCTCATGCACGGTTCTTTTTGTGCAACAGTAAAAAAAACATAACTTTGCCTTGAATTAGAAAATTAGTATTCATTTTTTTTCACTAAAGAAGGGTTCGGTGAATGCGTATATGAAACTGGTTGGGTTCGGTGCCTTCAACAAGGTTAAGAACCACTGCGTTTGACGTAGTGTGGGGCAAAAAAGTATTTAGTCAGCTACCAATTGTGCAAGTTTTCCCACTTAAAAACATGAGACGTCTGTAATTTTGATCATAGGTATACTTTAACTCTGAGACAGAATGGGGGAAAACAACCATGTAAATCATAATGTAGGATTGTTTATTAATTCATTGGTAAATTCCTCTGTAAAATAAGTATTTGGTCACCTACAAACAAGTAGGATTTTGGGCTTTCACAGACCTGAACAGACGTTTACCTTATCCCAATAAACATCTGTTCAGTATTTGAAGATAAAAGTGTTTGATTGTGAGGCATTAAAAGCCACAAAATGCAACGGGTCCATCAGACCCACAAACGCTGGCTGAGTAACAATATGAACATTGCACGGAAAATTTCTCTGCCAGTTTCTGCATCCCACAGGGATACTTCTTTTGTGTTTCTGCACCTGCGAGTTCCCACACAAGGTTGCAACATTGTTTGTCAACACTGTCTGCTCTCATTTTCTCTTACATTTGACCCTCTGATGTTCTGTGTACCTACACTCTGTCCTCCCCCTGTCAAGGCCTGCTGTGTGTGTGTCTGTGGGTGCTTGCGTGTGGTACACAGAACATCAATTTCCACACTTCTATTAGCCCCGGGTCCAGTGGACCTGGACTAGGGCTGGGCGATAGATCAATATACTCAATATATCGCAGGTTTGTCTCTGTCCGATATAGAAAATTACTATATCCTGATATTCGAGTATATGCTCTCACACAGTTGTTCTTTCTTGTCTCTCTTTCTCACAGAGATGTAAACAAACGCACCTTCTTACATACGTCACACGTGCAACGTCACACGCCCTCCTCGAGCAGAGCGGTAGCTACATGGGTAACATTAGCAGTATTGCTAACGGTGCGTTGCGAATGGTAATACGAGAGAGAGAAGGTGGCAATCTGGTAACAAACGAAGGAAGAATTAATTCCCAAGAAAAACAGCACTAGGTGCATGACCTGGCGGTGGTTTGGCTTCAAGCGGGAATATGTTGAACAATTATGCGGCAAAAGTGTTGCTACAAAAAGTAGCAGCACTGCTATTTGATTTCCTATTATGCAGATCATTTTTATTTGACACTTATTGAACTATCTTGTGTGAGATCATGCAGAAAAGTGCAATTTATTTGTTTTAAACCAGTGGTTCTTAACCTTTTTGGAGGTACCGAACCCCACCAGTTTCATATGCGCATTCACCGAACCCTTCTTTGGTGAAAAATAAAATGTTTTTTAGGGGGGGGGGTTTCAAATTCAAGTCAAAGTTATATGTTTTCGGTTACACTTTAGTATGGGGAACATATTCTAAGTAACAAAGACTTAAGTTGGAGTTTTTTGGACACTAGGGGAACATATTCCAAGTAACAAAGACTTCATTTAGAGTTATTTGGTTAGGGTTAGAGGGTTATAATAAGTCCATGCCGAATAAGGCATTAATAAGTACTTAATAATGACAAGTTGAGAGCCAATATGTTACTAATTTGCATGTTAATAAGCAACTAATTAATGGTGAATGTTCCCCATACTAAAGTGTAACCATGTTTTTTTTACTGGTGCAAAAAATTAACTGTGCATGAACATCACCTTGTTCAAAGAACAAAACCAACACAGTGCATGAACTCAAAACAAATTATACACTTGCAAATTAGAGCGACTTATGTTATTTGTATTTGACTTTACAAATTTTATTAAACAGAAAAAGTTTTCAGGGAGCACGGTGAAAGAGGGGTTAGTGCATCTGCCTCACAATACGAAGGTCCTGAGTAGTCAGTGTTCAATCCCGGGCTCGGGATCTTTCTGTGTGGCGTTTGTATGTCTTCCCCGTGAATGCGTGGGTTCCCTCCGGGTACTCCGGCTTCCTCCCACCTCCAAAGACATGCACCTGGGGATAGGTTGATTGGCAACACTAAATTTGCCCTAGTGTGTGAATATGAGTGTGCATGTTGTCTGTCTATCTGTGTTGGCCCTGCGATGAGGTGGCGACTTGTCCAGGGTGTACGCCGCCGTCCACCTGATTGTAGCTGAGATAGCCACCAGCGCCCCCCGCGACCCCAAAGGGAATATGCGGTAGGAAATGGATGGATGGATGGGTCCAAATTGTCTCTTTGAACATTTTGGGTTGCCGACCCCTGATGTAAACAATCTAGGGTGAGTTCAAGGACCGCCAAAATTAGTAGCACAAAATGGCGCTCGCCAAATACTCGAAGCACTGAAGCATGTTTAATATATAAACTGTGCTTTATAGCAATAATGGAGGTTTGTGTCATGTTTGTCCTCCTACAGAAACCAAATTAAAACATAAATATGGGGAAAGGCGGAGCCAACGAGCCAACAGCGGGCTCGGACAAATGACGGTCCGGACCAAGATGGTGGCGAGAGGGCGGAGCGTACGGCGAGGCGGAGAGTGCCTGGAGCGAGACTGCAGCCATCAGCGTCAGGTGCGTACACCACACACCTGCGCTCAATCGCTTCATCTTTTTCTGCAGCACAAAAAGGGCGAAGGAGGAGCAATCGGAGGAGAAGTAGGTGAGGAACGATCCAACCAGAACGACCACGAGAGCACCGAAGGAGAACCCGAGCGAAAAGAGTCCCCGCAACAGACGCAACCACCGGCCACCGAAAGGTGCGCCGCCGTGACCAGCAGGAACAGCCGGCGCGCTAGCAATTGGCGCGACAGACAGGCAAGAAAACCTCATGTGTATTGAAATAATAAACATGGGTCAAACCAGCTATGATGCGTCATGCGTCCATCATCACTGCAACCCACACATGGACGGCAGGAAGTCTGTCACAATATATTTTTTCCCCTCATCATTTCCATTTTTCGTATATTTTGGAAAAAGCTCCAGAGAGCCGCTAGGGCGGCGCTAAAGAGCCGCATGCGGCTCCGGAGCCGCGGGTTTCCGACCCCTGCTCTAAATAGTGAAGTGTGACGGCTATTAATAGGAGGGATGCTCGGCCAGAAGAGGGCCACCAAAAAAGGATGGACACCAGAGAGCAGCACAACACCCCCGCCGTGGAAAACCTACATGTTTCAAGCACTTCTCCTTCAGTTTCTCCACGATGGTGTCTTCCGGGATCTCCTCCAGCCACTCGGCGCCGTCCACCGTGCAGATGTGTATTTTCAACACTTTGCCCGCGAAGATCTTCTCCTCCTGGACGAACATGTCGGCCAACAGACGAGATGTGAGCCGCCTGACGTCAGCTAGCGGCGGTTGCTATAGCGTTAGCCCTACCCTCCTCTCCACAGCTAGCCGTCGTTGCGAGTAAAAAAAAACAACAAAAAATTAGCTGAGGACCATTTTAAGGACTTTTTTATCCGTCGTCTGTGAGGGGGTCGGCCGATAAGGTCGGTCCGCGGCCGCCAGGTGCTTTATTTCCCGCAGTAATGCAGCAAGCCGCCAGCCAGAGAGCACCCTATTTTTACTGTCACGGTTGACCTTTGAACTTCAACTGTACTGGCGGGTGATGCATCATGGGAGATGTAGTGTGGCGGCAGAATACTAGCCGGGTTAAAGTATGGCGCTCAATTAGGGTCTTCTGTTCAGGAGAGAACGCACAGAAGATAATAAAAATAATAACGGAAGAAATTAACAAATTAAAAAAATGGTTTGATAAAAGCAGTCTATTTTTGAATCTCAGTAAAACTAAAATAATGCTACTTGGTAACAGTAGAAAAGAGCATCATATTAACGCCTATACTGGCTCACCTGCACTGGCTTCCTGTGCACTTAAGATGTGACTTTAAGGTTTTACTACTTACGTATAAAATACTACACGGTCTAGCTCCATCCTATCTTGCCGATTGTATTGTACCATATGTCCCGGCAAGAAATTTGCGTTCAAAGGACTCTGGCTTATTAGTGATTCCCAGAGCCCCAAAAAAGTTTGCGGGCTATAGAGCGTTTTTTATTATGGCTCCAGTACTGGAGAATGCCCTCCCGAGATGCTACCTCGGTAGAAGCATGTAAGTCCCATCTTAAAACTAATTTGTATACTCTAGCCTTTAAATAGACTCCCTTTTTAGACCAGTTGATCTGCCGTTTCTTTTCTTTTTTCTCCTCTGTCCCACTCTCCCTTGTGGACGGGGTCCGGTCCGGTGGCCATGGATGAAGTACTGGCTGTCTAGAGTCGGGACCCAGGATGGACCGCTCGTCCAGAATCTGGACCCAGGATGGACCGCTCGCCTGTGTATCGACTGGGGACATCTCTGCGCTGCTGATCCGCCTCCGCTTGGGATGGTTTCCTGTTGGCTCCACTATGGGCGGGACTCTCGCTACTGTGTTGGATCCAGTTTGGACTGGACTCTCACGGCTGTGTTGGATCCACAATGGATTGAACGTTCACAGTATCATGTTAGACCCGCTCGACATCCATTGCTTTCGGTCCCCTTGGGGGTGGGGGAGTTGCCCACATATGCAGTCCTCTCCAAGGTTTCTCATAGTCATCATTGTCACTGTCACCGTCGTCTCACTGGATGTGA
The DNA here is from genome assembly GCF_033978795.1 of Nerophis ophidion. Classification (NCBI taxonomy): domain Eukaryota; kingdom Metazoa; phylum Chordata; class Actinopteri; order Syngnathiformes; family Syngnathidae; genus Nerophis; species Nerophis ophidion. The sequence continues at coordinate 39,756,858 of NC_084611.1, forward strand.
GTTTTTCCTTGCCCTTATGTGGGCTCTACCAAGGATGTCGTTGTGGTTTGTGCTGCCCTTTGAGACACTAGTGATTTAGGGATGTATAGATAATCATTGATTGATTGATTGATTGACTGATCTTTGAATCTCTGTAAAACTAAATTATTGCTATTTGGTAACAGTAGAAAAGAGCATCAGACACAAATATAAATAGACAGAGTAGATATTGAAAGGGTAAAAGAAAACAGATTTTTGGGAGTATTAATAGATGATAAAATGATCTGGAAATCTCATATACAAAACATACAACATAAGGTGGCCAAAAATATTTCAATAATGAATCAAGCAAAATACGTCCTGGGCCATAAATTACGTTATATTCTATACTGCAGTGTTTTTCAACCTTTTTTGAGCCAAGGCACATTTTTTGCGTTGAAAAATCCGGAGGCACACCACCAGCAGAAATCATTAAAAAACAAATCTTAGTTGACAGTAAAACGTTGTTGTCGCAATTATTGGATACGACTTTAAACCATAACCAAACATTATAGGTCTTGTCTCAAAGTAGGTGCACTGTCACCGCCTGTAACATCACACCCTGACTTATTTTGACTTTTTTGCTGTTTTCCTGTGTGTAGTGTTTTAGTTCTTGTCTTGGCTCCTATTTTGCTGTGTTTTTCTCCTTTTTTGGTATTTTCCTGTAGCAGTTTCATGTCTTTCTTTGAGCGATACTGTATTTCCCGCATCTACTTAGTTTTAGCAATCAAGAATATTTCAGTCGTATTTATCCTTCTTTGTGGGGACATTGTCGATTGTCATGTCATGTCAGGATGTACATTGTGGATGCCGCCTTTGCTCCACAGTAAGTCTTTGCTGTCGTCCAGCATTCAATTTTGTTTACTTCGTAGGCACTTCAGTTTTAGTTTCGTTCTGCATAGCCTTCCCTAAGCTTCAATGCCTTTTCTTAAGGGGAACTTGCATTTTGTTTATTTTTGGTTTAAGCATTAAACACCTTTTTACCTGCACCTTGCCTCCCGCTGTTCCCGACATCTACAAACCAATTAGCTACCGACACTCAACAACAACACATCAATTGCACTGTTTGCAGACTATCATTACAGGTTTGCAAAAAATATTTTTAACCCAAATAGGTGAAAATACATAATCTTCCACGGCACACCAGACTGTATCTCACGGTGGCACAGTGGTTGAAAAACACTGCTCTACTGATCGCTAGTGTTACCATGTCTGAGTTATTGTGCAGAAATATGGGGAAACAACTACAAATGTGTGCTACATTCGTTAACTGTGTTACAAAAAAGATCAATTAGAATAATACATAATGTTGGATAAAGAGTACAAACAAACCCTTTATTTATTGAGTCAAAAATATTAAAGCTCGATGATTTGGTAAAATTGCAAACAACTAAAATGATGTACAAAGCAAATTATAACCTGCTACCAAAGAATGTACAACAATTCTTCTCAACTAAAGAGGAGAAATATAACCTTAGAGGAAAACCTAATTTAAAACATTTGTATGCACGTACAACACTTAAAACCTTTTAGCATATCAGTATGTGGAATTAAATTATGGAATGGATTAAGTAAAAAAGTTAAACATTGTACTGATATGATACAGTTTAAGAGGCTGTTCAAATTAATAGTGCTTATAAAGTACAAAGAAGAAGAATTATGAGAAACACTTTCAGCCTTATTGAAAATAAGATATTCTTCATCTCAGTATGTTAATAATGACTAAATTAATTAATTACATATTACAAAACTGTTGTATTACTCATTCACGAATGTCATTTTATTATGAAAGAGGTCAGTGGATGAATGTATATAATTGTAGACCCTCTGACATGGGAAAGGAGTAGGATTAAATAAGCTTTGCTTCTTCCTACTCCTTTTCGGACATTATGTGATGTGAGGTGATATGAAACTGTTTGATGTATTGTGTTGTAAATGTGCTCATGTTCGAAATAAACTATAAAAAGAAAGAAAGAAAAGTTTAACCTTCGTCTTGTGTTACGGTCGGCCCCAACCCGTTTTAGTTTTTAAATGCATTAAAGAACCACATATTTTAATTTTTTTTTACATCGGGGCATTTTGACTTTGTTAGAAACCTCTATTTTTCAACAAAACAAAACTTTTTTTTTTTTTACTAAATTAAAAAGCGCTCTGGTTAAAATTATGACCTTGGTGTTGTTAGGGTCAGTTTCGACCCAGTTATAAAAATAATATTATCAAGCAATAATTAGAGCCAAAACTGAACACACTGACAGCCAGCTCCTCTCCCAATCAGAATCATGTGAGCTTTCGGGGATTCTCATTTTACCTTGTTATCCAGTACAAAATCAAACAAAGACAGGCATGTCCAGACATGTGAGGTCAATTCAGTATAAAATTATAAAAAAAACAACAACAAAAAAAAAAACACATTTATTTAAGAGTTGTGTTCTAAAACCCCTCTGGGGTTTTAGAAATTAGTTTTCAAATATTCCCCTCTGGGGTTTTAGAACACAAACTTTGTCAGGTAACACAACCTTTTGTTTATTTATACGATTCTCTTCGTTCATTTTACCATTTTCAAAATTGAAATCGAGGGGTATACTGACAAAAAAAGGCCCAATAGCTCACACCAAAAATATTAAAACCAATATTTTCATGGATAAGGAAGCCTAACAAGGTAACCAAGAGCTGAGAAACAAATTGGATGATAGATAATTGTGTTTAGTGTATTTTACAGCTGATTTAAGACATGGGTCAAAACTGACCCTTTAACATATAAGAGATGGTGACAGAAATCTAACACAAGAGGAAAGTTAAGTATAGTACTTGGAAAAAATAAATGTTGAAAATGAAAAATAACATTTTGAAGTTGAATATTGGAAAACTAATTTAATTAAAAAATAAGTGCACATTTTTTCCAGGTTTTTTTAATTTCTTTTTCTTATCGCATATGTTTCGATATATGAACTCCTCTGATTTTCACAGTTAAATTTGATCAGTTTCAGATATTTTTAATATCCAAATCCTTTTTTAGGGGGGTGAATAGGTTGATTGGCAACGCGGTGGAAGAAGGACTAGTGCGTCTGCCTCACAATACGAAGGTCCTGGGCTCAATCCTGCACCCGGGATCTTTCTGTGTGGAGTTTGCATGTCCTCCCCGTGACTGCGTGGGTTCCATCCGGGTACTCCGGCTTCGTCCCACCTCCAAAGACATGCACCTGGGGATAGGCCCCTCCCATCTCCAAAGACATGCACCTGGGGATAGGCCCTTCCCACCTCCAAAGACATGCACCTGGGCGTTGGTCCCTCCTACCTTCAAAGATGCACCTGGGGATAGGCCCCTCCCACCTCCAAAGACATGCACCTGGGAATAGGCCCCTCCCACTCTCAAATACATGCACCTGGGGATAGGCCCCTCCCACCTCCAAAGACATGCACCTGGGGATAGGCCCCTCCCACCTCCAAAGACATGCACCTGGGTGTTGGTCCCTCCCAACTTCAAAGATGCACCTGGGGTTAGCCCCCTCCCACCTCAAAAGACATGCACCTGGGGATAGGCCCCTCCCACTCTCAAATACATGCACCTGGGGATAGGCCCCTCCCATCTCCAAAGACATGCACCTGGGGATAGGCCCTTCACACCTCCAAAGACATGCACCTGGGCGTTGGTCTCTCCTACCTTCAAAGATGCACCTGGGGATAGGCCCCTCCCACCTCCAAAGACATGCACCTGGGGATAGGCCACCCCCACCTCCAACCCTCCTACCTTCAAAGATGCACCTAAGGATAGGCCCCTCCCACCTCCAAAGACATGCACCTGGGGGTAGGCCCCTCCCACCTCCAAAGACATGCACCTGGGGGTAGGCCCCTCCCACCTCCAAAGACATGCACCTGGGGATAAGCCCCTCCCACCTCCAAAGACATGCACCTGGGGGTAGGCCCCTCCCACCTCCAAAGACAGCACCTGGGGATAGCCCCCCCCACCTCCAAAGACATGCACTTGGGGATAGGTTGATTGGCAACACTAAATGTTCCCTAGTGTGTGAATGTGAGTGTGAATGTTGTTTGTCTATCTGTGTTGGCCCTGCGATGAGGTGGCGACTTGTCCAGGGTGTACCCCGCCTTCCGCCCGAATGCAGCTGAGATACATGTAGGTTCCGGCACCCCCTGCGACCCCATAAGGGAGAAGCGGTATTTGGGCATTTGGGCGCTTCCATCGTTTGAATTTGTTACTGTCCGTCCGAATGATTTTGGCACTGTCCCAGGCCATGATGTGGTTATTTATTTTTGCAATAGAATAGAATAGAATAGAAAGTACTTTATTGATCCCTGGGGGAAATTCAGCACCACAGTTCGCTCACAATAAACAATAATAATAATACATAATATATGACATATATTATATATAATATATGATATATGAATAATATAAATATATTCTACAAATATTCTACATTTAAGTGCAGTCAAGAAGGAACATATGCATTATACACTGATACAATGATCCGATATGGCTGATTTAAGAAACTGCAGGTAGAAATTCCATTTAATATTTCGAAAAATATTGTCTGATTAGAAGAAAATGTACAAAAGTATATGAAAGGACGTGGAATCATGACAGTCAGTTCGGCAACAAAGATAAGAGGCGTTGCCTTCAGGTAATGTAGGAATTTAAGCAATTAAACTGAACACAGATTAGTTCTCTCACTTGGTCACAACCCTAAAACACTATATATTTAATGAATAATGCAATAAAAGTGGTAATATTATAAATACGGTTTTATATACTGTAGTGTAGTCGCCGGGTGCAGCTGCTGCTGTTTTTAATGAACTCCACAAGAGGGCAGTAACTGCATTTGAAGTATCATCACGAGCGGTCAGCACACAGCAGATTTATCGACTTCTGCTTCGGCATTAAAAACCCTCCCGTTTCAACTTTCTCAACGTTAAATAAATAATTAATAACTAGTTATGAGTTTGTTATTGTTATCCTTCAGACTTCCTAGTGGTGGCTGATTATGTGCCCGCTGGCTTTTTTTTAATGGAAGTTGAATTGTCTCACATCAACTTATATAAATCAATATGATATTAATACATATGCATATATCAATAAAAATCAAAAATACAAATGTGTTAAACAAATAAATAAATAATTTGTATAAATAAACACGTATTTGTAAGTATATTTTTGAGATTTAAAAATATATACTAATAAAATGTATTAAAAAAAATGTGACATACAAATAAATCAATCATTTATACAAATAAACGTGTATTTGTAAATATATTTTTGAGATTGTAATCTAAATATGCTTGATTTTGTATTTGTATTGAATTTGCATATCTGGATGTTTTTTTTGCTTTTGTGTTCATGAGAAATTCCTCCCACAAACCAAATGCACAAAGAAATGTGACCTACCCACTCACCTGAACAACCAGCAGAGGGCACTGCAGCCTGATAAGAGATCAGTATCTACATCGGGGACAAGGTCATTAAACGGCATTGATACAATAAAATAAGCAGTTTGCAAGGTCTTTCAGATTAACTGGATACATTAGCATTAGCTAATACAACGATAACGTTAGCCAGCTCAGGCCCGTCGTGCATTTTCTCTGTAAAGACGTGGATTGTTTTTGTGCAGAGAACTCTGGGCATTTTGGATCTGATGCATGTGATGCTCTGTGACCCAGACCGCTCTGACTGCAGAGTGGTCTGGGTCACAGAGCGCATCACATGTTCAATGGGAGACAGGTCTGGACAACAGACAGGCCAGTCTGGTACCCGCACTCTTTTACTACGCTGTTGTAACACGTGCAGCATGTGGCTTGGCATTGTCGTGCTGAAATAAGCAGGGGCGTCCATGAAAAATATGTTGCTTGGATGGCAACATATGTTGCTCCAAAACCTCTACGTCCCTTTCTGTATTAATGGTGCCCTCACAGATGTGTAAATTACCCATGCCTAGGGCACTAATACACCCCCATACCATTACAGATGCTGGCTTTTGGTTCTTTTCCTCTTTGGTCCGGAGGACACGACGTCCACAGTTTCCACAGAACACTTTTCCACTTTGCATCAGTCCATCATAGATGAGCTCAAACCCAGCGATTCCGGCAGCGTTTCTCGGTGTTGTGGATTAATGGTTTTTGCTTTGCGTAGTAGTTTTAACTTGCACTTACAGATGTAGCGACAAACTGTAGTTACTGACAGTGGCTTTCTGAAGTGTTGCTGAGTCCATGTGCTGACATCCTTTACACACTGATGTCGGTTTTTGATGCACTACCGCCTGCCGTGTCTGAGCCTTTTGATGACCGTAGATGGTGAAATCCCTAAATTCCTTGCAATAGCTTGTTGAGAAATGTTGTTCTTAAACTGTTCGACCATTTGCTCATGCATTTGTTCACAAAATAGCCTGTTCACATGTGGGACGTTACAAAGAAGTGTTTGATGCGCATTCCTCAACTTTCTCAGTCTTTTTTGCCACTTGTGCCAGCTTTTTTTAACCATGTTGCAGGCATCAAATTCCAAATGAGCTAATAGTTGTAAAAAATAATAATGTTAACCAGTTCGAACGTTTTGTGTCTTGTCTTTGCAGTGTATTCAATTGAATATAGGTTGAAAGGGATTTGCAAATCATTATTGTCTGTTTTTATTTTATGTTTTACACAAGGTGCCAACTTCACTGGTTTTGGATGAATTGATTTAAGCAAGACGTGTCAATTTAAGACACAAACAGGTGCCATTTATTATATCAAGAAACATTTTTACAGACTGAAAAAAAGGACAGAGTTTCGACAGGTTATAGATTTTGCCAGTCGTATCTTTGTACATGAGAGAAAATATACAGTGTCACTACAACAAAATGTAAAAAATAGAATACAACCTGCAGGTTGTATCTCAGACAGTACTGAAGGACTATGTTTTAGTATGGCAAATGGACAATAAACGAACACAAGTGTCAATGGATTTAAAAGATTAACAGAACTCAAACACATATTAAAGTCCAAAAGACAACATTTATAATGTTATACAGTTGAAATGAATGATTGCATAATGGGGGGAGGTATACAAAATATATACTCTATTCGATGTGACACTTTAAAGCAAGGGTGTCCAAACTTTATACAGAAAAAAACAAAAGGCTAAACAAGCAGTATATAAACTATACCATCTTTTTGATATTTGAGAGGCAAAACAATGAATGCTTAAGACATCAGATTTCTTCAACAAAATCCTGCTTACAAGGGAAATGCATGACCTAAAGTATTTACAGAGAAGGAAGAGAACATAGCCATAGGCTCAAACGTATAGGAGAGAGAGAGAGAGGGGGTGGCGTTTCCTTGATCTCCCTCCGGACTAACAACTACATACACGGTGGCCGAAACAGGGCCAGTTGTCTTTTTAACCGCCGATCTCCAAGATGGCCTTTAACTGTACAAACATAGCATCAATCACCGCTGGATGCAACGTCTCGCATACTTCCTTCTGTTTTTGGAAAATGCAAAAAATGGAACAAAAATTGTAATGGTAAAAACTCTACGTTTACGCCCCGGATTAACACTTACTATGAAATGCCCCTTGAACACCATTTTCTCTATAAACAAGATTATCCAAAATATATATAAGACAAATATTAAAGGCCTATTGAAACCCACTACTACCGACCACGCAGTCTGATAGTTTATATATCAATGATGAAATATTAACATTGCAACACATGCCAATACGGCCGGTTTAGTGTACTAAATTGCAATTTTAAATTTCCCGCTAAGTATCCTGTTGAAAACGTTGCGGAATGATGATGCATGTTTGTGACATCTCGGGTTGTAGTGGACATATTAGCCCAGCACTACTTATGGCTAAAAGTCGTCTCTTTTCATCGCATAATTACACAGTATTTTGGACTCTGTGTTGCTGAATCTTTTGCAATTTGTTCAATTAATAATGGAGACTATAAATAAGAATGCTGTTGGTGGAAAGCGGTGGAGTGCAGCTGCCTTTAGCAACCGAAACACAGCCGGTGTTTCTTTGTTTGTTGTGAAGCTTTAACACAGAGCGGTCAAGCGAACATGTTTCTCTACGTCAACCAGCAAGTTTTTGGATGGGGAAAATTGTGATATTAACGGAGACTTGAGTGGATTATGCGACCTCCTGCAGCAGCTGTCAAAAAGGCAGCTGTGATCTTGGCTCCTCCATTTGCTTCTCTCAGAGACACTGGCGTTCATCGCAGCTCTCCGACTTTCAGGTATGATTTTATAATCTCACTAAAACACTATTAACACAATAAGCAGATAAGGGATTTTCCAGAATTATCTTAGTAAATGTGTCTAATAACATCTGAATTGCTCCCACTGCCGCCGCCTGGAGCTGTCGCCTTTTTCTTCTTCTTTTTTTAGTGCTCCACTGTAACTTTCCCCATCCACGAATCTAATTAATGGGGAAATCGTCGCTTTCTCGGTCCAAAATGCTCCTGCTGTGCGGAGCCCTACAACCCGTGACGTCACGCGCACATCGTCTGCTACTTCCGGTAAAGGCAAGGCATTTTTATTAGCGACCAAAAGTTGCGAACTTTATCGTCGATATTCTCTACTAAATCCTTTCAGCAAAAATATGGCAATATCGCGAAATGATCAAGTATGACACATAGAATGGACCTGCTATTCCCGTTTGAATAAGAAAATCTCATTTCAGTAGGCCTTTAAGAGAAGTAGGACTCGGACGACAATAAATAGCCAGTGTATGAGTACAAAAGGAGAGAAGAAAGACCCCAAATTTCTGAAGGCAGGCAAGGCGTATAAATAAGACATTAATAAATAAAAAAACAAAAAGAGTTGATGAAATGCTGTTAGTATAAAAGCATATAAAGTGTTCTATTAAGTCTTGTTTACAGCTTTGCCCTTTTTTTAATTATAAAAATATATGGATCACTTTTTCATTTGAACTGTTCGGGAATGTGCACCATCTGAGACTGCATGCTGGTAGGCGGACTGGAGATGCCCTCCGACCAGTCGGACATGTTGGAGTGAGGAGAAGAGCTGGACCATTGATCCGGGGAGCCCGGGGAAGGTGTCAGAAAGGGGTGGTCGGCCACTTGGACCTGATGGCTTGGGGTGTTGTTGTCCATGGTGCCCGTGTAGCTGTGCTGGGAGGGCGGGGTGAGGAACTGGGCGCTGGGGATGGACTGGGTGATGATCTGGGCCTCCTGGGGCAGGATGGTGCGGATGGGGATGCTGGAGGTGCCGCTGCTTTGCTGGAGCTCCGGGGAACTCAGATCGCCGCTGACGAAGTTCTGGCTGTTGCTGGTGTTTGAGCTCTGGCTCTGCAGCTGGATGCTTTGTTGCTGCTGGAGCTGCTGGAGGTTCTGCATCTGCTGCATGATGTGAGGCTGAGGAGCGAGGCGGGCGTTCTGAATTCCTGTGTAGGTCATCATCTGAGACATGTTGGCAGGGTGACCATTGTGAAGGGTGGTCATCATTCCCAAGCCCCCCTGACCTACTCCTCCTCTTAAGGTGTTAAACTGGCCCATGTTGCCGTGCATCCTGGAGAGCCAATCGCACTGGCCTGTCAAGGTGCACTGCCCGCTCGACCCTGTCACGGGCAGGTGGGTAAGGCGGGGAGGAAGCGGGTCAAACTGCATCCGCGCCAGCTCCTGCTTGTTGGGCATCACCATGTGGTTGACGGCCAGGTGCCCGTCTGACATGGCCTGGAGGTGATTAAGCGACACGGGCGGCGACTGCTGGAACGGCGACGTCATCATGGGAGGCGACGCCACATCCGATCCGTAGCCGTGCGGTGACGCCAGAGAATCCACCGGCGATAGCACGGCCGAGCTGTCCAGGAGGTTACCGGACTTCCCGTCCTGGGAGTTTTTCTTCTTCACTTTCATGTCCTTGCTGTCCTTGCAGCTTTTGGCGCCAGGCTTCCGGGCCTTTTTGCCCAGCCCCTGACCCTGCGGCTGCGACTGCTTCATGTTGCCCAAGTAGCCGTTGGGCGAGCAGAGAGTGGGCGACAACGCCGTGCTGAGGGAGCCCCCGTGCATGGGAGGGCTTCGCACGAGGTTGTACTCGTCCATCAGCCTCACGATGTCGTGGTGCATTCGCTCTTGGGCAATGTCTCTTGGAAGGCGGTCCATGTGGTCGGTTATCTCTCGGTTGGCGAAGTGATCCAGGAGGACCTTGGCGGTCTCGTAGCTTCCTTCCCGAGCTGCCAGGAAGAGCGGCGTCTCCTCCTTAGGGGAACAGAAATAAAACAGCACATTAATGACGCAAAGGAGATGTCATCAGAATGGCTGAAGTTGGAAGTAGGGCTGGGCGATATGGCCTTTTTTTTAATACAAACCCTGTTTCCATATGAGTTGGGAAATTGTGTTAGATGTAAATATAAATGGAATACAATGATTTGCAAATAATTTTCAACCCATGTTCTGTTGAATATGCTCCAAATACAACATATTTAATGTTAAAACTGATAAAATGATAAGTAATCCTTAAAATTTAGAATTTGATGCCAGCAACACGTGACTAAGAAGTTGGGAAAGGTGGCAATAAATACTGATAAAGTTGAGGAATGCTCATCAAACACTTATTTGGAACATCCCACAGGTGTTGAGGCTAATTGGGAACAGGTCGGTGCCATGATTGGGTATAAAAGCAGCTTCCATGAAATGCTAAGTAATTTACAAACAAAGACGGGGCGACGGTCACCAATTTGTAAGCAAATTGTCGAACAGTTTTAGAACAACATTTCTCAAAGAGCTATTGCAAGGAATTTAGGGATTTTACCATCTACGGTCCGTAAAATCATCAAAAGGTTCAGAGAATCTGGAGAAATCACTGCACGTAAGCGATGATATTAGGGACCTTTGATCCCTCAGGCGGTACTGCATCAAAAATAGACATTAGTGTGTAAAGGATATCACCACATGTGCTCAGGAACATTTTAGAAAACCACTGTCAGGAACTACAGTTGGTCGCTACATCTGTACTTGCAAGTTAAAACTCTACTATGCAAAGCGAAAGCCATTTATTAACAACACCCAGGAACGCCGCCGGCTTCGCTGGGCCCGAGGTCATCTAAGATGGACTGATGCAAAGTGGAAAAGTGTTCTGTGGTCTGAGGAGTCCACATTTCAAGTTATATTTGGAAACTGTGGACGTGGTGTCCTCAGGAACAAAGAGGAAAATAACCATCCCGATTGTTCTAGGTGCAAAGTTCAAAAGCCAGCATCTGTGATGGTATGGGGGTGTATTAGTGCCCAAGGCACGGGTAACTTACACATCTGTGAAGGCACCATTAATGCTGAATGGTCCATACAGATTTTGGAGCAACATATGTTGTCATCCAAGCAACGTTATCATGGACGCCCTTGCTTATTTCAGCAAAACAATGCCAAGCCATGTGTTACAACAGCGTGGCTTCGTAGTAAAAGAGTGCGGGTACTTTCCTGGCCCGCCTGCAGTCCCGACATGTCTCCCATCGAAAATGTGTGGCGCATTATGAAGCGTAAAATACGACAACAAAACCCCGGACAGTTGAACGACTTAAGCTGTACATCAAGCAAGAATGGGAAAGAATTCCACTTTCAAAGCTTCAACAATTAGTTTCCTCAATTCCCAAGCGTTTATTGAGTGTTGTTAAAAGAAAATGGGATGTAACACAGTGGTGAACATGCCCTTTCCCAACTACTTTGGCACGAGTTGCAGCCATGAAATACTAAGTTTATTATTATTTGCAAAAAAAAAGAGTTTATGAGTTTGAACATCAAATATATTGTCTTAGTAGTGGATTCAATTGAATATGGGTTGAAAAGGATTTGCAAATCATTGTATTCCGTTTATATTTACATCTAACACAATTTCCCAACTCATATGGAAACAAGGTTTGTATCTCAGTAATTTTAGGCCATATCGCGATACACGGTTATATATCGCGATATTTTGCCTTAGCCTTGAATGAACACTTGATGCATATAATCACAGCAGTATGATGATTCTATGTGTCTACATTAAAACATTCTTCTTCATACTGCTAATATATGCTACTTTTAAACTTCCATGCAGAGAGGGAAATCACAACTAAGTCAATTGACCAAAAGTGTATTTATTAAGCAGTTTTTAGGGAGTGGCACAAACATTCATGTCATTTCAAAACAGAAAGTGCAAGATTGTCAGAGACATTTTAAAACAAGCTATGAGTGCACTTTTGTGCATGATGTCACTAAGATGACATACCAAAACAACACTAAATTAAAGTCCACTTTTTGTACAGAACACCACTACAATAGTTGAAAACAAATAAAGTGCACTTTTGTGCATGATGTCACACAAGATATTTCAATAACTGTCAAATAAAATTGAGCTGCATAATAGGAAAACAAATAGTGTTCGTCCTTCACTATGTGGTTGGTTACTGTGGACGTTATCTCCTTATGTTGTTCACTATTATTTTCATACGGTGTTAATGTGGAAATGGTTGCTTGGGCATTTGGTGTGGCACCGAATGGAGATGTTGATATGCGGAGTAAGCACTCTTCATTCTCTAGCAGGTGACTTTTCAAATGATGCTACATATTAGCAGTAATGCTACTTTTTTAGCAATGCTTTTGCCCCACACTTGACATTACGGTTGTCTGTTCGACGTATTCCCGCTTGAGTTCAAACCACCGCCAGACGATGGACCCCCTGATGTTTTTCTTGGGAATTAATTCTTCCTTCCTTTGTTACCAGATTTGCACCTTCTTTCTCTCGTATTACCACTCGCACGGCTCCACTAGCATTAAAGCTAACGTTACCCATGTTGCTACCTCTCTGCTCCGCGAGGGCGTATAAGTATGTGACGTATGTAAGAAGGTGCGCTTGCTGTCTGTGAGAAGGAGAGACAAGACAAAGTGGGAAAAGTCTGTAGTGTAATGCCAGCAGCATACTCGAATATCACAATATAGTCATTTTCTATATCGCACAGGGACAATCCCGCGATATATCTAGTATATCGATATATTGCCCAGCCCTAGTTGGAATATTTTGGTACCTTGTTGTTCTGCATGTCCTTGTTGGCACCGCTCTTGAGTAACACAATGGCTGCTTCCACATTATTCACAGCGGCGGCCCAGTGTAACGCCGATTTACCTGACAGGAACAAAAAGAGCCTATCAAACCGAGACCTTCGTTGTATATGTTTTTAAATCCTTTGAAGTGACGTAAACTCTTTACCGAAATCATCGATGGCGTTGACATCGGCGTGGCAGTTGATGAGCTCATCCACCATGCCTTCCACCGCCAGCCGGGCAGCCAAGATTAGGGGAGTGGTGCCGTCATGCATGCGGGCATCGAGGTCGGTGGCGCGGTTCCTGATTAGAATCTGTCGAGACCATCACAACAATCACATTATATAAGTACAAGTCATTGGGAGATTCATCAGCTTATTAGACAAGTACAAATGCATGGTAGTAGACTAGACAAGTTTTTCTTAACCATGGGGATGGGGCCCATTTCTGGGCTGTGAGCGCCCCCTATCGAGCCGCTAAAAAATATCTGTTTCTCAGCTGCGGGCCGTATGGGCCCATCGGTACTCAGCTATTTCAGTTTTCCACTAATTGTGGCAGTAGAGACAATCTCAAGACAAACGGAAGAAGTCTGGAGCTAAATTCATGGAGAAGTTTCTTAAGCGCAAAAAATATGACTAAAGTGGTGAAGCTGTATTTTTATTTGTACTTTAAATTTATTGACAATTTATGTTGTGTTTTATCATTTTATGGTGATATCGGTTTTCTTCTGTTCATTAGTTCCCAGCAGGGCACACCTGCAACCAACGTTCCCTCTAAGGCAGTGGTTCCCAACCTTTTTTCATGTACCCCCTAATCAGAGCAAAGCATTTTTGGTTGAAAAAAAGAGATAAAAAAGTAAAATACAGCACTATGTCATCAGTTTCTGATTTATCAAATTGTATAACAGTGCAAAATATTGCTCATTTGTAGTGTTTTTTCTTGAACTATTTGGAAAAAAAGATACAAAAATAACTAAAAACTTGTTGAAAAATAAACAAGTGATTCAATTATAAATACAGATTTCTACACATTGAAGTAATCATCAACTTAAAGTTCCCTCATTGGGGATTGTAATAGAGATCCATCTGGATTCATGAACTTAATTCTAAACATTTCTTCACAAAAAAAGAAATCATTAACATCAATATTTATGGAACATGTTCACAAAAAAATCTAGCTGTCAACACTGAAGATTGCATTGTTGCATTTCTTCTCATAGTTTATGAACTTACAGTCATATTTTGTTGAAGTATTATTCAATAAATATATTTATAAAGGATTTTTTAATTGTTGCTATTTTTAGAATATTTCTGAAAAATCTCACATACCCATTGGCATACCTTCAAGTAGTACCCTCAGGGGTACGTGCACCCCCATTTGAGAAACACTGCTCTAAGGTACACGCCTGTGCAATTGCACACTGCTCAAGCGTCCTCTGCGCACGGCAAATCTAGGCCGCGCACAAAATTGAATAAAAAGATAAGCGCATAACAGTGTGCACGTCTGCCGTCGGTCACATGTGCGCTACTGAATGCTCAAGGAGTTTTGGCGTTTGCTCTTACATCTGAAAAAATGGAGGGAAAATTGCCTGCAACCAATTTCTACCTAGGAGTATTTAAGCTCGTCACTGACAGCTGGGTCTTGCCGGTTATTGTCTCCTGAACCTCCCACGTCCATGCGCCTGCTTCACTTTGTCAGTCCTGGTATGTTTTCTCTCCTTAGTCCTGTAATCCCTCACCTCTTTGTGTTTGTTTTCTAGCCTCTCTGAGGTAAAGAGGATTCTGTGTTGGACTTTTTCCTGTGCTCAGGTCGCCCTGGCCTTTCCCCCTGCCAATCACCTAAGAACCTGTTTTTGTTTGTTTATTCATGGTGTGCACTTCTGCCCCATCACCTTTTGTTACACTTTTTGGACTTATTAAATTCTTCCCTTTTTGTTATTCTACATTGCCTCCCGTCTCTGCATCCTGGGGTCACCTCCTTGATCAGGTCCTAACAAGTTTAGTCAAGAAACATATTCACTATTAATGTAGTTCATTTTATTTTACCACTACACAATTGTACTTTGTATTTTTTTTCATTTGTTATTGATGAGTTCCTTCTCATGCAGTGTATTTTTCTAATCAGCCTGACCAAAGCCTAAGGTTTACCGTGTGTGTTATATGAATTATAAGATTTGGGATTAAAACATGGTTTTATATAATTTGATAATGTTCTTAAGCTGTGAAGTGAATTATATTTATATAGCGCTTTTCTCTAGTGACTGAAAGCGCTTTACATACTGAACGCCAATATCTAAGTTACATTCAAACCACTGGATGGCACTGGGAGCAGGTGGGTAAAGTGGCTAGCCCAAGGACACAACGGCAAAAGCGGGAATTGAACCTGGAACCCCCAAGTTGTTGGCACAGCCATTCTACCAACGGAGCTATACTGCCCCTGTAAGTAGGTTAATTATAATTATTGAATACGATTAAAATACAGAGTAAAATTACTAATTTAGTGTTAATATTTGAGTGGGCCCCCGGGCCCCTCTGTAGTCGAACAGTTGGACCCCCGAGTTCAAAAAGGTTACGAACCCCTAGGCTAAACAACCACAATAATGGGCATAATTGGTGGCGAGGGGTAAGAGACATGTCTGCACTTTTTCAAATGGCAGGTTTTTACTGTCCAAAAATAATGTAAGGCTATTGAATGGAGACAAGTCAAACACTTGTGCCAGGTGGAAAATAACCCTCCACTGACCTGGAAGACACCCTGGGCGTCTGCTGCCACGGCCGCATGCAGGGGCGTCCTGCCCATGTTGTCCTGGATGTTAGCATCGGCGCTGGCCTCAAGCAGCCTTTTGGCGGCGTCGGAGCGGGCGTAGCGAGCGGCCAGGTGCAGTGCGGTCTCGCCGGTGCGGTCGGTCTGGTTGTGAAGGTTGGCGCCCTGATAGATGAAGTCATTGATCACGTTGGCCGAGGCGTCCTCCTCCTCCTCGCTGTTGCCCGTTTCCAAGCCGCCGCCACTGCAGGACGCAATCATCAGGGGTGTGAATCCATCTGGACAGAGAAGGAGGGGGGAGTGAAGAAAAAGTCCCAAAACTGCGCGCTCAGCAGAAGGAAGACAACAAGATGCACTTCAAAGCGGCACACCCATCAAAACAAAGCAACAAACAAATCGAATAACGGATTCTGATCAAGGCTCCGGCGCTGCAAAGGGTTCGGAAAAAAAAGTGAAGCTGAGGGGATAGAGGCCAAAGAAAAAGCCCACAAAACCTGAATATCTGACAGTGAGAGGCAGATCAGTCCGTCGACTTGGATGAGCCTTTTCCCTCTTCAAAAGGATAGTGAGCCGCAGATCCCGCAGATTTGGTCAATTCAAGTGCATCGATCCACGACGGGGGCGAAAAAAGTGTGCTCTCAGGTTGTTGACCCTATTACTTTGATTTGTCACAGCCTCTCTGCTGGGAATTCAGCGCTAAGTGCAAAATTGGCTTTGGAATGTGATGCCTTCATTGTTTTTTTTTTTGTGCAATGTGGAAAAGAAAAAGGAGGGTGAAAAAGAGGCCCATTACTAGTCCAATGATGAATCTGATCAGGAATCAGCGTTTCCTGCCCCTGGGCGCCGGCTGCTTTGAAGAAGATCCCTCACCCTGAGGACCCCCGGGCTTCTGGCAACTCCCACTTGTGCACGCACGCCAACGCAAATCACACACCAGCAATGTGAATACGAGGCTAATTTGACATGGAAACAGACAGCCAACTAGCATTTTTAAGCCAGATAGGCAGGACTAATCAGGATACCCCAAGGCTTTTAGCACCTGGAAAATCAATACGCTTACAATCGAGGATCTTAATACTGTAGACAAAAAGCGCTAACGTTTCATCCAGGCGATCCGAGAGTACAAAATGTAACGAGATCCTTTATAAGCACAACAAATCATAACACGGATCTGATGATATGGCACAGATCCCGATCATTTGATTTATATGCCAAACTGTGGCCACACGTAATGGAATTAAACCAGGGGTGTCCAAACTTTTTGCACTGTGGGCCGCACACTGAAAAATTAAAGCATGTGGGGGCCATTTTTATATTTTTCATTTTCAAACCATAACCAAATATCTGGATTTTTTAAATTTATTTTACCTTTAGGGGTCCCCAGGACAATAAAGGGTCTCAGTTATTAAAATGTTAAAAATAAGTCAAATTATTGTTATTTTTATTATTACTATTTAACGCTTACAGTAAATCTCTATATCAACTTCAAGTTGAAATAAAGTAATGAAAAATAATAAAAAAAATCTTGTATGGCTTTTCTGTCAAAAACAACTTGGTTTTTAAATAGTAAAAAAAATTAAGTAATTAGAGCCCTAAAAGAACAATAATGCAGGACAGAATTGATTTTAATTCTTTAATATTTTTGAGTAATCACAGTGAAAAGCTAAATAAAAAAAACACTAAATATATTTGGGATCCAAAAGGTGCCCCACTCATTAAGTAATACATTTTTATTAGGTTTTTCTTTTACTTTCAACACTTAAGTTACGAGATCAACTTCAGATATATCTGTCGATTTTACGTTTCAACTATTATTTTGTTTGTTGTATGCGCTTTTGTCAAAGAAGACTTTGATGTTTTTATATGGCAACTACACAATATATGCAATATTTACCACATAAAACATTTTAAAGTGAAATATTTGAAGTAATTGGAGCCTTGAAAATAAATAATTCATTATAACATGGATTTTTTTGTCCTTATTTTTTTTTGAGCAATGGCAAAAAAAGAAAAATAAAGAAAGACAAAAGAAAAAAAACTGCTTGCATGGCAGCTTTGTGTCAACATTGCTACTTTTTCTCCTTAGATTTCACCTCATTCCACTTTTTTTATTGTTTTTATTTCTATTTTTGCAATAGCATTTCCAGAATGTGTGGCAGGCCAGTAAACAATTAGCTGCGGGCCGCAAATGGCCCCCGGGCCGCACTTTGGACACCCCTGAATTAAACTATTAAAACTTCATCTGATTAGATTTCATAAGGACACAAGCACCCTAACATGTTCAAATTGGATTGTTCCAGTTCAATTTAAATTGTTGCATAATACGCGGCAAGATCCACAAAAAACTGTGATTGTGTTCTTTACAATCATTTTTAACAATATCATAAACATTTATGCACTAATATGTAGTTGCACACGAACAGATTACAAAACTGAATGCCATAAGCTTTCTGGTGAAGGCAAATAATAAAAGTTGTATTTTTTTTATATGAACTAAAAATACAAAATTTGTTTAGTAATTTAAAGAGTGTCTTGTATATTTTTGGATGTGTATGGTCAATTCAAGATCACAAAAGATAGTTATTTTGATGGAATTTGGGATTTTTCCTGTTAAAAAAATAATAATATGAAAATACAAATACATTACATAAATAATACAAAGGTAAATTAGCATCCGTGCTATAATCAGGCTAATTTGTAGTCTGAACAGAAGTATACAAATGTTCATGAATGTATATATAAATATCCCACGCACAAATTACTTATTTCCTAATAATTGGTAACGATGCGAGCCGAGTTCACCCACCTGGACCCCGAACGTTGACGTCCATGCAGTCGTTCTCAATCTCGCCCTGGGGGGGTGTGGGCGCGATGGAGGGGATGCGCAGGTCGGCAGCGTCCAGGTGCTGTTGGGTCCACTGTCGGTTGTCCTTCTTGTCATCCACCTCCAGGACAGCTTGCTCGTCAAAGTGCTGTTGCGAACATAGGGGGACGGAGCAAGGTTTGGAGGGTAAAAAAAGAAAAAGATCGGATTAAAATCAGAAAATGGACAAAAACTCATTTTAATCTAGAGTTATGTACAATGTATAAGTAAGTAAAAGAACTGCAAAAATGGGTAGGAGTTTGTCTAGTTTCTTACCCTGAAGCGTTTGGCATCTGATGGCTCATCTTCTCCCCAATCGTTGTGACCGTCGTCCATGAGCGAAATGTCTGAGGTGTTCTTCAGCGGCCTGAGACGAAAAAGAGAATGCGGTGAACTCCTCCATCTGCACAGCGTTCATGGTTTAAAAAAAAAAAAAAAAAAAGCACCCAAAAGCATTGATCACATGCATTCCCCACCCCTCCGTCCACCATGTCAATTAAAGAGCTCCTCAACTGCCTGTATCATTATCATTAATGATCCGGCAAAACCCTGCTATGCCCCCCAAATTTCAAGGGTCATGGGTCACACCCGCCGCCGTCCTTTAGACATAATCTTTCACCTAAAACAACGACAGAACGGAAACCTACTTTAATCCCACCGAGTCCTCCCCGACGGGCTCCCGTCTTTTCTTTTTGCTGGTCTCCGTCGTCTTAAAGCCTTCAGGGAGCCAAAGGCGTCCGTGTTCGTGGCGTCGCTTACGGGCAGCGACCATGCCCACTCCGGCGAAGGCCAGCATCAGCAGAGCGCCTACGACCACGTAGATGGGATAGAGTTCCTGAGACGGCTGAGGGTCTGCACCGCCTGGCAGGAGAAGGCACAACATGGTCACGGCGGGCTGGGGGGGGGGGGGAAGACATGGACCAACGACGGACAGACCAGAAGTAAGCGTGCGAGCAGAGCTGGTTCGCTCGCTGGGACCTCCTCCGAAATGCACTGCTTTGTAAAGCTAGCTTTGGCTATCTGTTCTGCAATAATCACAATTGCTAACCGCTTTTCATAAAAAAAAAGAAAAAAAAGAAAAAAGGATCGGGCGTGATAAAAAAAAAAAAAAATTGACAAAAAAGGGGAAAAAAAGACCACTACCACCTCCTAACTCCCTTTTCAACTCAGGGTACCGAGAGACAACTTTACCATTTCTTCTTTAAGAGAAAAAAGGGAAGGGGATTAATGAACTTCAAATTACTGCACGCGCTTTAAGCTGTAAAGACGGAGGATTTATTAGGATTTTCCAGATAACAAAGACTCCCAACTTCTAGCACACTCCCGATCAATTTTTCCCCTTCCTTTTTTTTCCACTAACGATTTTGAAATGATAAACTCCCCCCCCCTCAAACCTAAACCCTTGGAGATGCATTAAGTCCTGGTATTACATTCACTGAGGTGAAGGTTGCAGCAGCCCCTTACGCTGCGGGATGAGGCGTGCGTGGGCGTACGGGCACGTGGAGAGTGTGTGTGCGCACGCATGTGAACACGTCTGAGAAAGCAAAAGAGATGGAGAGCTGTATGCTTTGAGTGAGTGAAAAGTGGGAGCGAGGTGGGGCTGGGGGAAAACGTTGATTTGCAGCAATTAACCATTTTGGAGCCTGAAGCCAGTGGATTTAGACGGCGAGGAAAGGATTGATTGTTTAGGCCATGAGATTCACAACTGCATTTGTTCTCTGCCGCATAACAAATACACAATCAAAGAGCGTTAGGGTTAGGACCTGACTGGGAGGTGTCGGGGATATTTTCACTTTTCATGTGTGCACGGCACGCGTCCCACCTGTGTGTATGTTCACGTATGCAAAGACTGAAGAGCAAGGCCTGGTAGGATAGTAGCATAAAAGCTCCAGTTAGCACCTATATTTTGCAGAGTCTCCTATAGTTGCCAGGTGCGTGCTCAACAAAAGCAAATAACTGCTGGAGTCTGTAATAAGCATCTTTAATAAAACATTGGAATGATTTGATGTGGCTGTAGGCAACTTCCTACTTCATAACTTTTATTAACTCCACAAGATGGAGTCGCATTTTATGCTTTTCATTTAATCCCTTGCCAAACCACACTTCAAATTTCACGTTTAAATATTTTTTATCATTAATTCATATCACAGGTCCTCAGTTTATCCGCTTTTGACCACCACCTATTATGTAAAAATATGCCGATTTAAGGAAATTGTACATATTTTTGAGCTAAAGTAAGTATCATGTATGTCTTATCTGTATTACAGTACAGCAGTGGTCACAATCATTTTCGAGCCCAAGATCCCTGGTCTCAGGAAAAAAACTAACCAAGATCTACACTGCATCAACTATGCGTTTTATAAATATATATATATATATATATATATATATATATATATATATATATATATATGTAGGTGTGGGAAAAATCCACACCTACATATTGCGCTCTACCACGGTATCGATCACTATTCTCTGGATAATCCAATCAAGACATATATATATATATATATATGTATATATATATATGTGTGTATATATGTGTATATATATGTGTACATATATATAAATATATATATATATATGTGTGTATATATGTGTATATATATGTCTACACACACACACACACACACATATATATATATATATATATATATATGTGTGTGTATATATGTGTATATATATATATATATATATATATATATATATATATATATATATATATATATATAAAAACAACAAAGGCAAGCGTGCCTATCACACGCAGAAGCTAAAGCGAAAACTTAGCGCAAGAAATATGGAACTATGGAACAGGCAAAAACTCTCTAAATGTGACAAGAAATAAACAAGACTTACTGTGGCATGAACTATGATATTGCATGAAACGAGCATGAAACTACTAACTAACATAACTGACATGGAGCAAGTAATGACGCCAGGCCGACTGACTGGCAAAGACAGGCTTAAATCATGGTCTCCTGATTAAAGCAGATGCGTGTCCTGAACACCAGAGGCAGGTGAAACTAATAAGTCGCCATGGAAACTAAAACAAACAAGAGTGCACAAATACAGGAACTAATGGA
The DNA here is from genome assembly GCF_033978795.1 of Nerophis ophidion. NCBI lineage: Eukaryota > Metazoa > Chordata > Actinopteri > Syngnathiformes > Syngnathidae > Nerophis > Nerophis ophidion. Next base: position 39,778,610 of record NC_084611.1, read on the forward strand.
GTCTTAAAACTAACAGAAAATAACAAAAACATGATCATGACAAAATGTGAACACGGTGTTGCAAATAAAAATGTTCTGTGCACACACAAAAAAGACTGTAGGGGTGTGGGCGAATGACGAGAGAACAATCAATAGAAATCAATCCAGGTCTGATGCTGTAGGATCAACCCTGAAGAAGATTTTGAGTTAACTTACTATAAACAGCTTCGATGGTGTAGGGAACATCCAGTTTGCCACTGGAAGCCAATGCCCCGAGGAAGGCAGCGGCATCCGTGGTGCTCTGGAAACACTCACTGGACTGCTGGATGCACTGGCGGTTATCCACCTCCAAGTGCACAATTGAACTGCAAGGAGAAGAGAAACCCTTCAGATCAGGGGTCACCAACGCAGTGCCCACGGTCCCCAGGTAGCCCGTTAGGACCAGATGAGTCGCCCGCTGGCCTGTTCTAAAAATAGCTCAAATAGCAGCCTTAACCAGTGAGCTGCCTCTATTTTTTTTAAATTTGATTTATTTACCAGCAAGCTGGTCTGGCTTTGCTCGACATTTTTAATTCTAAGAGGGACAAAACTTAAATAGAATTTGAAAATCCAAGAAAATATTTTAAAGACTTGGTCTTCACTTGTTTGAATAAATTCATTAATTTTTTTACTTTGCTTCTTATAACTTTCAGAAAGACAATTTCAGAGAAAAAATACAACCTTAAAAATGATTTTAGGAATTTTAAACACGTATACCTTTTTACCGTTTAAATTCCTTCCTCTTCTTTCCTGACAATTTAAATCAATGTTCAAGTAAATCATTTTTTTATTGTAAAGAATAATAAATACATTTTAATTTAATTCATCATTTTAGCTTCTGTTTTTCGACAAAGAATATTTGTGAAATATTTCTTCAAACTTATGATAAAAATTCAAAAAAATTATTTTAGCAAATCTAGAAAATCTGTAGAATCAAATTTATTTCAAAGTCTTTTGAATTCCTTTTAAAAATTTTCTTCTGGAAAACCTAGAAGAAATAATTTGTCTTTGTTAGAAATATAGCTTGGTCCAATTTGTTATATTTTCTAACAAAGTGCAGATTGGACTTTAACCTATTTAAGACATGTCATCAAAATTCTAAAATATATCTTAATCAGGAAAAATTACTAATGATGTTCCATAAATTCTTTTTTAAATTTTTTCCAAAAATATTCGAATTAGCTAGTTTTTCTCTTCTTTTTTTTCGGTAGAATTTTGAATTTTAAAGAGTCGAAATTGAAGCTAAACTATGTTTCAAAATTAAATTTTCATTTTTTTTCGTGTTTTCTCCTCTTTTAAACCGTTCATTAAGTGTTTTTTTCATCATTTATTCTCTCCAAAAAACCTTCCGTAAAAGGAAAACAAATGTACGACGGAATGACAGACAGAAATACAATTTATTTAAGTGTGTATCAAACTGGTAGCCCTTCGCATTAATCAGTACCCAAGAATGGCTCTCGGTTTCAAAAAAATTGGTGACCCCTGCTACAGATAATTGTTTGTCTTTCGAAATATTGGCCAAAATATTTAAAATAGGCTCACCCTTTTATCTGCAAGTGATCCAGCTCCCTCTTCGTCCTCCAGTGCCCCCCTGCTGCATGATACAAGCTCCTCTTAGCTATAGTCAGCACCTTGACCGGAACGTCTGACCAACTGTCTACTGAGCGCTTGACGTTGTACTTTTTCAGCTCCTGCTCGTTGCCGTAGTAGGGATAAACCATGGTGCCGCCCTCCACGTCCTTCCTGAACACCACGTTGGTGCGGAGGACACGGCTGAGCTCGCGTAGGAAGCCAAACGAGTTGTTGAGGAGCTGCTCGGGCGCGATGTGGACCACTACGACCAACTGGCCCATGGCGAACTTCTCTGGCATGTTGTTGGCACAGTCCAAGCCGTCCCACTCACACTCAGCGTTGTTGCAGCCTTGGTCGCAGTGGTTGTCGGCATAGTGATCCTTGCAGTACTGGTCGTATAATGGGCTGCAGAAATAAAAAGTGCGTTCCCAGCAATTTTAGACAATAGTGTTGACTCATTTTCAGTAGATATTAAATCCATACTGCTATACAAACTGTAAATTGTCTACTCTAAAGTTTATCCACATTTGCTTACTCTAGTATTGTCCCTTGACAATATATACTGTCTTAAGAATGTTTGCTGAAATGGGAGGGCTGTCCTTATTTGTCAGATATGGTGGGTAGAAAAATATTTAAATTTGGATGTACTTAAAGGTAGTCAATGTACCAGTGACATGTGGTCAGGGTAGGCAGGGGAGGCAGTGCCTTACCTGTGATCATGCAATTAAATTAAATATATAATTGTACACCCTGGCGACTTGTCCAGGGTGTACCCTGCCTTCCGCCCGATTGTAGCTGAGATAGGCGCCAGCGCCCCCGCGACCCCGAAAGGGAATAAGCGGTAGAAAATGGATGGATGGATGGATGATAAAATAATTGTAATTGTTAGTTTTTAATTTTCATTTAGCTTCACCAATTAGGATTTTTTTTTCTTTAAAATCGCTGAATTTTCGCAATCCCTCGTAAAGGTTCTTGTCTGGTGTGTTGCTAAGCGTTCAAAACGGCAGAGAAAAAAGTCTAAGGTGAGGCTAACAGTTCTCGTGGCTCACGATTGGGGCACTCATGATCAGAGACATACGGTGGCGTAAGCGAGTCAAGTGCCGCAGCGAGTAACATGTTTTGTGTGTTGGTTAAGCCATCAAAACGGCAAAGAAAAAAGTCTGAGGTGAGGCAAAGAGTTCTCGTGCCTCACGATAGGGGCGGGCGCTCATGATCCCAGACATATTGTGGCCTTAGCGGGTAAGTGCCGCAGCGACTTATTTTTTCAGTCTCGTGCACCCCGACTTTCAACATGGATGACTACATTTCCGTACTTAAACAGTTTTTTAAAGTGGACTTTCAACTGAAGCAGGAGATAATTACTAAAGGAAGACCAACACCGGAGCTGAATTGTTTGTTTCAATCAGCAGGACGGAAAGTTACTCGCTCTTCCCAGACGGAGTGGTATATGTGAAAAGACTGGCTTTGTGGATGTTCTGCAAGAAACTGCCTTTTCTGCGCTAAAAACGTTTGGGATGACGAGGATAGACTTGGCTTTGGATGAACAGCCGCGACTCAACATCAGTGTCCACAATGCTAAGGTAAAAGTGAACCGAGAGATTTTAAAAGATGTCATCAATGCGACCTGCTTCCTCGCCAAACAGCAGCTCACATTTCGTGGAAATGATGAGAGTAGGAGCTCTGCAAATCGCAGCGACCATGTTGAAATCTTATAAGACTTTTAAAAGTGAAGGAAGTGAAGGAGGACTTTTACCAGAAAGTGACAGCTATTTTTATCCAGAAGGACCGGCGCATGGACTTCATTTATAAGGTAAGACGGAGATAACATTATTTTTGTTTCGTTTTTAATGAAATGCACATTTTGTGGTCGACACAAAACTGCTGCTAATCAAATGGCAAATAATCTGCGCAGAGCGCATTCTGTGTATTTGTAAATCTGATTCTGATTACGTCAGTGCCTCACCAGCTATAAACCTCACCGCACGTCACTGCAATGTACATCTGGGCGGCGTAGTTAGGTTGGAAAACTGGTCGTGCTAGCAACTTGAGGGTTCCAGGTTCGATCTCCGCTTCCACCATCCTAGTCACTACCGTTGTGCCCTTGGGCAAGATCCTTTAGTCACCTTCTCCAAATGCCACCCACACTGGTTTAAATGAAACTTAGTTAATGGGTTTTACTATGTAAAGCGCCCTGAGCCACGAAAGAAAAGCGCTATATACCGTATTTTTCGGACTATAAGTCGCAGTTTTTTTCATAGTTTGGCCGGGATTGCGAGATATACTCCGGAGCGACTTATGTGTGAAATTATTAACACATTACCGTAAAATATCAAATAATATAATTTATCTAATTCGTGGAAGAGACGAAGAAAATGTCAGCAATCGTCACATACACGTCAACCAATAAGAATTTGGCGGGGTATGGTCATGGCAGAAGTGCATTGTGGGTCATGGAATGCTAACTGCTATATGTTACTGCCGTAGCTATTAAAATGAATCATTTCATCGTTGGCGGTAACTTATAAAAACTGAGAAGGGCTGAACAAAATGGCACCGAAAAGGAAATCATGTACTGCAGATTACAAGCTGGACGTAGTGAAATATGCATCAGAAAACGACAAGAGGAAGCGGCGCATACATTTGGAGTTGGCAGAGTTGTTTAGAAGCGACATCGAGAAAGAAGATTTCATGGGATTTATCGATTAGGAGTGACAGATTGTTTGGTAAACGTATAGCATGTTCTATATGTTATAGTTATTTGAATGACTTATACAATAATATGTTACGTTAACATACCAGGCACCTTCTCAGTTGGTTACTTATGCGTCATATAATGTACACTTATTCAGCCTGTTGTTCACTATTCTTTATTTATTTTAAATTGCCTTTCAAATGTCTATTTTTGGTGTTGGATTTTATCAAATAAATTTCCCCTCAAAATGCGACTTATTATCCAGTGCGACGTATATATGTTTTTGTCCTTCTTTATTATGCATTTTCGGCCGGTGCGACGTATTTTTGAAATTTATCAGATTATTATCATATTTGTCACAGCAGCACTAAATCGCAATGCAACTGCCCAACCATTCAAAAGTCTTGTGCATCGCCCCACGTCATCACTTCCTTGTTTACATTGACATTGATTCTTGTTTACATTGACAATGATTCATACATACATTCATTTATTAGTCACCACTAACTAATTTATTAACACAAATCCCAATGTTCTTACTGAAAGTGTGGGCACTGACTACAGAGTCGTAAAAAAACAATAAGCCTTAAAAAAAAATTGAAACTTATTTGAAAATGTTTCAGTGAAATCAAGCATTTCAGGCAGCAACAATCACAAAAAAAAAAAAAGCCAGCAAAATCCTGAGTGTAGATGTATCATCCACTGAAAATGAGTCAACACAACCCTTATTGCATTAAAAACTCGCAACAAAACTTTACAATGATCATGTTAGGGCTGAGTTATATGGCCTTTTTTTAATATCTTAATATTTTTAGGCCATGTCACGATACACGATATATATCTCCATATTTTGCCTTAGCCTTGAATTAACACTTGATGCATATAATCACAGCAGTGTGATGATTCTATGTGTCTACATTAAAACATTCTTGTTCATACTGCATTAATATATGCTCCTTTAAACTTTTATGCAGAGAGGGAAATCACAACTAAGTCAATTGACCTTAACTGTATTTATTAAACAGTTATTAAGCAGTGGCACAAACATTCATGTCATTTCCAAAAAGAAAGTGCAAGATTGTCAAGCGACATTTTAAAACAAGCTATTAGTGCACTTTTGTGCATGATGTCACTAAGACATATGTGTAGAATATATTTATATTATTCATATATTATATATATTATATATATAATATATGTCATCCATCCATCCATTTTCTACCGCTTATTCCCTTTTATGTCATATATTATTTATTATTATTATTGTTTAATGTGAGCGAGCTGTGGGGCTGAATTTCCCCCAGGGATCAATAAAGTACTTTCTATTCTATTCTATATCAAAACAACAATAAATTAAAGTGCACTGTTTGTACGGAACGCCACTACAATAGTTTAAAACAAATAAAGTGCACTTTTGTGCATGATGTCACACAAGATATATCAATAACTGTCAAATGAAAATGAGCTGCATAATAGGAAATCAAATCGCTATGTGGTAGTTTACTGCAGACGTCATCTCCTTATGTTGTTGACTATTTTTTTCATATGGTGTTAATGGGGAAATGGTTGCCTCGGCACGTTGTTGGTGTGGCACCGAACGAAGAGGTTGACACGCAGAGTTTCAAGCACTCTTTATTCTCTAGCGGGTGACTTTTAAATGATGCTACATATTAGCAGTAATGCTACTTTTTGTAGCAACGCTTTTGCCCGACAATTGACAAATTACGGTTGTCTGTTTGACAGCTTCCCACTTAAAGCCAAACCACCGCCAGACGATGGACCCCTTGCTGTTATTCTTGGGAACTAATTCTTCCTTCATTTGTTCCCAGATTCGCAACTTTTTTCTCTCCTATTACCACTCGCACCACAGCTAACGTTACCCATGCTGCGACCTCTCTGCTCCGCGAGGGCGTATACGTATGTAACGTATGTAAAAAGGTGAAGTGAATTATATTTATATAGCGCTTTTTCTCTAGTGACTCAAAGCATTTTTACATAGTGAAACCCAATATCTAAGTTACATTTAAACCAGTGTAAAGTGTCTTGCCCAAGGACACAACGGCAGTGACTAGGATGGCGGAAGCGGGGATCGAACCTAGAACCCCCAAGTTGCTGGCACAGCCACTCTACCAACTGAACTATACTGCCCAGGTGCGCTTGCTGTCTGTGAGAAGGAGAGACAAGAAAGAGTGGGAAGAGCCTGTGGTGTAATGCCCGCAGCTAAAAGCAACTGAGTGAGAACGTATACTCGAATATCTCGATATAGTCATTTTCTATATCGCACAGAGACAAACCCACGATATATCGAGAATATCAATATATCGCCCAGCCGTAGATCATGTCCAAAATGTGGCCAAAGTGTTAATGTTTCCCTGAATTAACCACAGCTCCACCAGTGCCAGCAGCACTCGATGGGATCACCACCATGCTTGACTAGGCAAGACACAATTATTACCAGCTATTCACAAAATAACGACCTATTTTCAGTACATTTATGCTTCCATACAAGCTGTATATGGACTTCTCTAAAGTACACCCAAGTTTTGGAGGACAAAATATTGATAGACTGTTGAAAGGCTGTATTATTTTGTAATATATGTAGTACTTACTTGCATTGTCCTTCCAGGTTCTGGCAGTCAAAGCCGTCATAGAGGCATCCAGCGTTGTCACATTGCGAGTCGCACTTGCCGTCGTTGAAGTAGCGCCAGCATTGCAGCGAGGCCGAGCAGTTCTTCCACGGGTCGTCGAAGTTGAGCGAGCAGTCGCCGTTGTCCCAGCCGCACGCGTGGTTGTTGCACAGCCCGTCGCACACCTGGTTGTGCTTGCGCTCCTCGCACTGCGGGATCTCGCAGGCCACGTCCACCACCACAGACGGCGGCGGCGTGATGTCATGGCCAGGACCCCCCGGGGAGCTGTAATCTAGGATGTGGCACCAGAGGCCGTTGAAGTTGGCAGGGCAGACGCAATGGTAGTAAGGCTCCTCCGAGGTGTTCTCGCACGTGCCAAAGTTGTAGCAGGGGTTGGAGTTGCAGGGGCTGTCGGTGGGATACTGGCACTGGGGTCCCGTGAATGATGGCGTGCAGAAACACTTGGGGCTTTTTTGGCCGGAGATGCATGTGCCTCCGTTGCGGCAGTGGAGGCTGCCGCAAGCCCGAGCGTCATATTCGCATGTGGAGCCAGTAAAACCCTGCATGATTAATAAAGATGAATAAAGGTAATACATACTCCTTGTGTGCTGTGTGAGAGTGTATGCGCAGACTTACCGGAGGGCATTTGCATATGAAGCCATGTGGGGTGTTACTGGCGACAGCACAGGTGCCCCCATTACGACAAGGTCGACCCTTACAGCCGTCGAACACAGCGTCACAGCGCTGACCTGCAGTGACATCACAAATAGGCAAACTATAAATCCATAGTTGTAGACGACTACAATAGTAGGTCGGTAGTACATTTTTTGGATGTCTTAAGAAGGGATTGATATTCTTGATACACTATAATAGATGGCCACATTGCAGTTATGGCTAACACCAGAGGACCGCTTGTAACAGTGAATATATCCATCTATACATTCATCCATCTTCTTCCGCTTATCCGAGGTCGGGTCGCGGGGGCAGCAGCCTAAGCAGGGAAGCCCATACTTCCCTCTCCCCAGCCATTTTGTCCAGCTCCTCCCGGGGGAATCCCGAGGCATTCCCAGGCCAGCCGGGAGACATAGTCTTCCCAACATGTCCTGGGTCTTCCTACCGGTCGGACGTGACCGAACCACCTCCCTAGGGAGGTGTTCGGGTGGCATCCTGACCAGATGACTGAACCACCTCATCTGGCTCCTCTTTATGTGGAGGAGCAGCGGCTTTACTTTGAGCTCCTTCCGGATGACAGAGCTACTCACCCTATCTCTAAGGAAGGGACCCGCCACCCGGCGGAGGAAATTTCCCCCAGGGATCAATAAAGTACTTTCTATTCTATTCTATTTCGGCCGCTTGTACCTGTGATCTTGTCGTTTCGGTCATGGCCCAAAGCTCATGATCATAGGTAAGGATGGGAATATAGATCGACAGGTAAATTGAGAGCTTTGCCTTCCGGCTCAGCTCCTTGCTCACCACAACGGATCGATACAGCGTCCGCATTACTGAAGATGCCGCATCGATCAGCCTGTCGACCTCACGATCCACTCTTCCCTTACTCGTGAACAAGACTCTGAGGTAGTTGAACTCCTCCACTTGGGGCAAGATCGCCTCCCCAACCCGGAGATGGCACTCCACCCTTTTCCGGGCGAGAACCATGGACTCGGATTTGGGGGTGCTGATTCTTATCCCAGTCGCTTCACACTCAGTGAATATATACGAACATAAATGTATGATTGCCTCATGATAGTATTATTAATTATAAAATATATTTGTGGAGAGACATAGCCGACGGGCCTACAACGGGCAGAAAGCAGCAGCGCGGGCCCACCTGGAGGCCAGGAGGCGGGGCATGCGGCGGCGAGGAGAGGCGTGACACACGCGGAGCGACACTGGAGCGGCAGGTGCGTATATTCCACACCTGCTCACAATCTGTCTATCTGCTGCTAGAGTACAAAAAGGGCGAGGGAGGAACGAGCGAGAGAGCAGCACGGAGGAGGAAACGACGGCCACCCGACCACGAGCAAGACGATCGATCCAGCCCGAGATGACAAACCCCCACAGCGGACACAAGCACCGGACGCCGAAAGGTGTGCAACGGCGACAAGCAGGCAGAACGCGCGCACTGAAAAGTGGCGTGACCAACGGCAGTGCCGGCGCACTAGAAATGGGAGCGCCCAACTGGCCAGAAGACAGATTTAATGAGGAAATAAATCTGAATCAATCCTGCTATGATGCGTCGTGTGTCAAGTGTCCCCGCAACCCACACGAGGACGGCTGGGAGTCCGTCACGATATCATTGCGTGTACATTGAATTATTAGATTTGTTTTATGTACAAATTGATGAATAAATTGCTTTGCAATCATAAGTCATTGTGACAAATAAATATTTATGTATTTTGGTTTACATAAATAGTAATATATTTCTTCCGTGTACAGATAATTTTAAAGTTTAAAAGATACACAATGCTTCTCCCTGCTCAGAGTCTCTCTACAATCCATCAAATATCTCTGGAATCTGAGACGGATATCTTGAAATGCTCCATTGCTGATGGTGAAGGAATACTTTACTTCACTACTTTGGGGATATTGCAACAACATTGGACTCTGAAAAAGGTATTTTAAGAGTATCAAATCAAGGCCCAAACAGGCCTTCTGAAAACTTCAGTGCAGCTCATCAAGTAACCTAAAATACCTGTGTAAAATTACTTGAAAAGATGACAATAACAATTAAAAAGTTGTCAGAGGAACTTGAAGGGATAAAGAAATCTCTAAACTTCATGGGTGAAGAGATTGCCAAGGTTCTAAAGCAACAAGGAAACATCATGGGCCTCATGGAGGAAGTGAAGGAGCTGAAGGAGAAAGTGATCCAGAGAGACAAAAGGATTGAACTTTTGGAGCAGAGATGTGAGGATTTGGAGCAACAATCATTTGTCAATGACATTGTGGTCACAGGACTAGAGCTGAAACACCGCAGTTATGCTCGAGTTACAGCTGGGATGAACCAAGGTGAAGATGCTCCTACGGAGGAACTTGAAACTCTTGAGCAAAAACTCCTGGACTTTTTCAGAGGTAAAAACATCATCGTTGAGAAACAAAACATATCAACATGCTATTCATTTCCAAACAAGAATGTTAAAGCAAGACCAATAATAGTGATGCAGATGGTTAACCAGAAACACAAAATGGGGCTGCTGAGACAGTCCAAAAAGCTAAAGGGTACTGGAATTTATCTGAATGAGCACCTGACAAAGAAAAATTGTGAAATTGCAATAAGTGGCCGCATTCTCAGGAAAGAAAATAAGATTCAATCTACATGGACGAGACATGGCAAAGTCTACATAAAACCAAATGGATCGGATCAAATGAAGCCAATATGGATTAAAAACGTGAAAGACTTGGAACAATTTAAATCATTTGTTGAATCAGGACAACAAATGGTATGTGGACAATGAAAATGTATGGTACACATGGTGTATGGACATTAGGATTATGGATAATGTGTTTTTTTTTAAGTTATATCGTACATTTTAGTTCATTCTTGATATTTTGGTTAAACTTCTTTGGAGGATGACTAATAATGAGTTTGACTTTTATATTTCTGACGAGGAAGAAAGCAGTATAGCTGGGCAAGAAGATATTCAAGACAGGATAAGCTGTAAGGAACTAAATTTAAGTTATTTAGAAATGAATGATGATAAAGTAGGAGAATTTTGTAATGACATTGATCCAGAAATTAAGTGGATTACATAACATACATTTTTCATATTACTCAGAGGATAGATTTAAAAATTTGGATTTAAAGGGTTTTTCGCTTATTCATTTTAATAGTAGAAGTCTCAGGGCTAATTTTGAGAAGATACAAGAGTGCTTGGAATCTTTAAAATCAACATTCCAAGCAATTGCCATCTCAGAGACATGGTTGACAGATGAAATTAATGATATGTTTATATTAGAAGGTTATGATTTTTATAATATAAATAGAAAAAATAAAAAAGGAGGTGGTGTTGCGTTCTATGTACAAAAAAAATATTACTGTGAAATTATCGACAGTCTAGTTATAGATGATGTTATGGAGAGTATGACTATAAAAATACAAATAAACAACGAACGTAGTGCATATTTGAGTTGTATTTATAGGACACCTGGGTCACATGTAGAGCTTTTCCATGACAGCCTACTAAAAGTACTTGGAAAACTAGCTAACAAGAAATGTGTCTTTGTGTGTGGAGATTTCAATTTTGATTTATTAAAATGGAGAACCCATAAACCAACTAATAACTTTATGAATGGAATGTTTACTTATGGTTTGCAACCAATAATTGATAAACCAAGCAGAATAACGCGAGAATGTGCTACCCTCATTGACAATATTTTTACAAATATCCATGACATAACTACAGGTGGAATACTTCTTAGTGACATCACAGATCATTTTCCAGTGTTTGTGAATATTCAAAGTATGATTGCAAATAATATAACACAAAAAACATTGTTCAAATTAACAAGATCAAGGACACCTGAAAGAATACAAGCATTTAAGAATGAGCTTTCAAAATGTTTCTGGGAAGGGGTGTATGTTGAAAATTGTAATGATTCATACAGGGCATTTCTGTTTAAATGGTTAGAACTTTATAATTCCTGCTGTCCAGTCGTGAAGTCCACACTAAAGAAAGTGAGTAAAAATAAGCCTTGGATGACGAAGGGTCTAGTAATGGCATCCAATAGAAAAAATGCTCTGTATGATAGTTACTTAAAAAATAAAACTGAACAAAATGAAAGGGAGTATAAAATTTATAAAAACAAGTTGACTTCTATTCTATGAAATCAAAAGAAAAGTTATTATAACGAGAAATTTGAAGATAGCAAAAATAATATTAAACAAACGTGGAACACAATCAACCAGGTTTTAGGTAATAGATGTAAAAATCATGAGACTCCGAGCTACTTTATGAATGATAATAATGTAAAACTAAACAAAAAAGAAATAATAGTGGAAGAATTTAATGACTATTTTGTTAAGATGGGCCCTGCACTTGCAGAAAAAATACCTGTTTATGAGGACACAGGCTTGACTAAAAACACAATAAACCCTAATTTAAAATCAATGTTTTTGAGTGGAGTAACAGAAGTGGATATAATTCAAACAGTAAGAGCCTTTAAAAGTAAAACATCTACAGACATACATCACATAGATATGGTAATTATTAAAGAATGTATTCATTTAATTGCTAAGCCATTGGGTCACATATGTAATCAATCATTCCAGTGTGGATACTTCCCAGATGATATGAAGATAGCAAAGGTTATTCCTGTTTTTAAAAACGGAAATAAGCATCTTATGGAAAATTATAGACCGATCTCAATACTCACTCAATTTTCCAAAATTTTAGAAAAGCTTTTTACAAAACAGTTAAATAATTTTCTGGAAAAAAACACCTTGCTTAAGCAGCAGCAGTATGGTTTTAGGGAAAATCTAACAACTACGTATGCAGTAATGCATATGCTAGAGGAGGTTAGTACTGCTATGGATAATGATGAATTTACAATAGCCATCTATATTGATTTAAAAAAGGCCTTCGATACCATTGACCACAGACAGTTAATAAATAAGTTGGATAAGTACGGCATCCGAGGGACAGCTCTGTCCTGGATCAAGAGCTATCTAGAAAATAGAAAACAATGTGTTCAGGTGGATAATACAATATCTGGATTTAAAAATATAGTTTGTGGAATTCCTCAGGGTTCTATAATTGGTCCTAAGTTATTTACATTTTTCATTAATGATTTTTGTGATGCATCAAGTTTCTTAACATTTTTTATGTTTGCTTATGATACAACCATCCTTTGTTCTGGAAAATTTTTTTATGAACTTTTGGTAAAAATAGAACAAGAAATGACAGTGCTTAAAAACTGGTTTGATATGGATAAATTATCACTTAATATTGCTAAAACTAAATTTATGATATTTGGTACCAAAACTGAGGTATCTAATGAAGTAAATATTAAAATAAATGGAGATAAAATTGAGCGTGTCTTTGATACTAAGTTTTTGGGAGTTATAATTGATTATAAATTATCATGGAGACAACATGTAAATTATATAAAAACAAACATATCAAAAACACTTGGTGTTTTGTATAAAACAAAATAATTACTTAATTATAATTCTTTGTTAACAATTTATTATACTTTGATACTTCCATACATGACATACTGTGTAAAACTCTGGGGAACCACTTTTAAAACCATAATTAATGATATTGTTTTGCTGCAAAAAAAAGCTGTACGGCTAATAAACAAAGCAGGATATTATGACCATACCCATCCATTATTTGTTAAATCAAAACTTATGAAATTTCAAGATATTGTTTATTATAAAATAATACAGATAATGTTCAAAGCAAAAATAAATACTCTTCCAGAAGGAATTCAAAAATACTTCTCTCTACAGACCAGCAAATACAATCTAAGAGATGAATCTAAGTTTATTTTACCAAAAGCAAGATTAGTTGTTAAACGTAGATGTTTATCGGTTCTCGGTGTTAATTTGTGGAATTCTGTTGGTAAGGAAATAAAAATGAGTGACTCAGTATTTAATTTCAAAAAGAACATGTCACAATGTATTTTAAAAAGTTATGTGAACTAGAAATGTATGTTTGTTTGGTTAAATGTTGTATTTAAAAGGTATGTATGTTTATCTATGTACAAAAAAGTGCATGTGTGTAAGTACATATTTTTGTATTATTTGTTAAAGGGCAACTTAAATGTAAATGCTGAATGACTATATTTCTTTTTGTATTACAAAATTATTAGAAAAGGTAACTTAATTGAATGTAAACAATTTTATGTAGGGCATATAAACTTTTTTGCTTCTGCCTGTTTCAGTCATGTTATTCATTTTTGAATCGTGATCCATGTTTGAATATGTTTTTGTTAGACTGAAAATAAACTGAAACTGAAAAAAAAAATGCAGTACATGCATTTTTTTCGTCAAAATTGAAAGAACAATTTTAGTAAGAAAAATTAAGACCTCTGCGATGAGGTAGCGACTTGTCAAGGGTGTACCTTGCCTTCCGACCAATTGCAGCTGAGATAGGCTCCAGCACCCTCCGCGACACCAAAAAGGAACAAGCGGTAGAAAAGGGATGGATGGATGGGTTTAAGACCTAACTACATAAATTGTGGTGGGCCAAATACGGCCCTGGGAGAAACACGGTATAAAAAATAGTGATGCAAATTATAAAACAAATTACTGTATTATTCGGACTAAAAGTTTCAGTTTTTTTTCATAGTTTGGCCGGGGTTGCGACTTATACTCAGGAGTGACTTATGTGTGAAATTATTAACACATTACCGTAAAATATCAAATAATAAAATTGATCTCATTCACGTAAGAGACTAGACGTATAAGATTTCATGGGATTTAGCAATTAGGAATTGTTTGGTGAACGTATAGCATGTTCTGTATGTTATAGTTATTTGAATGACTCTTGCCCTAATATTTATGTTAACATACCAGGCACCTTCTCAGTTGCTTATTTATGCATCATATAACGTACACTTATTCAGCCTGTTGTTCACTATATATATATATATATATATATATATATATACACACACACACATATATATACATACATATATTATTAATTAGATTAAATACAAAATGACTGTGCTACGGACCAAATTAATATGTGTTTAATTGTATGACATATACTTGTGCTCTTATAATAAATAATTTAGGAACTTAATCAGATGACAGTTTTAACAGATCATGTTTATCCGCCAGTTGTGTAATGCAATTCCGTTTGCTTATGATTTCAAATCAATAGAGTTGTCACATGAACTGGGAATTGATTTGAACTCGGCAATATTGTGTTTGATTTTATTTAAAATCAGCAGGGCTTATACCAAACCAACTAAAAACATGCACGCAAAAATACATCCCTTTTATCCCCACATATGAACAAAATCCATAAATGAAAAAATGCCACCAAACAGCGCCGATACAGAGTGTGTGGGTGTGTTTTTGTACCAGTGAATCCGGTGCGACACTCGCAGCGGTAGTTGTTGGCTAACTGGATGCATCTGTGTGTGCCCCGCGGGTCGCAGGGGTTGGATAGACACTCGTTGACGTCCCCCTCGCACCGCTCTCCCACGTATCCTGGCGGGCAGATGCAGTGGTAGCCCCCTACCCCGTCCACACATTTCCCTTGGTTAAAACACTTGGGCTCTTTGGTGATGGGATCGGCAAACGGGGTGCAGTCATCAATGTTGATCTCGCAGTTGACGCCTAGTGTAGGGACAGGGAATCGGGAACAATTTTGACATATTTTGCAGGATAATTGAATACAGGAAAGATGACAGGGGGATTTTCCTAATTAATTAAGTGAGGAGAGGCTGGCAAGTGGTGTGTGTGTGTTGGGCCTGCTGACCTTGGGTCCCTCGGGGACAGGAGCATTTGTAGGTATTGATCAGGTCAATGCAGGTACCCCCGTTCTGGCACGGCTGGGAGAAACACTCATTGATCTCGTCCGAGCAGTTGGTCCCTACGAAGCCTGGCATGCACTGTGACGCCAAGGAGGAGGAAGAAAAAGAAGACGAGAAGGGAAGAGTTCAATCGATAGCTGACATGAAACAAAGATTTTGATTACCTGGCGTTTTTTTCCCTCTGGTCTCTATACTGCCAAGACCGGCCTATCCTTTATTGAGGGGAGATTACCATTTCTGGAGGTGGATGCTGTTTATAAATAGGCCTGTTCATTAGGACTGTCTTGTGTTTATTGCAGTGACACTAAAACATGTATCTGATCAACTAAGGTAGCTTTTAAAATAAATACAACACATTTTTGATCTAATGGAGGCTTGCACAACGGCACTACTACCCTACTGTATCTGTGCCAAAAAAATAAAAATTATATATATATATATATATATATATATATATATATATATTTATATATATATATATATATATATATATTTATATATACATATATATATATATATATATATATCAATCATATATGCATATACAAATATACTGTATATATACACATATAGACATATATATATATATAGACATATATATATATATATATATATACATATAGACAAATATATATGTACATATATATATGCATATAGACATATATACTGTATATATACACATATCGACATATATACAGACATATATAGATATTTATATACATAGGTATATATATATATATATATATATATATATATATACATATATATATACATATAGACAAATATAGATCAATACATATAGACATATATATATTTATATACATAGGTATATATATATATATATATACATATAGACAAATATAGATCAATACATATAGACATATATATATAAATATACATAGTTATATATATGTATATATATATACATATACATATAGACATATATATATATATATATGTCTATATGTATGACTATATGTATATATATATATATATTATTATTATTCTAACTGCAACAATACTAATTCTACTTTTTTGTCATATATTAGGGGTGGGCAAGTTAATGCGTTAATTACGAGTTAACTCATCAATCTTTTAACGCCGACAAATATTTTATCGCACGTTTGCGTATGTTGTTTACATGCTTTTATTTTGTTAACGCCTTTTCTTAATAAGATGGCGACGCCCGGACGGGCTTCGGCGTCGAGGGGCTCTTGGTAAAGATGGAACATTTGGCAAAAATACCGGACAATTCAGCAAATTTCATGGCTGGCTTACAGCGTGGTCACTCCGGGATCACTTACGACCGCCAGACAATTCTGGATGTGGATAGATCGGGCCGTTTTGGACTGAATGACGCGTGCTTGCTGGATCGGCTAGCTAGCATGGGAATACTTTGCCGGCTACATCCAGCGGCCTGTGAAGCAGCGGAGTATATGTGGTGTCTGTCTATTTATGAATAATGCAGACGAGGAGTGTTGGCTGAGTTCTTAACGTTTGCTTTCAGAGCGTGCATATCACAACATACAAGATGCCGTCATGGCAACACGCAACCCATACCGGGCTACCGCGCATGCTCGTCACTCCTGTTGCATGATGGGTAGGGTAGTTCTTTTATTCCCTGCCTCATAACATCACAATATAGTACCATGTATATGATGCGTTCAGTTTATCAAAGCACCAAGCAAACAATCGGAAAATTCCCGTCATATCAATTCCTAGATATGGTCATAATTTTTTTAAGTGCACTACGCATAATAAACCCAACATTATTAATATTGCTACTACAGATAATTTGATCAAAAATTCCCTAAAACAGCCCACTACCTATAATGTAGGTTTTTTAAACATAAGATCCCTGATAAAAAAAATGTTTCTGCTGTTACCTCAGAAATTGCCTGTTCGGATGTTATGATTGTGGCTCAGAGATTTGTATGTGGATTATATTTATTTTCCATAACAAACAGGATAACTTAAATACCCTGGCAGTGGCAATAAGCTTAAATGTTTGTATTAGAATTTTTTGAGTTGATTTTCATAAAATATGCTATTTAACTGCTACTGTTTAACAAGTACTGATTTAAATTGTGTTTGCACAACAAATGTTTTGGCGCTTTTGTTCATGTGGGAGAATATTCCAATAAAGGTGCACTACACACTACTTTTGAATTCATTATTGGGCTTTGCGTATACAATGTAGTTAATCGCGATTAATCGGAGAAATTGGGCGATTAACTTCGATTAAAATTTTTAATCGTTGCCCAGCCCTAATATATATATATATATATATATATATATATATATATATATATATATATATATATATTAGTAATTCCATTACATTTAATGGTACCTTCTTGTTATGATACCCTTCTTTACTGATTGGCAAAGAGGAATCACATGGCTCTAACACGCAATGGGGCTGCAGCAATCGAATATTTAAGTTATCAAATAATCCATCAAATAGTTTGTTCGATTAATTGAATACACCCTATAAAATAGTGAAAATAAACCAAAAATTGTACCGCTTGCAATAACCTTCATTCTTTTTTTTAAACAAATTCACATCAACAAAAGTAGGATGATAAAAAGTCAAATATAATAAAGATATTGATTTAGATAATCATATATATATATATATATACATATATATATATGTATGTATATATATATATGTATATATATATACATACACACACACTCATATATATATATATATATATATATATATATATATATATATATTGTATACATAAAAACTGAGCATAACTTAAAAAAAGGTAATAAATTAGGGTGACAACCAAGGTAAACAAAAAGGCAAAGTATGACCATTCATCAGCGCAGTCATTGACATTCAAATAATAAAGAATAAAGCACATTCTGCAACAATTTCACACAAAGAATTTAGAAGGCATTCCTTGAAAGAGTTGTGTTTGCTATTTGGACAACTCATTAGCATTAACATACAAACTGCATATATGTGAAAATGTTCTCAGATGCCCTCATGTCTTTGAAAAAAACTTTTAATTAAAGTTCCAGGCACTCCATCCAGTTTGTATTTAATAATTTGTATTAGTTACACTCATTTAACGATTAATCAAAGCTTCTTCTAATCAAATGAATCAACCAATCGTTGCAGTGCCTCAAGGCCGTTTTGACCCAAGTTTAAAATGCCAAATAAGGTTCCTTCAATATTTAATCTTGCACTGGTTCCTCACCTTGCATGAATATCCTCCCAGAAAGTCCGTACACGACGCTCCATTTTGACAAGGGTTGGGGGTGCATTCATCCACCTGCTCTTCGCAGTAGCTTCCCGTGTAACCAACCTGGCAGTGGCACCGGTGGACGTTCCCGGCATCCAGACACTGGCCTGAGTTACGACACAGATTGGCGACATCGACCCCTGTAGGCACAAGAGTAGGTTGTTAAGTTAAGGAGTTGAAAAACACATACACAAGAAATGAACGGCGTTACCTCTCTGTTTGGCTGCGACCTCGCAGGAGACACTCGGTATGTCGCAGTAGACCCCCGCCCAACCAGTCTGGCACTCGCAGCTGTAAGTGGTCCCCCTTTGCCAGCAGGTGCCCCCGTTCTTACAAGGCGACGAGTCGCACCAGCGCACCAGATTCTAACGTAGGGATACGCAACATTCAATAAAACATGCAATAAAAAACAAAACACTGTAAACTAATGATGTCCGATAACGTTTTTTTTGCCGGTATCCGAAATTCCGATATTGTCCAACTCTTATTTACCGATTCCGATATTAACCGATACCCATATATACAGTTGTGGAAAAAAACACATTATTATGACAAATGTTGTTGTGATGCCCCGCTGGATGCATTAAACAATGTAACAAGGTTTTCCAAATTAAATCAACTTAAGTTATGGGAAAAAATGCCAACATGGCACTGCCATATTTAGGGACCGATGTCCCTTTGGGACAGAGGACCCGATTGAATTTCTAAGGTTTTATTATTATTCTTTATTATACTGCCGCCTCTTTTTAGGGACCGATGTCCCTTTGGGACAGAGGACCCTATTGAATTTCTAAGGTTTTATTATTATTCTTTATTATACCGCCGCCTCTTTGAGCTTCAATTTGACCCCCTTAACATTCTTCAAAACTCACCAAATTTGACACACACATCAGGACTGGCGAAAATTGCGATCTAATCAAAAAATCAAAACCCAAAACTCAAAATTGCGCTCTAGCGCCCCCTAGGAAGAAAACACAGACAAAACTTTCTCTAACTTCCAGTAGGAACACCGTAGAAACATGAAACAAAAACCACTACGTAGGTCTCAGTTAGAACTATATTTCATACATTCTTACCTCCCAGCTAAAATCAACAGGAATCTTGCAATTTCCCCTTCAATACAAAAGTTGGCAAATTTTTTTTCGCAAACATTACCTCCTCTTAGGCCGTTTGTCGTTTCGGCTGCAAATAAGCAACAGAAGAGAGATTGAACCCTTCTGATTAAAAGTTGATGAAATAGTTTTAATCACTGCTACGGTTTTGATTTCATCAGCCTTCAAAGAACCGCTGCGCTGAAAACCATTTCAAAGATGGCCGCCGTGCGCAGACACAGTGAGGGAGACGTTTTTTTCCCCTACCGTCTGCTGCTCTTGCGCACGCACCAACATTCGTGGGGGAGGAGCTGTGATCGTCTATACAAAGATGGCTGCCAGGTGCCGTCGCTAAGCCGGTATGTTTTAAAGTTGTCGTTTGCCTGCATATCGTAAAAACAACTGTCCGACATTCTTTATTTTGGGTACTTACATATGGTGCCTGACTGTTGTGGCGTTTTAAGGCCATCTGCACTTTTTATTTTACG
This sequence comes from Nerophis ophidion, assembly GCF_033978795.1. Taxonomy (NCBI): domain Eukaryota; kingdom Metazoa; phylum Chordata; class Actinopteri; order Syngnathiformes; family Syngnathidae; genus Nerophis; species Nerophis ophidion. The sequence goes on from NC_084611.1 coordinate 39,798,851, forward strand.
GTAAAGACAATGAATGGTTAGGTTTTGATTGAATTAGCCTTCAAAGAACCGCTGCGCTAAAAAACATTTCTAAGATGGCCACCGTGCGCTCACACAGAGAGCTAGACGTTTTTTTTCCTTTTTTCCCCCTACCGCAATCAGTATGTAATCTTATAAATGGCATAAACGCGCCAGTGACACAATATTTGAATAATATTAACATTAGTTTTGCTTCGCCCTCGTGTGAAATATTTGTTAAGATGGCTGCCGGCTAGCTAACGCTTATCTGGGCTTGGGTCGCAGGGGCAGCAGCCAAAGCGGTCCCGTCCATCCCTGCTTCCAGCTTTAATTTATTGAAGTTACAAAGTGCATTATTTTTTTTAACATGCCTTAAAACAGCAGCTTGGAATTTGAGACATGCTCTTCCCGAGAGAGCATGAGGAGGCTGAGGTGGGCGGGGTATATTGTAGCGTCGCGGAAGAGTTAGTGCTGCAAGGGGGGTTCTGGGTATTTGTTCTGTTGTGTTTATGTTGTGTTACGTTGCGGATGCTCTCCCGAAATGTGTTTGTCATTCTTGTTTGGTGTGGGTTCACAGTGTGCCGCATATTTGTAACAGTGTTAAAGTTGTTTATAAGGTCACCCTCAGTGTGACCTGTATGGCTTTTGACCAAGTATGCCTTGCATTCACTTGTGTGTGTGTAAAAATCCATAGGTATTATGTGACTGGACAATGACCTCTATGGTTTATTGGCGCTCTGTACTTCTCCTTACGTCCGTGTACAACTCTGTACAGCTTTTATCGATATTGGATTTTTGAAACTGATAATTTCCAATATTACATTTTAAAGCATTTATCGGTCGATAATATCGGCAGCCCGATATTATCGGACATTTCTACTGTAAACACACAGTTCACTGCACCTACCTGACAGTTGAGTCCCGTGTAGCCGTGAGGACAGGTGCACTTGTAGGTGCCATAGCTGTCCTGGCAGGTGCCGCCATTCAGGCAGGGTCTGGAGTCGCACTCGTTGATGTCGTGCTGACAGTAGCTGCCAGTGAAGCCAGATGGGCACAAGCAAGTGAAGGTGTTGATGCCATCCACACATGTCCCGCCGTTAAAACAGGAGCTTCAGACAAAAAAAGGCGCGAAAAATGCATTGAAATTACATAATCATAATTATCTAAAAAAAGTTCAACAAGACCATACAGTTTAAAATGCAGTCTATATTGAAGTTTATGCTGTTTTAATAGAGTATTTCACCAGAGGGGGCAGCAGTGGACAAGAAAAGCTTTGTGCCATACCTCTCTGTGCAGTCAGGAGTGTTGTTTTCACAGTGGATTCCACTGAAGCCTGGCGGGCAGGTGCAGGTGTAACTGTTGACACAGTCCGTGCAGTTGGCTCCGTTCTTGCACGGGTTGCTCTCACACTCGTTGATGTCTTCGTCGCACGTGTTGCCTCGAAAGCCTGGCTGGCACGTGCACAAGAATCCGTCCACCTCGTCCTCACACAGGCCTCCGTTACTGCATGGATCTGAAGAAAGGGAAACAGTTTTTTGATTTTGTTGAAGACCTATTTCAGAATGACAGGAAGACAGACAAGAGAGCTTACTGGGCTTGCAGTCGTCAATGTCAGTTTCACAGTTGCGCCCGGTGAAGCCCGGTTTGCAGCCGCAGCGGTAACTTCCCATGGTGTTCTGGCAAGTAGCACCATTACGGCAGGGTTTTTTTACACACTCTTTAATGTCCACCTCGCAGGTTTGCCCTGAAAATACATTAGAGAGACACACAATTAATAAGAAACCCTGCAAATAAGAACTCCTCGCTGCAAAAACTGAAATCTAATTAAGATGAAATATCTCATATAAGGGGTGATAGTTGCTTATTTTCTGTCTGATAAGATGATTCTTTTCACTAAGCAAATTTTATATTAGAGTGTTTTGCTTGTTTTAAGGGCTTTGGTTCTAAATTATCTCAGTAAGATACCACAGCTTGTTGCTGAGATTTTATGAGCTATATTGAGTAAAACATGCTTAAAACCAGAATATCAACTGATGCAAAGCTCTGTCATCAACACTCACAAGTATGAAACACATTTTTTTAAAGTAATAATTTCTTATTTTAAGCATGAAAAAAAAAATCACGACTTTGACACAATTTTGTCTCATAATTAAAACAGATGACAGCCAAATGGACTTTGCTGTTTTATTTTCAATGAAACAATAGAAAATACGTACTCATATACAAGTACAGTTGCCACAGTACATTAAACAGACAGATAATATTTTAACATTTAACATTTCTAACAATTTTGAACAGAAATAGTTCATGCACATTCAGATAAATTGTTCAACATTACATATAAAACATTTCTGGATGGGGGCCGGGCTGTATAAATGCGCACTAACTGACTGAAAGAGCACGCACTTGGCGTGATGATGTCATGTTGTCGATGGAAAAATGTATTTTTAGACAATATGATTTGCCTGAGCGGCTAGGAGACCACGAGAGTAACAAGCGGTTGCCTTGTTGCCTTCCATTAACAAAAATAAATTAGTTTTTAGCGTAAGTTTGCTAGTTTCAAGAAATGTAATGCCGAGCGCATATCAATATGTCAAGATAATGGCATTAGCATTTACCTAATTTAAGAATATTTTTCAACATATTGAACAAAGAGGTCTCAATTTTTTTCCTACCAATAAAAGTGCACTTGTTATTAGTGAAAATATACTTATTTTAAGGTATTTTTGGGTTCAATGAAGTTAGCTAATTTTACTTGTTTTGGAAAGCCTTGACAAGCCAAATTTTCTTGTTATATTGGCAGATCATTTTGCTTAGTTCAAGTAAAATACCCCTAATTTTTGTATTTTTTTTCTTGTTTTTGAACACTGACTTTTTGCAGTGCTCCTGTAACACTTATTTCTAACAACTGTGATGCAGCATATTAGCGTACCTAACAATGACAATGAAATTGCTACAATGTCACTTCTAAGTTACCAGAGGCAAGAAGAAAGTCCCCTTGGATGACGTTTCACACAATCACTTTGTTGCTGCTACACTAAAGAAAATGTTTAAAATGTCATGTGATTATATAGACTAGGGGTGTCAAATCTTTTGACTTGGGGGCCTCATTGGGCTAAAAAAATGTGGCCTGCATGTGTGTGTGTATATATATATATATATATATATATATATATATATATATATATATATATATATATATATATAAATATATATATATACATATATATATATATATAAATATATATATATACATATATATATGTATAGGTGTATGTATATAATACGAATCGAATACGTTGTGCTATTCAAAATCGATTCTCATTTTTTAAAAATCGATTTTTTATTTATTTATTTTTTCAATTTTAATTTCATTATTTTTTTTATCAATCCAACAAACCACTACATAGCAATACCATAACAATGCAATCCCATTCCAAAACCAAACCCGACCCAGCAACACTCAGAACTGCAATAAACAGAGAAATTGAGAAGACACAAACATGACACAGAACAAACCAAAAGTAGTGAAACAAAAATGAATATTATCAACAACAGTATCAATATTAGTTATAATTTCAGCATAGCAGTGATTACAAATCCTTCATTGACATTATCATTAGACATTTATAAAAGTAAAAAAAAAGAACAATAGTGTCACAGCGGCTTACACTTGCATCACATCTCATAAGCTTGACAACACACTGTGTCCAATATTTTCATAGATAAAATAAGTCATATTTTTGGTTTGTTTAATAGTTAAACAAATTTACATCATTGCAGTCAGTTGATAAAACATTGTCCTTTATAATTATAAAAGCTTTTTTTTTTTTTTAATCTACAACTCTGCTTGCATGTCAGCAGACTGGGGTAGATCCTGCTGAAATCCTATGTATTGAATGAATACAGAATCCTTTTGAATCGGAAAAATATCGTTTTTGAATCAAGAATCGAATTGAATCGAAAAAAATCAATATATTATCGAATCGTGACCCCAAGAATCGATATTGAATCGAATCGTGGGACACCCAAAGATTCACAGCCCTAATATATAAATATTTATATTATACATATATATATATATATATATATATATATATATATATACATATATATATATATATATATAAAATTAATATAATGGATGTATAATTAATGATTATTATAATTACATATTATTACTTTTTGTGTTGGTTGCAGTTCGCGCCCTGAGGAAAGGTTGTTTGGATTGGTTCATAAAAGTAAATGCTATGCAAATATCAATTGTTAAAACCTTTAGTCGTTCACCTGATATACTCAAATTGTCCACATGAGGGTAGCAAAGTTGCAGTTGATTTGACAAACATCTAGTTTAAATGAAACTGTAGACTCCCCGCAGGCCAGATGTCTTGTTAAACTTGTGACGTCTGGGGGCCAAACTGAAGATTTCGGCGGCCCATAATTTGTAAACCCCTGATATAGATGCTTATCAATTAGGCCTCATTAGAAGATGACATCATTGTTGTGTTTACCTTGCCATCCTTCCGGGCAGATGCAGGAAAAGCTTTGATAGTCCTCAGACTCCTGACACACTCCCCCATGTTTGCAAGGTTTGGAGCTACAAGGGGCCATGACACTTTCACAGTTCTCTCCTGTAACAAACACACAATAACAAAAATTCCTAATCACAAGGTATGCTCCACTTGAACTGTGTGACATCACAAAGCAGTTGTGAACTCGGTAGATAACCCGAAGAAAGAAGACCATCTTTCAATCGGTGCTATCGCAGGATTTTCCCCGGGTTCTGTCACTATTAGAGGCCTGCGGAGACATTTCCCTATCTTTTTCCACAACGCACGTCTCGTACAGGAAGCAGTCTGTGGCTTCCGGCCATTGTGAGGACATTTGCTGTTCTGTGAGACGGGAAGCAGGCAAACAGGAAATGTGTCAAGCGACCTGTTCCCACCCGAGCGCAGGCAGAAGACTTTTGTCCTCTGTGAGTTGTTCCAACAACAAAAAAAAAAAAGACGACTCAAAATGAAATACAAGAACGCCACTTCCCATTGCTATCTGCTCAAATAACATGCGAGATGTACTGAAAATGTTTCCCAGCTCTCGTGTGGAGGGATGCGTGTATCACAGGAGGTCAAAGGTTTGGAGACGTAGAGTGCTGAGGAAGTTTTGCTGCGGGTCTTTAATGGAAAGCTGTTGAATTTAAAGCAGTCTGATAGTTTATATATCAATGATGAAATATTAACATTGCAACACATGCCAATACGGCCTTTTTAGTTTACTAAATTGCAACTTTAAATTTCCCGCAAAGTGTCCTGTTGAAAACGTTGTGGTATGATGACGCGTACGTTTGACGTCTCGGGTTGTAGCGGAGATTATTTTCCAGCCCGATCCAAGCTATAAGTAGTCTGCTTTAATCACATAATTACACAGTATTCTGGACATCTGTGTTGTTGAATCTTTTGCAATTTGTTCAATTAATAATGGAGAAGTCAAAGTAGAAAGATGGAAGTGGGAAGCTTTTAGCCTTTAGCCACACAAACACAGCCGATGTTTCCTTGTTTAAAATTCCCGAAGGTGAAGCTTTACTATGGAACAGAGCGGTCAAGCGAACATGGATCCCGAACACATGTCAACCGGCAGGTTTCGGTGAGAAAATTGTGGTAACAAGTTGGCTCTTACCGTAGTTATGAGCGCAGCAGCTGCGGACTATTACCTCCTCCCACCGGAGACACTGCGGTCAACACACCCGTGAAGACACCCCTCCGACTTTCAGGTACTATAAAATCTCACTAAAACACTAGTAACACAATAGGCAGATAAGAGATTTTCCAGAATTATCCTCGTAAATTTGTCTAATAATATCTGAATTGCTCTCACGGGCCTCGCCTTTTTTTTTCCAAGTCCTTCACTCTTAATATCCTCATCAACGAATCTTTCATCCTCGCTCAAATTAATGGGGAAATTGTCGCTTTCTCGGTCCGAATCGTTCTAGCTGCTGGTGGCTATGACAGTAAACAATGTGAGGATGTGAGGAGCTCTACAACCAGTGACGTCACGCGCATATCGTCTGCTACTTCCGGTAAAGGCAAGGCTTTTTTACTAGCGACCAAAAGTTGCGAACTTTATCGTCAATGTTCTCAACTAAATCCTTTCAGCAAAAATATGGCAATATTGTGAAATTATCAAGTATGACACATAGAATGGACCTGCTATCCCCCTTTAAATAAGAAAATCTCATTTCAGCAGGCATTTAAGGCAACTTTTTGTCCTGTTTTTCCAATAAGTTAAAGAACCCAAGTGCAGGAAACAACCATTTAGTGGAGAAAAGCCAGAACTGAGGTGTGTGCATAGAATAATATTTTCATACCAGTGTAAGGCAGGATACAGTTGCACTTATAGCCTGCCACGTCGTCGATGCACGTCCCCTGGTTGAGGCAGGGGTTGGAGGCGCATTCGTTGATGTTGGTTTGGCAGTTTGGTCCTGCCGTCGTAAACAAAAAGAGCTCGTCTCACACACACATTTGAAAACAGTGATGGTACTGAAGGTGTGTGTGCGAGACACACTGACCAGTAAAGCCTGCGCGGCAGGTGCAAACGTATCCGCTGGTCATGTCTTTGCATGTGCCTCCGTTCATGCACGGATTGGACTCGCACTCGTTGTTGTTGATGTCGCAGTTGTTGCCGCTCCAACCAGAGTCGCACAGGCATTTATATCTGGAATAAAAAACAGGATAAAATAACACATATAAAGCTAATGTTCAAGGGGAAAAAAAGTCTTAAATATGCAAACACGCAGTGTGATTTATGAAGACTGACATTTTGTGTGTTTTTTCGCGCAACAGCTGCGTCCTAATGGCCTAATTTACTGAAGGTTTGCGTGTACTAAAACACATGCAGACTTGATACAACACGCAAAGCTGATCTACTAAACATGTGCAAAGTGGATTGTGTCTGTTAAATGTGCAGAAAAATGCGAGCAATCCATTTGGAGTCTCTGTCTTCATTAGCATGCAAAATATTTGCTGATCAGCAAAATGCCCGCAATACTGGGATGAAAAAGATGCAAATATAATTATTTAGCACACACAATATTATTTATTAACACTCATTACAATTTTGGGAGCACTGTTTTGCAATTTATTTAGCATGTGTCAGAAGAATGTGCAAACTGACAGTTCCACACACAGCTGCAGGACCAGACGACGGGGGCGGTATAGCTCGGTTGAGGGTTGCAGGTTCGATCCCTGCTCCCAGTGCCACCCACACTGGTTTAAATGTAAAAATTAGATATTGGGTTTTCACTATGTAAAGCGCTTTGAGTCACTACAGAAAAATCAATACATAAATATAATTCACTTCACTTCACGATGGACAGAGAATCCTCTGTCCTTTTTGTGTGTGTGTCAACATTATTGACTGACAGAAATATAAAATTTTAGTCATATCGTCAATTAAGCAATTTCCTTTTATAATTGTATAGCTGCTGGATGACTTATGAAGCTGATTAATGAATTAAATTGAAGCGTTTTGTCATTTGCTGGCGTTTTTTTTAAAGTTGTTTTATGTTTCTTTAATTTAGGAACAATATAACTATAATACATCTCCATCTTGAAAAGACGTAATTCATTATGCATTTTCTTGCGTTTGAGTCATTTCAGGGGCACAAATGCGCTGGTATTGCGATCCACAGCTTTGCGCACAGAATTAAGTTTCATATGTGCATTTGTTTCTGTTGTCTGGATTGCGATTCAGAAAAAGTGTTACAGCTGATAGATATGTGCTGCTGGCTCAACACATCTCACACAGGTAGGAGGAGCTTGATACCATGAATGTGCAGGAAATGAGAACCTCGTACACATGCAAAATCCTCGTTTAATTAAGGTGGTCTGCACCACTTTTCAATTGTACATGCACTGGTAATAGTAAATGATAAATGGGTTGTACTTGTATAGCGCTTTTCTACCTTCAAGGTACTCAAAGCGCTTTGACACTACTTCCACATTTACCCATTCACACACACATTCACACACTGATGGAGGGAGCTGCCATGCAAGGCGCCAACCAGCACCCATCAGGAGCAAGGGTGAAGTGTCTTGCTCAGGACACAACGGACGTGACGAGGTTGGTTCTAGGTGGGATTTGAACCAGGGACCCTTGGGTTGCGCACGGCCACTCTTCCACTGCGCCACGCCGTCCCTATAGTAAATAGTAAATCACATACAACACGCCCACTCTTAGTACACGCTATTTTATTTTTTTGCACACGCTGATTAGCATGTGGTATTTAGATCTTAGATAGTCAACATATATGGTGTGTCAAAATATTAGACATGTTGTCTATTCAACAATATCCTTTTATAATTTTATAGCTGCTTAATAACTTAAGGGATTTATTAAAACAAACATGTGTTTTGGTGTCTTCTGGCGTCTTTTTGATAATGTTCCTTTTTTCATTTATATGAAAAAAACTTTTTGCAATATGCATTTTCTTGCACCTGGAATATTTAAGTGCACGCTCGTAGTGAGTGCCAATATCTTCCATGGCACACAAAAAGTGGGTTCCATTGTAGATGCACTGCAAGACTGCTTTTACAATACCCACAAAAAGTGGTACATAAAGATCTGCTGCATTTTTTAAAATATAGCAACAGGTAGGAGCATTATAACATGAATGTGTAGCAAATGAGTGTCTCCATGGTGAAAGCCACATAGTATACACACAATCCTCATTTAAATAAGGTAATCTATACCAGTTATCAATTGTATACATAATCTTAGTAGATCATACGCAACATGCCCACTTATAGTATACACCAGGGGTCACCAACGTGGTGCCCGCGGGACCAGATGAGTGGCCCACTGGCCTGTTCTAAAAATAGCTCAAATAGCAGCATTTACCATTGAGCTAACTCAATTTTTAAAATTTTATTTATTTACTAGCAAGCTGGTCTCGCTTTGTTCGACATTTTTCATTCTAAGAGAGACAAAACTCAAATAGAATTTGAAAATCCAAGAAAATATTTTAAAGACTTGGTCTTCACTTGTTTAAACAAATTCATTTATTTTTTTATTTTGCTTCTTATAACTTTCAGAAAGACAATTTTAGTGAAAAAAAATACAAAAAATACAACCGTAAAAATGATTTTAGGATTTTTAAACACATATAACTTTTTACCTTTTAAATTCCTTCCTCTTCTTTCCTGACAATTTAAATCAATGTTTAATTATTATTATTTTTTTTGTAACGAATAATACATACATTTTAATTTAATTCTTCATTTCAGCTTCTGTTTTTTTTCGACAAATAGTATTTGTGAAATATTTCTTCAAACTTATTATGATTAAAATTCAAAAAAATCATTCTGGCAAATCTAGAAAATCTATAGAATCACATTTAAATCTTATTTCAAATTGGATTTGAACGTATTTAAAACATGTCATCAAAATTCTAAAATTAATCTTGATCAGGAAAAATGACTAATGATGTTCCATAAAATCTTTTTTTAATTTTTTGAAAAAGATTCGAATTAGCTAGTTTTCTCTTCATTTTTTTCGGTTGAATTTTAAAGAGTCGAAATTGAAGATAAACTATGTTTCAAAATTTAATTTTCATTTTCCTCGTGTTTTCTCCTCTTTTAAACCGTTCAATTAAGTTGTTTTTTTCATCCTTTATTCTCTACAAAAAACCTTCCGTAAAAGGAAAAAAAATGTAAGACGGAATGACAGACAGAAATACCCATTTTTTCATGCATATAGATTTATTTATTAAAGGTAAATTGAGCAAATTGGCTATTTCTTGCAATTTATTTAAGTGTGTATCAAACTGGTAGCCCTTCGCATTAATCAGTACCCAAGAAGTAGCTCTTGGTTTCAAAAAGGTTGGTGACCCCTGGTATACACAATTTTATTTTTTGCACATGCTGTTTAGTGCCTGTTTTTAAAATGATGCCCTTAGTGTCACATTTACCAGAATGTGTATATTTATCTAGGCGGCTCAGTATAACATAGCTAAGTCAGTTGCTCAGTTGGTGCGGCCTCACCCGTTGATCTTGTCCTCGCAGTGTCCGTGGATGCAGGGGTTGCTGAGGCACTCGTTGACCTGTGAGAAGCAGGTGGCATCGTGGTAACCTTCAGGACACACGCAGGTGAAGCTGTTGATGCCGTCGATGCAGGTGCCGCCGTTGTGACATGGGTTAATGGCACACTCGTCGATGTTGATGTTGCACATGGTGCCTACGGGGAAAATAGAGGGTGCACATTTGGGATTGCTATTTTTGTTATGCTCTTTCATCTCCGCCGGTAGACAACGCCGCCACAAGGTTTATAGTTTCGGCTCCTTTTGTCGGCTACTTGAAGCAGAGGCGCCATTCAGGCCTCTGCCGCACACAACATAAAAGGAAGCCTTCTAGCTTTAATTCCAGGAAGGGACTTCCAAGCTTTTAAAATCTCAACTTTCAGGAATCTTTCAGTGAATCTTTTCTTCCACTCGAATCCCGAGTGACTGTGTGCACCACAGAGGTTATGTGTGTGTCCTCATTGTGTGGGCTAGGCAGCTTGCATGTCCGGACAGCAGCAGGTTAGGGACAGGGTGGAGCGGGGAAATCGACACCCGTCGAGCCTCAGAGGAGCGTGCTCATTCGCCAGCTTGCTTGCCATCTGTTGGACTCCTCTGTATATAAATAAGTTCCCCAACACTGCACCTTTCTTGTCAACAGGTTACCTGAGACACCTGATGACCTGTCCTAAAATCCACCGTCTTGTAGAATCTCAAGTTGCATCAAAGCTTACAACTAATTATAGCAGCGTCCTGATAGAGAAAATAAGCAGTAAACCATCTTATTGCAAAGCACTGATACAACCCTAGAACAGTGGTTCTTAATCTTGTTGGCAGTACCGAACCCCACCAGTTTCATATACTCATTCACCGAACCCTTCTTTAATGAAAAATAAAATGTTTTTTTTTTTTCAAATTCAAGACAAAGTTGTATGCTTTTGGTAACACTTTAGTATGGGGAACATATTCTAAGTAACAAAGACTTAATTTAGAGTTATTTGGTTAGGGTCAGGGTTAGAGGGTTAGGGTTATTGTAAGGCCATGCCAAATAAGGCATTAATAAGTACTTAATAATGACTAGTTAAGAGCCAATATGTTACTAATTTGCATGTTAATAAGCAACTAATTAATGGTGAATATGTTTCCCATACTAAAGTGTTAACATCTTTTTTTTTTTTTACTGGTGCACAAAATTAACCGTGCATGAACATCACCTTGTTCATAAAATAAAACCAACACAGTGCATGAATTCACAATAAATTATACACCTGCAAATCAGTCAGCTGATAGGGAGAAGTTTGTATTTACACGATGTGTCGGGTGTGTTTTGACCTCCGCCGAACCCCTGAGGCCGACTCATCGAACCCTTAGGGTTCGATCGAATCCAGGTTAAGAACCACTTCCCTAGAACCTGCACAAAATGCAACCACTGGTCTCAGTGCTTTCATGTGGTGTAATATGTACTGGTAAAGTTATTTGAAAGGGTTTAAGAACCAACAAGGACAGTGAGAATGCAGACTTTTTCAAGCGTAGAGATCGGTTGATCGCTTGCAAGTGAACTATGGTACGGTTAAATTGAGCTCAAATTTGAATTGTACACATACCAAAGACACGGACCAGTCTTAAATGGTGTGAACACATGCAGAAATTATGAATATGTAAGAGAAACAAAACGTTTCAATAAAATGTAGGTGTGTCCCAATACAACTTTTTCACTCTGGATACGATACCGATATTTGAGAGTTGTGTATTGGCCGAGAGCGATATTGATCTGATACAATAACCCAAATCACATATACTGTATTTTTCGGACTATAAGTCGCAGTTTTTTTCATAGTTTGGCCGGGGGTGCGACTTATACTCAGAAGCGGCTTATGTGTGAAATTATTAACACATTACCGTAAAATATCAAACAATATTATTTAGCTCATTCACGTAAGAAACTAGATGTATAAGATTCCATCGGATTTAGCAATTAGGAGTGACAGATTGTTTGGTAAACATATAGCATGTTCTATATGTTATAGTTATTTGAATGACTCTTACCATAATACGTTACGTTAACATACCAGGCACCTTCTCAGTTGGTTATTTATGCGTCATATAACGTACACTTTTTTTCCCTTCTTTATTATGCATTTTCGGCAGGTGCGACTTATACTCCAGAGCGACTCATACGCCGAAAAATACGGTACTTTAATTATTTTGTAGTGTGGAATGTTAAAAAAAGGCTTTATCAAGTAAAATTACTCAAACATAGAACAATGGTTAGTGAAAAACACTAACCAACTTTTTTCTAACTGTCAGAAATTGAATTATGCTGTCTTTAAGTTAAATGTAATGGTAAATGTATTTTTTGTGCCATCGATTAGGCACAATAATTAATTAAGTTAAACTTATGACACAGTAAGTTGAATGATGCGGATACGTTTGTTACTGGATAATTCTGCCTTAGAGTATTTGCATCTGTAACTAATAAGGAATTATAATTATTTGATACCTGTTTATATTGACAAATGGTGTGTTTCAGACTGCAATATTATTCAATTAAGGACATGTATTAAATATGTCAAGCTTATGTGCTATTTGTATGCTTGGCTGTTGTGTAGCCGACCACGATAACTAACTTTTAATGACGAATAGATTTAGGATGAACGCAACTTGTGCGTTAAAATAACTGCATTTGCGTCAGAGACATGTTCAATTGTTGGATGACCACATACGAAAAAGGCCTTGGTCGGATTTGAAAAAAAATCTGAGTTTTACTTTTCACGCCGAAAGTGGCATTGTTCAGTGGGTAGAGTGGCTGTCTTGTAACCGGTTCGATCCATGTCGAGGTGTTTCTAAGCAAGACACCGAACCCCTGACTACTTCTGATGGGTCAATGTAAGTGCTGAGCATGGCCGCTTCCACCATTAGTGTATGAATTTGTGTGTAAATGTGATGTATATTGTAAAGCGTTTTGGGCAGGGGTCCCCAGACTTTTTGACTCCGGGGCCGCATTAGGTTAAAACAATTTGGCTGGGGGCCGGTCTATATATATATATATATATATATATATATATATATATATACATATACACATACACACACACACACACACACACATATACATATATATACATATACATATATATATATATATATATATATATATATATATATATATATATATAGCCCGGCCCCCAGCCAAATTGTTTTAACCTAATGCGGCCCCGGAGTCAAAAAGTTTGGGGACCCCTGCCCAAAATATATATATATATATATATATATATATATATATATATATATATATATATATATATATATATATATATATATATACACACACACATATATACATATATACACACACATATACTTATATAAACACATATACACATATGTACATATATATATACACATATATATATATATATATATATATATATATATACACACATATATATGTACATATGTATGTACATATATCGATGTATATATGTATAAAAATGTGTTTGTATGTATATGTGTATATATGTATTTATATACATACACACATATCCCTATATATATATACACACACACATACATACATATAAATATATTATACATACATATACACACACACACACGCAAGCAAACACACACACAACCATTCCTGGCGCACTAATTGACTTATAAAGCGCACGTCACGTTATAGATGGTAAAATGCATTTTTAGACAATATGATTTGCCTGAGTGGCTAGGAGACAGTAAAAAATTGATTAGAAAGGACAGATTTAAAAAAATAATAATTAAATAAATAAATAAAAAAACGTTTTTTTTAACTTGAGACTTCCATCGTGCTGGATTTTGAATGCTGGAGGGCCGTATCCGGCCCACGGGCCGTAGTTTAGGGACCCCTGGTTTTGGGTATAATTCCAGGTATAATAAAGCGCTATATAAATACAGACCACTTACCATTTTACACTTACATGACATATGGGTGACATATGGGAAAAAAGCTTCTGAACCAGCATATATATATATATATATATATATATATATATATATATATATATATACTGTAGGAAGGCACTGTTTTATAATTTGTAGGATTCTCTTTTCTGAAAGGAAGAAAGTGAGTCTTTTGCTGCCAAAAAACTGCTTCCCTTGCAGCTTTGGTTAAACCTCACAGAGTCTGAGCCACATCCCCTGCCAAATAACAGCTTTAACCCAGGCCTTATTAAACAAATACCACCTGTACAAGTTTCTTACCAGTGTAGCCGGGCTTGCAGGCACACTCATAGCCATTGATCTTGTCAATGCAAGTCCCATAGTCACAAGGGTTGCTCTTGCAGTCATCAATGTTGATTTCACAGTTGATTCCTGGAAGAGACAACACAATCAGTCACCATCTTCCAAAAATCTGTTTGGTCAACCTATAGTACCTGTGGTCCCCTTGGGACAATTGCAAATGTAAGCGTTTTCCCGGTCCTGGCAGACGCCGCCATTTCTGCATGGTTGACTGAGACACTCGTTGATGTTCGTCTCGCACAGTCGGCCGGTGTAACCCGGGTGGCAGTGGCAGCTGAAGGAAGCCAGGCCGTCAATGCAGGAGCCATAGTGGCATGGGTCAGAGTAGCACTCGTTGATGTCCGTCTCACAGTGCCTCCCAGTGTAGCCTACAAAAAGAAATCATTTTATTAAGGAATAACATTTCCAAATAATCAGTTCAGTGTTCAAAAACAAGAGAAAAAAAAAGAGGAGTATTTTAATTGAACTAAGCAAAATTATCTGCTAATAGAACAAGAAAATTTGGCTTGAATTTCCAAAACAAGTAAAATTAGCTAACCTCAATGAACCCAAAAAATACCTTAAAATAAGTATATTCTCACTAATAACAAGTGCACATTTCTTGGTAGAAAAAAGAAAAGAGACCTTTTTGCTCAATATGTTGAAAAATATTCTTAAATTAAGTAGATGCTAGTGCCATTATCTTGACATAATGATATGCGCTAGGCCAGTGGTTCTCAAATGGGGGTACGCGTACCCCTGGGGGTACTTGAAGATATGCCAAGGGGTACATGAGATTTTTGTAAATATTCTAAAAATAGCAACAATTCAAAAATCCTTTATAAATATATTTATTGAATAATACTTCAACAATAAGGAACGTAAGTTCATAAACTGTGAAAAGAAATGCAACAATGCAATATTCAGTGTTGACAGCTAGATCTTTTGTGGACATGTTCCATAAATATTGATGTTAAAGATTTCTTTTTTGGTGAAGAAACGTTTAGAATTAAGTTCATGAATCCAGGTGGATCTCTATTACAATCCCCAAAGAGGGCACTTTAAGTACCCGCGTGGTATAGCACGGTTGGTAGAGGGGCCGTGACAGAAACTTGAGGGTTCCAAGTTCGAGCCCCGCTTCTGCCCTCCTAGTTACTGCCGTTTTTTCCTTGGGCAAGACACTTCACCCACCTGCTCCCAGTGCCACCCACACTGGTTTAAATGGAACTATGTAAAGTGCTTTGAGTCACTAGAGAAAAGCGCGAAATACATTTAATTCACTTCACTACTTCTATGTGTAGAAATCTTTATTTATACTTGAATCACTTGTTTGTTTTTCAACAAGTTTTTAGTTATTTTTATATCTTTTTTTCCAAAAAGTTCAAGTAAGACCACTACAAATGAGCAATATTTTGCACTGTTTTCAATTTAATAAATCAGAAACTGATGACATAGTGCTGTATTTTACTTCTTTATCTCTTTTTTTCAATCAAAAATGCTTTGCTCTGAATAGGGTGTACTTGAATTAAAAAAATGTTCAGAGCGGGTACATCACTGAAAAAAGATTGAGAACCACTGCGCTAGACAACCAGCAAACTTATACTAAAAACTAATTTATTGTTCTTAATGGAAGGCAACCGCTTGTTACTCTCGGGGTCTACTCGCCTCTCAGGCAAATCATATTGTCTAAAAATTCCGTTTCCCATCGATAATATGACATCGTCACGCCAAGTGCGTGCTCTTTCAGTCAATTACTGCGCATAAACACAGACCGGCCCCTGGCAAAAAAAAATTAATTGTAATTTTCAGGAATTTACCTGAATGTGCATGAACTATTTCTGTTCAAAATTGTTTGAAATGTCACATGTCAAATGTTTAAATATTAACTGTCAGTTTGCTGTACTGTGCCAACTGTACTACTATATGAGTACGTATTTTCTCTTGTTTCAGTGAAAATAAAATAGTAGTTTTAATTATGAGACACAATTGTGTCAAAATCATGATTTTTTTTTCATGCTTGAAATAAGAAATGATTACTTTAAAAAAGTAGTTTCATACTTGTGAGTGTTGATGACACAGCTTTGCAACAGTTGATATTCTAGTTTCAACCATGTTTTACTCAATATAGGTCATAAAATCTCAGCAACAAGCTGTAATATCTTATTGAGATCATTTAGGACCAAAACCCTTACATAAGTGAAAGACTCTAACATAAAATCTGCTTAGTGAGAAGAATTATCTTTTCAGACAGAAAATAAGCAAATATCACCCTTATTTGAGGTATTTAGTCTTACTTAGATTTCAGTTTTTGCAGTGTAGGAGTGCAACGATACATGTGTTTGTAATGTGATATTTCAGTACGGAATATTTAAAACTTTAAAGAGGCGTACTGATTTCCCCCACGAAATACACTGAACAAACGTAACTGCCTGGTGATACAGTCCAAATCTACTCCATAACCTTTGGCTAGCAATAGTGCAAAGGAGAAGCCAGAACTTGAACAACCCTTTTCCCATCAAAGTTGGGCCAAGTAAAGTGGGTAAGACGAACGCAGTGTGCCACCATTGTTCTGTAGAGATGTGGATGGGGCTATAAGCTGGAATTAATAATGACACACACATGCAAATTGTCCTCTGCAGAGGACATTCATATTTTGCACTACTGTGATGTGTGAATGTGGAGTGAATGAATATCGGGTCGCACTGTAAAGTGCTTTGTGTGTCAAGATCTAATGCATTATCATTAAAATTGTTATTAACAGGGCTTATTTTTCCGAAATGTGTAACTCAGACTAAAGAAATATCTACTGTAGAGGATATGGTATTGCTTATTTTAAATGGATTTAATTCTTGGTTATTTATGGTATGTTTCGCGTTTTATAAAGCGCTTTACAAAAAGGTTAAGCAGTTTTGCATTTGGTTAGATTACGGTACCTTAAAATCAAAGTCTGTGTCACGGCCCGGAACATATTCGCGTTCCTCAATGAGCGCACCTCGAGACAATCAATCTGAAATCAGCGCATCTGACGGTGATGATCTTCCTAAGCCTGCACAACCTGCCATCCCTCGCCGGAATATAACCTTCTGTTGGCGTACCGTAAGCTTGTCTCCAGCTTCCTAGTTGCCTTCTGTCGTGATCTCTGTGTTTTACCCTGCGTTCATTGTCGTGTCCTCCCTCACCCCGCAGTTCCCCGTGTGTATCCCCGAGTCAAGCTGTGCATATTGTGCTCCTGGATCTTTCCTGCCTCCCTTATGCTTCCTGGTTCTCGACTCCTCACTAGTCCCTGGACTACGACGACTAGCTCCTGCCTCTCGACCCCGCTTCCGCCCCTGGATCATCTGCCTGCCCTACGGACTTCTGTGTTACTTCGCTCTGGACAACACTTGGTAACACACACCTCATCTAACCACACACATAGCCTCACACACATACACTGTTGGGTTTTGACACTCTCCATTTCTTCAGTGTAGTTTATTAGTTAGTATTGTTTATCATTATAATTATATATATTCACTATATATCTAATAAGTTATTGAAAAACTCCCCTGGTGTCTGTTGCCGTCATCTTTCTCTGTTAAACCATAACAGTCTATGCCGAACTGGGATTATGGAGTATTGTCAACCCCTAGTACGTTCTGTTTTGCATACCCTCTGTGCACTCGCAGGTGTACTTATTTGGCCCGTCTGTGCACTTGGCGCCATTCTGGCACGGCGTGCTGGCGCACTCGTCAATGTCGATCTGGCAGAGGTGGCCGGTAAAGCCTGGGAAGAAAAACAACAAGAGGGTTTAATTGTGTGCGTGTGTGCGTAAAGGGGTATGTGTGTACACACAAAGACAAGGCTACTGTTTTCTCACCATATCCAACTACTCGGACTCGTAATCCTGAATCAGAAATCTGCATGTTAAATAACAACTACTCCAACCATGCAATTTCTTTCTATTCAGCACCATTCAACACAGGGTTTAGGAGTGAGGAGGGGGTCATTTACGGAGGTGGGTGGGTGTAAGGGTAGAGTGAAAGTTGTCCGGCCTCCTGACCAAGACCGCCAGACAAAGGAAGGCCTGTCTGCTCAACACAACGCCAAACTGATGCAGTTGCGCCCCCCTTTCAAAAAAACTTTTCCATCACAATGTGCATTCTCTGGTCTTGCCTCAGCTCTTTACCCCCTCCCTAACTGCCTCTATAAAGAGCCAGCTTGACCTTTTACCCCAAACTATTCAAGCCTCCTTTTGATTCAAAATCCACCAGCAGGCGCTCTTTCTTTTTGGTGCCGGGTTACTCTCATCTCAGATGTTTCCCCTCTTTTGTGTCATGATGGTACAATCCACAGACGAGTAAGATGTTGTCCGATGAAGAGATAAAGTGCCTCCTAACCGGAACACACAGGTGGTTTCAGCCACAAGAGACAGACTCCGCAGAAGCAAATCTGTCAAGGGAGTATTGCTGTGAATTCCTCCTCTGCAACATAGCTAAAACCATGAACATGTAGTGATGTGTGTTTATTCAACAGAGCTGTTATCACTGATCAAGATAAAATACCACATTTCCTCATATAGGGGGTAGGTAGGTGTTCACTTAACTGCAGATAGGGCCAGCTGTCCATTAGGGCATACTAGCCAACCCTCCCGATTTTCCTGGGAGACTCCCGAATTTCAGTGCCCCTCCCGAAAACCTCTCAGAGCAAACATTCTCCCGACTTTCTCCTGATTGCGCTGCCTTTAAAGGCCTCTACAACCTGTCGTCATGTTCTATTTTCCTCCATACAAACAGCGTGCCGGCCCAGTCACATGAAATATGCGGCTATAACACACACATGAGTGAATGCAAGGAATACTTGATTAACAGCCAAACAGCTCACACTGAGGGTGGCCATATAAACAACTTTAACAGTATTACGAATATGCGCCACACTGTGAACCCACACCAAACAAGAATGACAAACACATTTCGGGAGAAGATCCGCACCGTAACACAACATAAACACAACAGAACAAATACCCACAACCCCCCCCAATCTCCCAAATTTGGAGGTCTCAAGGTTGGCAGGTATACATTAGGGCAGGCCTTTATTTATACGCAGATAATATTTAAGGATGTCCCCTCCAAATATTTTAAATGCCCGCATGTTAAAGGGGTCATATCAGGATTTTGTTTCTACATTTAAAACACTTCCTTGTGGTTTACATAACATGTAATGGTGGTTTTTTGGTGAAGAAATTGCATAGATTTAGTTTCACAGACTTATTTTCAAGCCATTTTTTTGGTCTCCCTTTAAAAGTGGTTAATTTCGAGAGGCAGAATTGTTAGATGAGAATGAACCTCACCATCCCCCCTCATGTTGAGTGCACAATTTGCCCGTCCCCGCAATAGGGAAGCAGGCAATGCTGTTGGAAAAGTGTGAGGAACGAAGCCTGCCTGACATACAGGTTGGAACGATAGACTGGCTAAGGTTAAACTTCTACCGAGTCTGTAGAATTCTAATCCTAGACCCTGGTTGTATACATGGGTATAGTGACAATAAAAGGCTTAACTATTCGATATCACTGTTTCAATGTCCATTTCTCAGATGATGCAATTGTTGATGACTGAAGTGCTGATATCAACCAAACCTAAACCCCCCAACCCCTCTTCACCCCCCGGATTGTAAATAATGTAAATAATTCAATGTATATACATGTTTGAAATACACTCAAATTCAACTCAACAGGGTGCAGGTAAAATCAATGTCCTTTTTGTATCTAACCATCACAGTCTTTACAGGGTAATAACGATGAATGAGTTTGAATGTGTGAATGTGAGTGTGAATATTCTCTGTCTATCTGTGTTGGCCCTGCGATGAGGTAGCGACTTGTCCAGGGTGTACCCCGCCTTCCGCCCGATTGTAGCTGAGATAGGCGCCAGCGCCCCTCGCAACCCCAAAAGGGAATAAGCGGTAGAATATGGATGGATGGATACTCTGATGATTAACTTGTGTGATGACTGTATTATGCTGATAGTGTATATATTTGTACCATGAATTGATTAACGTGGACCCCGACTTAAACAAGTTGAAAAACGTATTCGGGTGTTACCATTTAGTGGTCAATCGTACGGAATATGTACTGTACTGTGCAATCTACTAATAAAAGTTTCAATCAATCAATCAATCATGTAAATAACTCCATTGCACAGCTGCTTTGAGTTGTAAACAATGGAGGCTCAAGGCCATATACTAAGCTATGAGCTACGAGCTACGTTGCGGACGAAATAATATATTATATAACTTACTCGTCCATTGCCAAACACAGTAGACACTGATATCCAATGAGAAGTATTTTTTAGGAAAATCATCCTTCATTTTGCCGGAGGACAGTGACGCTATTGTCTTACATTAGAGGGCTAAGATAACTACACAACAACGCAAGCTGATTGATTGATTGACACTTTTATTAGTAGATTGCACAGTACAGTACATATTCCGTACAATTGACCACTAAATGGTAACACCCGAATAAGCTCTTCAAATTGTTTAAGTAGGGGTCGTCGTTAATCAATTCATGGTAACAAAGCTAACATTGCTAACATAATCCACACTTTTCTAATCTACTGTTATTACTTCACATTTCAGAGTATTTTGGTGCATGAGCTGCTTGAAAGGGCGCTATTATGCAAAATCAAGTTTTTTTTACATGATGGAACCTGCTTATGTGTATTTGGGATCTGTATAAATCCTGTAAATTTGAAATCAAATCATGGAGGCAGTGTGTCCTTTGTTGCCAAAAATAGTAGTCACCGAGGCCCCTATTAAAAGTAGTATCGGTATATTGTAAAATCCATCTTTCTACTGGCGCAGGTTTCTGAAGCAGGACGCTTCAAAGTGCATTGCACACACACACACGAAGAAAGACTTCTTCCGAGTTAAAGGTGCATTGCCATGAATCATAAAAGTTAAAAGTAAGACACTTTTTTACTTCGGATTAGGCTGAAAGTTACTGTAGTGACTTGTGCCGGTTAAAACAAACGGAGCATTTTCCATCATTGGGTTTTATCGTCGACATGATTTTGTAGTCGGTTTTACACAAATTAAAATTGGCTGATGTTTGGCTAAATGTGTTGTGTTTTATTGTTCTCCTGCCTTTTCCTTTTTGTGCCCTTTTTTCCAGTTCACTCTTCCTGGGCGAGGGGCGGACCTTGAGGCACACCTGCAGCGAATCAGTTCATGGACTATTTAGGCTTGTCACAGACAGCTGTACCTTGCTGGTTATTATTTCCTGTTTCTTCCACGTCGCAAGCTGTTGCTTGACCTCGAAGTCCGGGTACGTTTTTTCGCCCTTATTATTATACAGCTAACCTCCGTGTATTTTTTTTCCTCCCTGAGGTGGAGAAGGTGACTGTTGTGGCCTTTTCCTTTGCTCAGTGTGCCCTGGCCCTTGCCCCCGTCGACCTCTGAGGTTCCCGCTTATTGGCTATGTTATATGGTGTGCGCTTTTGCCCCCTCACCTTTTGTTAACCTTTTGGTCTTAATTAAAGACTCTCCTTTTTTGATTCCATCTTGCCCCCCGTCTTTGCATCTGGGGTCAACATATTGACCAAGTCCTTACGAAATGTCTACCATATGTGGATGATCTGCTGATGTCACACTTAAACAAAATTCCAAACGGACCGTTTGGAGGAAGTAGGAAAGAAGGCAAGATTGGTTCATTAATATCTCTGCAATGCCTCCATGATTTGATTTCAAATTTACAGGACTTATGCAGATCCCAAATACACAAAGGCAGGTTCCATCATGTAAAAAAAAAAATCGGTTTTGCATAATAGGGCCCTTTCAAACAGCTCATGCGCCAAAATACTCTGAAATGTAAACCTTAGCTTTACAGATGCCACGTCTGCTACAGGCAATGTGTAAAAGGATAAAGACTTCTGGCTCATCATTACTTTTAAAAGCTGGATTTGTACTTAATTTATATAAGGTAGTTGAAGTGTGGCCTTAATTTGAGCGGACGCCTCTGAGGAAATAAGTTACAGTAGAACATTTTTAAGTCGAATCCATTCTCGGATTGGATGACTAGTCAAATAAGCGGTTGTCGACATAACCAAAAGAAGACACTTTTTGCACATTTACTTGTGACGTTCTCCAGACACAAAAAGAAAATGGGTGATAATAAAGGATTTTTTAAAGGCCTACTGATATGAGATTTTCTTATTTAAACGGGGATAGCAGGTCCATTCTATGTGTCATACTTGATCATTTAACGATATTGCCATATTTTTGCTGAAAAGATTTAGAAGAGAACATTGACTATAAAGTTCGCAACTTTTGGTGCTGATAAAAAAGCCTTGGCAACTTTTGGTGCTGATAAAAAAGCCTTGCCTTTATCGGAAGTAGCAGACGATATGCGCGGTTGTGGAGCTCCTCACATCTTAACATTGTTTACTGTCATGGCCACCAGCAGCGGGAGCGATTCGGAGCGAGAGAGCGACAAGTTCCCCATTAATTTTAGCGAGGATGAAAGATTCATGGATGATGAAAGTGAGAGTGAAGGACTAGAAAAAAATATACAGTGGGAGTGATTCAGATGTTATTAGACAAATTTAAAGGATAATTCTGGAAAATCCCTTATCTGCTTATTGTGTTACTGTTTTAGTGAGATTATATGATAGTACCTGTACAACCTGAAGGTCCGCCCTGCAACTTTCTTCAGCACCAGTCGACGGGTGGCGGCGATGCCCATCTCTGCCCTTCGCAAGGGACCCTCTTCCAAACACGATCTTTCGAAGTGATCGCTGCATACACTGTACTTTGTGTGTGTAGTCCAATCCAACCGTGTTTGCTTGACCGCTCTGTTCCATAGTAAAGCTTCACCGTCATCTTTCGGGAATGTAAACAATGAAACACCGGCTGTGTTTGTGTTGCTAAAGGCGGCCGCAATACACCACTTCCCACCTACAGCTTTCTTCTTTGACGTCTCCATTATTCATTGAACAAATTGGAAACGATTCAGCAACACATTTGTCCAGGATACTGTGGAATTATGCGATGAAAACAGACGACTTAAAGTTTGGAACGGTGCTGGACCAAAATGTCCACTACAATGCGTGACGTCACGCGCACGCGTCATCATACCGCGAAGTTTTAGCATGAAACTTCCACGTGAAATTTAAAATTGCAATTTAGTAATCTAAACCGGACGTATTGGCATGTGTTGCAATGTTAATATTTCATCATTGATATATAAACTATCAGACAGCGTGGTCGGTAGTAGTGGGTTTCAGTAGGCCTTTAAACTACAACAGTTTGTTGACATAGTTGTTTTTTTTTTATTTGTGCTGAATTTAAATAGGTGTATTTGTTTGGTTGCGGAATGGGGGTTAAAAGAACAGCTGAAAAGTCTACCACAGCAGAAAGGACCCTTGGCCACATGCTGAAGCTTTGAAGGTAAGTGACAGCTCCTTCCATGCTGTACCTCCCACTATTCTTTGCTTGTTTTAGTGACTTGGAAAAAAGTGACATTAGCAATACTAAAACACATGTCGACAATAATGGACCCGTTTTTCATATATATAAAGCTTTTGGATATTATGTCATCAAGCACAAACGCAGTTGGCCAGTTGTGAAAAGTTTACATACACTTGTAAGGAACATAATGTCATGGCTGTCTTGACTTTCCAATCATTTCTACAACTCTTATTTTTTGTGATAGAGTGATTGGAGCACATACTGTACTTTTTTGTCACGAAAAACATTCATGAAGTTTGGTTCTTTTATGAATTTATTATGGGTCTACTGAAAATGTTACCAAATCTGTTGGGCCAAAAGTAAAGAAGGCCAGTAACGTGGTGGGAGTGGAACTAGACTCTCTGGCGGTGGTGTCAGAGAGGAGAAGTCTAGCAAAGCTCCTAGCCATTATGGACAACACATCCCACCCACTACACTCGGACCTGGGGGAGAGAATGAGCACGTTTAGTGGAAAGCTCAGACTCCCAAAATGCAACACGAAACGACACAGGAGGTCCTTCATACCGACAGGCATCAGACTGTATAATGCATATGTTCCTTCTTGACTGCACTTAAATGTAGAATATAGGGCTGGGTGTTGCCAAGGACCTCACGATAGGATACGCATCACGATACTTGTGTCACGATACGATACTGCGATATTAAAAGTTTTGCGATAAATGCGATATATTGCAATATTCTACATAGTTAACTGAAAAATGTAAAATGCATTATGCATCTTAAAATTACTTGGAGATCTTTGAGCAGGTGGGCATGGACCGGTGCAACTGCTGATAGTGTTGGAGTTTTCTCCTCTTCCATAGCAACAGTTGCAGTCTTCATTGGCTTCATAACTGTCATGATTTCAGCACCTGACAGCAGGGCAGCAGCAATGGCCAGCTGTTGCTCAAGAAAGCGCTGGAACATGTCGTGTGCACTGTTCCACCTGGTCACAGTGTCAGTCATCAGTTTGTGTTTGTCAAGGGTTGAGAAGTTTTTGCTTTTCCTTTAAGACATGGCTCGCTGTGGTGCTGCGTCTAAAAAAGCTGATGATGCGCCTCACTTTTCCCAACAAGCGGGCGACTGCTGGTAACTTAAGTGCGCGCTGGGAAGCCAAATTGAGGATGTGAGCGAAGCATCCAAAATGCAGCATGCCCGCTAACCCTGCTGCGAGGGTCATGTTCGTAGCATTGTCCGTGACCACAGCTGGGTCCTTATCTAGTAAGCCCCATTCCTCCACTGTGCTTCTCAGAAGAGCAGCGATGTCGCTGCCAGTATGGCTCTCGTACATCGCCCTCGTCTGCAACACGTGTGTCACCAGGCAGCGGCACAGCGACACCTGGCGGAGCGGAGGTCGCACTGCATTTACAGTCCGTCTAAAAAACATGATTTTTTATTTTTATTTTTATCGATATTCAAACTGTGAGTATCGATATTGAATCGGAAGAGAACGTATCGCGATGTATTGCTATATCGATATTTTTGCCCACCCCTAGTAGAATATATGTAGAAAATGTTTATATTATTCACATGTGAATAATGCTGTATAGTATTTGTCTATTGTGAGCGAACTATGGTGCTAAATTTCCCCTAGGGATCAATAACACTTTCTATTCTATAAATGTACAGCGATGTTAATATTTGGTTACATGTCCCTTGGCAAGTTTCACTGCAATAAGGCACTTTTGTTAGCCATACACAAGCTTCTGGCAAGCTACTGGTGGAATTTTTGACCACTCCTCTTAACAGAATTGGTGCAGTTCAGCTAAATTTGTTGGTTTTCTGACATGGACTTGTTTCTTCAGCATTGTCCACATGTTTAAGTCAGGACTTTGGGAAGGCCATTCTAAAACCTTAATTGTAGCCTGATTTAGCCATTCCTTTACCATCTGTGACGTGTGTTTGGGGTCATTGTCCTGTTGGAACTGCCAATTGCGCCCAAGACCCAACCTCCGGACTGATGATTTTAGCTTGTCCTGAAGAATTTGGAGGTAATCCTCTATTTTCATTGTCCTATTTACTCTCTGTAAATGTGCTTTTCAGAGGTGGTAATTAAAATGCTAAATATTGTTCTCAAAACAGCGATGAGTGTTGATAACTCACATTGCGCATGCTGTGTAATATTTTTGCATCTTCTCCTAGTATTGTGGGCTTTTTGATGGTCAGCATATAATCTTCAAATGAATGAAGACAGAGACGCAAAATGGATTGCACGCCTTGTTCTGCTCACTTGACTGACACAGTCCACTTTCCACATGTTTTGTAGATCAGCTGTGTATTAGCTAACAATTTGCACGTGTTTTTGTGCACGCAAACCTTTAGTAAATCAGGCCCTTAGCGACATAAAAGGTGGAGACACAAACACACATGGTACCGTATTTTTCAGACTATAAGTGGCAGTTTTTTTTCATAGTTTGGCCGGGGGTGCGACTTATACTCCAGAGCGACTTATGTGTGAAATTATTAACACATTACTGTAAAGTATGAAATAATATTATTTATCTCATTCGCGGAAGAGACGAAGAAAATGTCAGCAATCGTCACACACACGTCAGCAATCGTCACACACACGTCAACCAATAAGAATTTGGCGGGAATGGGTCATGGCAGAAGTGCATTGTGGGTCATGAAATGCTAACTGCTATATGCTATATGGTACTGCCTTAGCTATTAAAATGGATCATTTCATCGTTGGCGGTAACTTATAAAAACTGAGAAGGGCTGAACAAAAATGGCACCGAAAAGGAAATCTTGTACTGCCGATTACTAGCTGGACGTAGTGAGATATGCAGCAGAAAACAAAAAGAGGAAGCGGCGCATGTCTCTGGAGTTGGCAGAGTTGTTTAGAAGCGACATCGAGGAAGAAAATTTCATCGGATTTAACGATTAGGAGTGACAGATTGTTTGGTAAACGTATAGCATGTTCTATATGTTATAGTTATTTGAATGACTCTTACCATAATATGCTACGTTAACATACCAGGCACCTTCTCAGTTGGTTATTTATGCGTCATATAACGTACACTTATTCAGCCTGTTGTTCACTATTCTTTATTTATTTTAAATTGCCTTTCAAATGTCTATTCTTCGTGTTGAGTTTTATCAAATACATTTCCCCCAAAAATGCGACTAATACTCCAGTGCGAAGTATATAGGTTTTTTTCCTTCTTTATTATGCATTTTCGGCCGGTGCGACGTATACTCCGGAGTGACTTTTAATCTGAAAAATACGGTAAATTTCTCCAGAGTGGTGTATAAAGAGAGTACGGCCAACCCCGTTTCAGGCGATCTCCTCAATGATTGGTCAAAAAGCACTCACGTGACTAAAGGGCGCCATAACTGCTACTAACTTTGAGCTGATGCAATGTATTTGTGGCGCTCCCTCGTTAGTTTTTCGACGTGTACAAATGCCCTGTTGTACAACATGGGGCCGTTCCTGTCACACGTGGCGAGGTCGGTTTGTTCTCCCGGAATGCAGAACGGACGGTTCCGGACAACAGCGTGAGGTAGGAGATTATTTACTTCTCATAAATCATAAACGTACCAAAAAGACAGAACAAACAAAAGAAAGCGAGCAATGTGAATAAATAGCTCTCTGATTAGTGCTCAACAGCAGGTGAACATGCCGAGCACTAATAAGAGGCAGGTAAAACCAATTAGCACCCATGGTATCCAAAACAAACACCCAAAGGGCACAAAACAGGAACTAAGGGAGTCCAAAACTATCCAAACATAACTGAACAAAACATGATCTGGACCACGGATCATGACAGTTCCACCTAACAACAATTGTTGAAAGCTTTTACATTGCTTTCCCCACAACCCGGAAAGAAAAGTAAGGGAAGTGACGATTCTCAAACACTGGAGAGCCACCAATTACAGCGTCTTGTGCCAGCTAAACACACGACACGTCTGTTTAGTTCAGGAAAACACACAGATGTTAGTATAAATAACAGAAAAAATTAACAAATTAAACAGATGGTTTGACAAAAACAGACTCTTTGATGCTCATTAAAACTGAAAAAATACTATTCAGTAACAGTAAAAGAGAAATTCAAACACAAATAGATGGAGTAGTCATTAAATGAGTAAAATAAACCAAATTTTGGGGGTAGTAATCTGAGAAAATTAACTGAAAACCTTATTAAAAAATATACAGCAAAGTATAATGAATTAAAAAAAAAATCACTTCATATTCTCTACTGCTCGCCAGTGTTACCTTATCTGAGCTACTTTGCAGAAATATGGATAAATAAGTACAAAAGTACACTTATTCACTAAGCATGATACAAAAAAGAAAGATCAGTTAGAATAGTACACAATTAGTGATGCATACATTCATCCATCCATTTTCTACCGCTTGTTCCCTTTGAGGTTGCGGGTGGCCCTGGTGCCTATCTCAGCTACAATCGGGCGGAAGGCGGGGTACACCCTGGACAAGTCGCCACCTCATCGCAGGTGATGCATATAGTGATTACAAATACACTGGAGGCAGCCACCACAGTTGACATACTTCATACAAGTCATAATTTCTCCATGATTGTTGGTCCAAAGCTAATGAAGATTTTGGCAAAATGAGGGTAATAAGTTATTTTTTTCGTGTTTATTGCGCCGTCACGAAACACTGCATAGTGCATAAAATACGCCAGCAAAATGTTACTTTGACAAAATAAAAGCATGTTTTATTGTAAAATAATGAGCTGGAATATGTTAAAAACTATATACGGGCATTAGGGGTGTGGGGAAAAATCGATCCGAATTTGAATTGCGATTCTCATGTTGTGCCATTCAGAATCAATTCTAATTTTTTGAAAAATCGATTTTTACCCCCAATTTTTTTTTTTTTTTATAATCCAACAAAACAATACACAGCAATACTATAACAATGCAATCCAATTACAAAACCAAACCTGACCCAGCAACACTCAGAACTGCAATCAACAGAGCAATTGAGACAAGACACAAACACGACACAGAACAAACCAAAAGTAGTGAAACAAAAATGAATATTATCAACAACAGTATCAATGTTAGTTATAATTTCAGCATAGCAGTGATTAAGAATCCCTCATTGACATCATCATTAGACATTTATAAAAAAAAAAAAAAGAACAATAGTGTCACAGTGGCTTACACTTGCATCACATCTCATAAGCTTGACAACACACTGTGTCCAATGTTTTCACAAAGATAAAATAAGTCATATTTTTGGTTTGTTTAATAGTTAAAACAAATTTATATTATTGCAATCAGTTGATAAAACATTGTCCTTTACAATTATAAAAGCGTTTTAAAAAAATCTACTACTCTGCTTGCATGTCAGCAGACTGGGGTAGATCCTGCTGAAATCCTGTGTATTGAATGATAACAGAATCGTTTTGAATCGGAAAAATATCGTTTTTTAATCGAGAATCGCGTTGAATCGAAAAAATCGATACATAATCGAATCGCGACCCCAAGAATCGATATCGAATCGAATCGTGGGACACCCAAAGATTCGCAGCCCTAATGGGCATATTAAATAGGTTTATATCGTCAGAAAAACTAACGTCAAAACGACAGCAATTACATGCACTCGGGCACAGCCGCACACGTCCGTGGTAGCAGTCATGGCGCCTGTTGTTTAGTTGGCCATACTCTTTATACACCATTCTGGATCCCCCTTCCCCACACCCCAGACTGCAGAAATGACAAATTTCAATGGCTCTCAGTGGGGTTTCCATGGCTATTGCGTGTACAGAAATGAAAAGAGGGGACCCTCTCAACTGTGAGAAATTTCCATTTCAAGCACGGCAGTTAAGAACCCCCCCCACCCACAAAACCCTCCTTTACTCCCTTCCTGCTTCTGCATTAACGGTCCATGCGTCTCATTCCACCACTATGCCACAATCATACCCCCCCAAATACTTTCACTGCCACCACTTCCTCACAAATACTAAGAGTGTTCTTAGGCATCCATTGCCTCTTTCTATCTTTACGTCCCTCTTCTTTCCCGTTCCTCCCCACCCAGGCTGCCTTTGATCGTTTCCGCAAAATTAAAGAAAAAGCAATTTCCAGCTCAGTGAATGTGTTTGCTGAAACATTCAATGCACTTTTTTTCGCTTTCTTTTTGTGTGTATTCCAGATTCAGTAGCGGCATTCCTTCACCAAACAAAAAAACAGCACGTCTTGTACAAATAGTGATACTCAAGAGGAATTTGTGCACCAAAACAACCAGTGAGCTGGAACAAATGACTATGTCAACACACAAAATACCAGTACCGTGTGACTGTATCAACTTTCCCTTGTACCCTAGTCACAATTAAGTCTAACAGTCACCCACATAACTTTGTTAAAGGATAAAACAAACTCGTAGAAAAAGTTGAAACTTCCACAAGCCTTTCCCCCATAGATTTTTCTTCTTCTCTTCCTTCGTTGCTTCTTTAGTTCAGGACTAGCAGGGCCTGTGTAAGCCTGCCTCAGGGCTTGGGATTAGCGCCCGTCCACGGAGCTGTTTGTGTCTGCGCCAGTGTGTTTGTGTTTTAGAGGGAGGAGGGGGGAGGAGAAAAAAAAAAAAAAGAGTGCGAGTGATCGACCTCTGCCCCCCCTGGCCCAGCGCCCCCCTCACCAATCCCTCCTCACTTCGACGGCTCTACGGCGGCCTCACCTGTGGGGCACTGGCAGTGGAAGGCGTTGATCTTGTCGATACACTTGCCACTGTTCAGGCAGGGGCTGTGGGCGCACTCATCCGTATCGATCTTGCAGAACTCCCCCTCATAGCCTGGTCAATTATCAAGGGAAGTGTGTGTTGGTTAGACCAGAAAATGCGTTTTCACACCTCTGTTATTAACTGATGCGCTGGACTTTAACACAAGCTCTACACATGGGACCAGAGCTTCTACAAACCCTGTTTCCATATAAGTTGGGAAATTGTGTTGGATGTAAATATAGACGGAATACATCCATCCATCCATCTACTTCTGCTTATCCAAGGTCGGGTCGCGGGGGCAACAGCCTAAGCAGGGAAACCCAGACTTCCCTCTACCCAGGCACTTCGTCTAGCTCTTCCCGTGGAATCCCGAGGCGTTCCCAGGCCAGCCGGGAGACATAGTCTTCCCAACGTGTCCTGGGTCTTACCCGTGGCCTCCTACCGGTTGGATGTGCCCTAAACACCTCCCTAGGGAGGCGTTCGGGTGGCATCCTGACCAGATGCCCGAACCACCTCATCTGGCTCCTCTCGATGTGGAGGAGCAGCGGCTTTACATTGAGTTCCTCCCGGATGGCAGAGCTTCTCACCCTATTTCTAAGGGAGAGCCCCGCCACACGGCGGAGGAAACTCATTTCGACCGCTTGTACCCGTGATCTTATCCTTTCGGTCATGACCATAGGTGAGGATGGGAACGTAGATCGACCGGTAAATTGAGAGCTTTGCCTTCCGGCTCAGCTCCTTCTTCACCACAACGGATCGGTACAACGTCCGCATTACTGAAGACGCCGCACCGATCCGCCTGTCGATCTCACGATCCACTCTTCCCTCACTCGTGAACAAGACTCCTAGGTACTTGAACTCCTCCACTTGGGGCAGGGTCTCCTCCCCAACCCGGAGATGGCATTCCACCCTTTTCCGGGCGAGAACCATGGGCTCGGACTTGGAGGTGCTGATTCTCATTCCGGTCGCTTCACACTCGGCTGCGAACCGATCCAGTGAGAGCTGAAGATCCCGGTCAGATGAAGCCATCAGGACCACATCATAGACAAAAATCAGAGACCTAATCCTGCGGTCACAAAACCGGAACCCCTCAACGCCTAGACGGAATACAATGATTTGCAAATCCTTTTCAACCCATATTTAATTGAATGCACTACAAAGAAAAGATATTTGATGTTCAAACTCATAAACTTTTTTTTTTTTGCAAATAATGATTAACTTAGAATTTCATGGCTGCAACACATACCAAAGTAGTTGGGAAAGGGCGTATTCACCACTGTGTTACATCACCTTTTCTTTTAACCACACTCAATTAACGTTTGGGAACTGAGGAAACTAATTGTTGAAGCTTTGAAAGTGGACTTCTTTCCCATTCTTGTTTTATGTAGAGCTTCAGTCGTTCAACAGTCGGGGGTCTCCGCTGTCGTATTTTACGCTTCATAATGCGCCATACATTTTCTATGGGAGACATGTCTGGACTGCAGGCGGGCCAGGAAAGTACCCGCACTCTTTTTTTACAAAGCCATGGTGTTGTAACATGTGCTGAATGTGGCTTGGCATTGTCTTGCTGAAATAAGCAGGGGCGTCCATGAAAAAGACGGCGCTTAGATGGCAGCATTTGTTGTTCAAAAACCTGTATGTACCTTTCAGCATTGATGGTGCCTTCACAGATGTGTAAGTTACTCATGCCTTGGACACTAGTGCACCCCCATACCATCACAGATGCTGGCTTTTAAACTTTGCGTCGATAACAGTCTGGATGGTTCGCTTCCCCGTTGGTCCAGATGACACGATGTTGAATATTTCCCCAAACATTTTTAAATGTGGACTCGTCAAAGCACAGAACAATTTTCCACTTTGCATCAGTCCATCTTAGATGATCTAGGGGCCCAGAAAAGCCCGCGGCGTTTCTGGATGTTGTTGATAAATGGCTTTCGCTTTGCATAGTAGAGCTTTAACTTCCACTTACAGATGTAGCGACGAACTGTATTTCTTGACAGTTGTTTTCTGAAGTGTTTCTGAGCCCATGTGGTGATATCCTTTAGAGATTGATGTCGGTTTTTGATACAGAGCCGTCTGAGGGATCAAAGGTCACGGTCATTCAATGTTGGTTTCTGGCCATGCCGCTTATGTGGAATGATTTCTCCAAATTCCCTGAACCTTTTGATGATATTATGGACCGTAGATGCACTTTCAGAAACGTTGTTCTTAAACTGTTTGACTAATTGCTCACGCAGTTGTGGACAAAGGGGTGTACATCGCTCCACCCTTTCCTGTGAAAGACTGAGCATTTTTTAGGAAGTTGTTTTTACACCCAATCATGGCACCCACCTGTTCCCAATTAGCCTGCACACCTGTGGGATTTTCCACATTAGTGTTTGATGAACATTCCTCAACTTTATCAGTATTTATTGCCACCTTTCCCAAATTCTTTGTCACATGTTGCTGGCATTAAATTCTAAAGTTAATAATTATTTGCAAAAAAAAAAAAAGTTGATCAGTTTGTACATCAAATATGTTGTCTTTGTAGCATATTCAACTTAACATGGGTTGAAAATGATTTGCAAATCATTGTATTCTGTTTATATTTACATCTAACACAATTTCCCAACTCATATGGAAACAGGGTTTGTATTTAGCAGTCCAAAGTCTTCTTGTTTTATCAATATATTGATTAAATAAGCTACAGGGACAACAGAATCAGGATAAATCATCCATAATATCTGGGATATATTATATTTGAGTATGCGCTATGGCGCATACTCAAATATAATACTTGGACACAGACATTTTTGTCTGTGTCCAAGTTTGGAAGTTGAACTTCCACCAACACAAACCTGGCATGCAGATGCAGTGGAAGTCGCCAATTTGGTCCAGGCAAGTGGCCTCGTTCATGCACGGGTTGGACATGCACTCGTTGATGTCCAGCTCGCAGCGCGGCCCCACGTATCCCCGCTGGCACTTACACTGGAACGAGCCCTTGGTGTTTATGCACTTTCCGGCATGCTCACAAGGGTTGGGACCTGTTCCAAACAGGATTACGTTTAACTTTTTGTACAAGTGCAATTCCATGCTACATAACGTGTTACGCTATTGTAATCATAATAAAAACATCATCGTAGTAAACTGGCATAGTTTGACAAGGCAAATTACTGTACTTAATTGAATTTCTGTTTTTGGTGCCAATTCATTGAGAGATCGGTGGGTTTGGTTGGCGTTCTTACCCAGCGAGCACTCGTCAACATCTTGATCACAGGAGACCCCCAAGTAGCCCGGAGGGCAGGTGCAGACGTGATTCCCACTGACGGGGTTGGTGTCACAGTTGGAGCCCTTCTGACAAGGGTTGCTGATGCAGGCGTCATCCAGCTGGCACAGCAGACCTGCAGCCGAATACAGACTCAATTAAACCAAAAGGCCAAAACTTGTAAGTCCACTTTATTCAGTAGATATATTGTGACTCATTAAGTCAGTGTTCACCTTCATTTTGTGTTCAAGCGCCTCCCCCCGTTATGCAAAATTTGTTATGTTAATGTTGATTCGCTAACAGTAATATGTCTCCCTAGGGCAGTGGTTCTCAAACCTTTTTCACAAACTGCTTGGGGTGTAAAAAAACTAAATTAATTGCGATTCTTATTTGTACCAATTCATAATTGATTAAACAGTGGTTCTCAATCTTTTTTCAGTGATGTACCCCCTGTGAACATTTTTTTAATTCAATTACCCCCTAATCAGAGCAAAGCATTTTTGTTTGAAAAAAAGAGATAAAGAAGTAAAATACAGAACTATGTCATCAGTTTCTGATTTATTAAATTGTGTAACAGTGAAAAATATTGCTCATTTGTAGTGGTCTTTCTTGAACTATTTGGAAAAAAAAGACATAAAAAGAACTAAAAACTTGTTGAAAAATAAACAAGTGATTCAATTATAAATAAAGATTTCTACACATAGAAGTAATCATTAACTTAAAGTACCCTCTTTGGGGATTGTAATAGTGATCCATCTGGATTCATGAACTTAATTCTAAATATTTCTTCACAAAAAAGAAATCTTTAACATCATTATTTATGGAACATGTCCAACACAAATCTAGCTGTCAACACTGAATATTGCATTGTTGCATTTCTTTTCACAGTTTATGAACTTACGTTCATATTTTGAAGTATTATTCAATAAACATATTTATAAAGGTTTTTATAATTGTTGCTATTTTTAGAATATTTAAAAAAAATCTCACGTACCCCGTAGCACACCCTCAAGTACCCCCATTTGAGAACCACTGGATTAAAAAAAAAAAAAAAAATCCATATCTTCTGTACAGATATGTACAGATCTGGACAGATTTACAAAAGAGTGTTGGAAACTTCTCGTTTCCTTATTTGTATTTGACTTTATTAATTTTATTTAACAAAAACAGTTTTCATTTCAGTAATATAGAAATTGATTAGAGCTGTTTATGTACCGTATTTTTCAGACTATAAGTCGCAGTTTTTTTCATAGTTTGGCCATGGGTGCGACTTATACTCGGGAGCGACTTATGTTATTTGTATTTGACTTTATTAATTTTATTAAACAGAAAAAGTTTTCAGGGCAGCACGGTGGAAGAGGGGTTAGTGCATCTGCCTCACAATACGAAGGTCCTGAGTAGTCGGGGTTCAATCCTGGGGTCGGGATCTTTCTGTGTGGAATTTGCATGTTCTCCCCTTGACTGCGTGGGTTCCCTCCGGGTACTCCGGCTTCCTCCCACCTCCAAAGACGTGCACCTGGGGATAGGTTGATTGGCCCTAGTGTGTGATGTGAGTGTGAATGTTGTCTGTCTAGTTGTGTTGGCCCTGCGATGAGGTGGCGACTTGTTCAGGGTGTACGACGCCTTCCGCTTGATTGTAGCTGAGATAGGCACCAGCGCCCCCCGCCACCCAAAAGGGAATAAGGGGTAGGAAATGGATGGATGGAAAAATAGTTTTCATTTAAGTAATATAGAAATTGATCAGACCTGTTTATGTACCGTATTTTTCGGACTATAAGTCGCAGTTTTTTTCATAGTTTGGCCAGGGGTGCGACTTATACTGAGGAGGGACTTATGTGTGAAATTATTAACACATTCCCGTAAAATATCAAATAATATTATTTAGCTCATTCACGTAAGAGACTAGACGTATAGGATTTCATGGGATTTATCGATTAGTAGTGACAGATTGTTTGGTAAACGTATAGCATGTTCTATATGTTATAGTTATTTGAATGACTCTTACCATAATATGTTACGTTAACATACCAGGCACCTTCTCAGTTGGTTATTTATGCGTCATATAATGTACACTTATTCAGCCTGTTGTTCACTATTCTTTATTAATTTTAAATTGCCTTTCAAATGTCTAATCTTGGTGTTGGGTTTTATCAAATAAATTTCCCCCAAAAATGCGACTTATACTCCAGTCCGACATATATATGTTTTTTTCCTTCTTTATTATGCATTTTCGGCAGGTGCGACTTATACTCCGGAGCGACTTATACTCTGAAAAATACGGTATTTTATTGAGAATTGCAGTTAATCATACAACTGGCATCCAATGTTATTAAAAAAGTATAGATTTTGAATCAACAATCGTTTTGAATCAAGAAACGTTTTGAATCGAATCGATTCAGAATCTAATCGTTACCCCAACAACCAAACTGAATCGTACCACTTCAGAAAAAACTTGGCTCTCCAAGTACCACCATAATGACCAACATTAAAATACAGCAGCGTAGTAGGCCTAAGTGTTTATTAAAAACAAGCACATTTTTTATGTTGTGTATTTATTGTTTTAGGCCTATGTGACTACACAATTTGAACAGTAGCACTGTGTTTAAATGTGGGAAAATAAAACACTGTACTTTCATCAAGTGATTCTTTAGCATACCCCTAGAAACCACTCTTAGTAAACGTAGCATAGTTTGAATATCACAGCCCGCGAGCATGTTAACTGACACCAAATGTGAGAAAAATCTGTCATCTCCCTCACTTGTTAGTAGGCATTTGAATCTTACAACTAACGATTCAATCCGATTCAGATTTTTGGGGTGATGATTTTATTCAGAAATTATTCTCGAATCATATCAAATCACCATTTTCAAAACAGTTTACAGGTTACAGCATTTGTCTTGGCTATGAAAAATACACCCTGTGAATTAGCGGAGAAATACCCTAAAAACATATTTTTATTTCTTGAAATTTGGGGTTTTATTCAGATCATAATATGTTGTGAGTTGGCTCTAAAACGACTATTTTCAGCATCCTTACGTGTTAGCTGTACTTTTAAAAGAAAAGGCCCGCAGACACTTGCCTTTAAAGTTGCTGCTTTTCATGACATCATGAAGGAAAAACCTTCCATCCATCCATTTTCTACCGCTTATTCCCTTTGGGGTCGCTGGTGCCTAGCTCAGCTACAATTGGGCGGAAGGCGGAGTACACCCTGGACAAGTCGCCACCTCATCGCAGGGCCAACACAGATAGACAAACAACATTCACACTCACATTCGCACACTAGGGACCATTTAGTGTTGCCAATCAACCTATCCCCAGGTCCATGTCTTTCCTCATGGACACAATAACTCTGACATGCCCCTAGCTAGATGAGCTCGCTCCATGTTTACCCGCAAGACTTTATAAAGCATAGTGTTGTAAAAAAAGCAGGCTTCGTTACACATCAAACATTTTTTTGCCTATCAGTCTGTTACAGATGCGAGAGCTGTAAGTTTGATAATTTTGTTTTTCTTTAGTAAATGGGATAAACTAGCACAATGTCATTGTTCAAATATGAGCAGAATCTTAGCATGTAGCTGTGCTGACATAGTTTAGCTTAGGCCTGGGCAATTATTTTGACTTGGGGGCCACATTCAGAGGAAAAAATGTGTCTGAGGGCTGGTATATCTATTTTTAGGGACACTAATACAAATATTCACAATAATGTCTAAGTTAAAATATTTTAATTTTAATTTTATTTGAGTATATTTATTATTTTAAATCTGTCCTCTCTAATTAATTTCCTACCGCTTGTTACTCTCAGCGTCTCCTAGCCGCTCAGGCAAATCATATTGTATAAAAATTAATTTTCCCATTGATAATGTGATATCATTGCGTTCAGAATATATATATATATATATATATATATATATATATATATATATATATATATATATATATATATATATATATATATATATATATATATACAGGACTGTCTCAGAAAATTAGAATATTGTGATAAAGTCCTTTATTTTCTGTAATGCAATTAAAAACATGAAAATGTCATACATTCTGGATTCATTACACATCAACTGAAATATTGCAAGCCTTTTATTATTTTAATATTGCTGATTATGGCATACAGCTTAAGAAAACTCAAAAATCCTATCTCCAAAAATTAGAATATTTCCTCAGACCAAGTAAAAAAAAAAAGATTTATAACAGCAAAACAAAATCAAACATTTGAAAATGTCAATTAAAATTAATGCACTCAGTACTTGGTTGGGAATCCTTTTGCACGGATTACTGCATCAATGCGGCGTGCCATGGAGGCAATCGGCCTGTGGCATTGCTGAGGTGTTATGGATACCCAGGATGTTTCAATAGCGGCCTTTAGCTCATTTGCATTGTTGGGCCTGGTGTCTTTCAGCTTTTTCTTCACAATAACCCACAAATTCTCTATAAAGTTCAGGTCAGGGGAGTTGGCAGGCCAATAGAGGAGAGTAATGCCATGGTCAGTACACCAGTTACTGGTGGTTTTGGCACTGTGGACAGGTGCCAGATCATGCTGGAATATTAAATCATCATCTCCATAGAGCTTTACAACAGATACAGCTTCAATATCCGTATTCCCATGGTCAAGCCACTCCTGAAGTCTAGACAACGGAAGTTCCCTCAGTCAGCAATGGTTTGGGGAGCCATGTCAGCTGCTGGTTTTGGTCCACTGTGTTTCATCAAGTCCAGAGTCAATGCAGCTGTGTACATGCTTCCATCTGTTGTAAAGCTCTATGGAGATGATGATTTAATTTTCCAGCATGATCTGGCACCTGCTCACAGTGCCAAAAACCAGCAGTAACTGGTGTACTGACCATGGCATTACTGTCCTCCATTGGCCTGCCAACTCTCCTGACCTAAACCCCATAAAGAATTTGTGGGGTATTGTGAAGAACAAGCTGAAAGACACCAGACCCAATAATGCAAATGAGCTGAAGGCCACTACTGAAGCATCCTGGGCTTCCATAACACCTCAGCAATGACACAGGCCGATTGCCTCCATGCCACGGCGTATTGATGCAATAATCTGTGCAAAAGGATTCCCAACCAAGTACTGAGTGCATTAATTGACATTTTCAAATGTTTGATTTTGTTTTGCTGTTATAAATCTTTTTTTTTTGCTTGGTCTGAGGAAATATTATAATTTTTTTAGATAGGATTTTTGAGTTTTCTTAAGCTGTGTGCCATAATCATCAATATTACAATAATAAAAGGCTTGCAATATTTCAGTTGATGTGTAATGAATCCAGAATGTATGGCATTTTCATGTTTTAGTTGCATTACGGAAAATGAAGGACTTCATCACAATATTCTAATTTTCTGAGACAGTCCTGTATATATATATATATATATATATATATATATATATATATATATATATATATATATATATATATATATATATATATATACAATATTCTAATTTTCTGAGACAGTCCTGTGTCCTGTATATATATATATATATATATATATATATATATATATATATATATATACAGGACTGTCTCAGAAAATTAGAATATTGTGATATTGCACATCATAATGATATATATATATAT
The DNA here is from genome assembly GCF_033978795.1 of Nerophis ophidion. Lineage (NCBI taxonomy): Eukaryota > Metazoa > Chordata > Actinopteri > Syngnathiformes > Syngnathidae > Nerophis > Nerophis ophidion. Next base: position 39,838,156 of record NC_084611.1, read on the forward strand.
ATATATATATATAGATATATATATATAGGACTGTCTCAGAAAATTAGAATATTGTGATATATATATATATATATATATATATATATATATATATACATATATATATATATATATATATATATATATACACACAGTCGAGCTCACTGTAGTTTATCCTTTATACATTGCTCGATACCGGGGGAGAGCGGAAAAACACAGATGCTATTTCATCCCTACAAGTCTGTTTTGAAGGTTTCCCTGCTCTTCAGGGGATTTTACTATATATTTTATTCTAAAATCCCCTGTTTCGCAGGTTTCCTTGCCCTTCAGGGAATTTTATTATGTATGCATCCATTTTCTACCGCTTATCCCTTTCGGGGTAGCGGGGGGTGCTGTAGCCTGTGTTATTATAAAATCACCTGAAGAGCAGGGAAACCTGCGAAACAGGCTTGTAGGGATGAAATAGCCTCTGTGTTATTTCCTGACCTGATATATATTTTACAGCCCGGCCCCCGGCTACACTTTTTTAACCCATTGCAGCCCCCGAGTAAAAAGTTTGGGGACCCCTTGTTTAAGACTTACGGTCATTAGAAAACATCATTGCACATCATAATGGCAGCTACACTTTCCCTCTTAAAGATCTAAAAAAGATATTTGGGAATGTCCGGCAGGCCAGATTGAAAAGCTTAATGTGGCCCCCGGGTCTTGATTTGCCCAGGTCTTGCTTAGCTGATGTCTCTAACATTTGTGCCCTGTCCAACTCCTTAATGTTACTTTGTTGTTAGTGATTGATGATCTGAACAAGTGCAGAATTACTTTGTATTTGTAAAAATACGAACACACCTCATTAGCATTAAACTACAGACACACAAAATGGCGTGTTCGCAGTAGGGCTTACTAAAAGCACTTTTAAACTGCTCCAACATCAAGACTAGATTTTGGCCCAAAACACTTTTGTGGGACCTCTAACACTAATTTAAAATTGTTGGAAAATAGTATAACATGGGACATTAACAAGTGCTAACAAGCAATGGTAACAAGAAATAGCCAACACAAATCCAAACCTGTGCGGCCATGAGGACATTCGCAGACGAACGAGGCAACGCGGTCGTGGCAGGTGGAGCCGTGGTGGCAGGCGGCGCTGGCACAGTCGTCAATGTTCTCGCTGCAGTCGTCCCCCGTCCACCCGTTCACGCACACGCACTGGAAGCTGCCATAAGTGTTATGGCATGTGCCACCATTTTGGCAGGCATTGGGCATCAGCTGGCACTCATCCACGTCCTCTGTGCAGAGCTGACCTGGAGAGGTTTGAATAAGTACAGTTGTGATACAGGCAAATCCATAGTTGAAAAGTCCGTGTTTGCAAATACAAGAGTTTTGAAAACCCTCACCTGTGAATTCGGGTCTACACTGGCAGTTGTAGGTGTTGACTCCGTCCACACAGGTCCCTTCATTCTGGCAGTCGTGGCCTGGACAGTCATCAATGTTCTGGTTGCAGGTTTTTCCGGTAAAGCCTGCCAAGAAAATGTTGAGTAATGTTAATATTGATGCGCTGGATAGACACTTCAAACTGTCAGTTATTCTTCCCTCCCGATGTGGCAAATAACAGTTAACAGGAGAAAGAATGAAACTATGGTTAACTGTCTTTTCTCTCCATCTGTGCTTTTGAGGTTTGTGGCAACTTCACCGGTTAGTAACAGTCAAGTAATAACATTGGAAATGCTTGGATTCTAGATCAAAAAAAGGACAAACAGAGAGCATTAATCCGCCAAATAAAATCCATCCGTTGTCATTTCTCTCATAATGATTGTGAACAATCGGCAAAATTCCAAAGAAAGTACCGTTCCCCTTTAAAGGCCTACTGAAATGAGATTTTGTTATTCAAACGGGGATAGCAGGGCCATTCTATGTGTCATACTTGATCATTTTGCGAAATTGCCATATTTTTGCTGAAAGGGTTTAGTAGAGAACATCGACGATAAAGTTCGCAACTTTTGGTCGCTAATAAAAAAGCCTTGCCTTTACCGGAAGTAGCAGACGAAGTGCGCGTGACGTCACGGGTTGTGGGGCTCCTCACATCCTCACATTGTTTACAATCATAGCCACCAGCAGCTAGAGCGATTCAGACCGAGAAAGCGACAATTTCCCCATCAATTTGAGCGAGGATGAAAGATTCGTGGATGAGGATATTGATAGTGAAGGACTAGAAAAAAAAAAAAGGCGCTTGCCGTGGGAGCGATTCAGATGTTATTAGACACATTTACTAGGTTAATTCTGGAAAATCCCTTATCTGCCTATTGTGTTGCTAGTGTTTTAGTGAGATTATATAGTACCTGAAAGTCGGAAGGGTGTGGCCATGGGTGTGTTGACTGCAGTGTCTCCGGTGGGAGGAGTTAATAGTCGCAGCAGCAGCTGCAGGAGGATGCTGGCTCCGCTCATAACTACGGTAAGAGCCAACTTATTACCACAATTTTGTCACCGAAACCTGCGGGTTGACATATAGTCGGGATCCATGTTCGCTTGACTGCTCTGTTCCATAGTAAAGCTACACCTTCGGGAATTTTAAACAAGGAAATACCGGCTGTGTTTGTGTGGCTAAAGGCTAAAAACTTCCCACCTCTAGCTTTCTATTTTGACTTTTTCATTATTAATTGAAAAAATTGCAAAAGATTCAGCAACACAGATGTCCAGAATACTGTGTAATTATGTGATTAAAGCAGACTACTTATAGCTTGGATCGGGCTGGAAAATAATGTCCGCTACAACCCCACACGTCAAACGCACGCGTCATCATACCGCGACGTTTTCAACGGGACACTTCGCGGGAAATTTAAAATTGCAATTTAGTAAACTAAAAAGGCCGTATTGGCATGTGTTGCAATGTTAATATGTCACCATGATTATATAAACTATCAAACTGTGAGGTCGGTAGTAGTGGGTTTCAGTAGGCCTTTAAGACTAAAGGTTAGGGGTGTAACCATACGCCATAATCACGGTTTAGGACACCCTGGTTTTTAAGGTCATGCTATGGTTCATTTATGGGTAAAGTAAGGGAACAAAACGTTTTTGCAATTTAATGATATTGATGTATATTTCAAATTAGGGCTGAGCGATATATATTGTTATACTAGATACATAGCGGGTTTGTGTCTGTGCGATATAGAAAATGACTATATTGTGATATTCAAGTATACGTTCTCACGCAGTTGCTTTTAGCTGCGAGCATTACACTACAGACGTTTATCACTCTTTCTTGTCTCTCCTTCTCAATAAACAGTGCACCTTCTTACATACGTCACATACGTATACGCCCTCGCGGAGCAGAGAGGTAGCGGCATGGGTAACGTTGGCTATGGTGCGAGTGGTAATACGAGAGAAAGAAGGTGCAAATCTCGTAACAAATGAAGGAAGAACTAATTCCCAAGAAAAACAGCACCAGGTCCATCGTCTGGCGGTGATTTGGCTTCAATATGTCGAACAGACAACCATAATTTGTCAAGTGTGGGGCAAAAGCGTTGCTACAAAAAGTAGCATTATTTATATGTAGCATCATTTGAAAATTCATCCGCTAGAGAGTGAAGAGTGCTTGAAACGCCGCAGGTCAACATCTCCGTTCAGTGCCACACCAACAAAATGCCCAAGCAAACATTTCCACATCAACACCGTATGAAAAAAATAGTGAACAACATAAGGAGACAATGTCCGCGGTAAACTACCACATAGCGATTTGATTTCCTGTTATGCAGCTAATTTTTATTTGACAGTTTTTTAAATATTTTGTGTGACTTCATGCACAAAAGTGCAGTTTATTTGTTTTAAACTATTGTGGTGGGGGAACAGTGCAGTGGCAGGGAGCAGCTAGAAATTGTTCACTATGGCAGAAACATGCTGAGGCTTTCGTCCAGCAGTGGACTGACAACGGCTGATGATGATGATGATGAGTGGCGTTCTGTACAAAAAGTGCACTTTTAATTTAGTGTTGTTTTGGTATGTCATCTTAGTGACATCATGCACAAAAAAGTGCACTTATAGCTTGTTTTAAAATGTCTCTGACAATCTTGCCCTTTTTGTTTTGGAAATGACATGAATGTTTGTACCACTGCTTAATAACTGTTTAATAAATACAGTTTTGGTAAATTGACTTAGTTGTGATTTCCTTCTCTGCATGAAAGTTTAAAATGAGCATATATTAATGCAGTATGAAGAAGAATGTTTTAATGTAGACACATAGAATCATCATACTGCTGTGATTATATGCATCAAGTGTTCATTCAAGGCTAAGGCAAAATATCAAGATTTATATCGTGTATCGTGACATGGCCTAAAAATATCGAGATATTAGATAAAAAGGCCATATCGCCCAGCCCTATTTCAAATAACTAAAAAATATATACCGGTAATAGTTTACAATAGTGGTGTCCCCAAAAAATTAATTCAGTTCCATGAATTACAAGTGCAGACAAATGAAACAGAGTTTGAACAGTTCTCATTGTTGCTTTTCGTCTTATCCACTCTGTTTACGTATTTCTTCAGAAAGGCACATTGTTCACTAATAGGAGAGTGTCTTCAAGCTCTGGTTTCCCCTTAGCAATATCGCTAGCCAAACTCTATTTGTTTACCAAGTAGACCCGTGACTATATACTTCCGGAGCAAATCCTTCTCTGTACCGTAGTAAATGTTCCGCAAGGAAAAATCAGAGTACAAACACAAGTACCGTTACTCACAGTAAAGATGTTGTTCGTCTGACCTGCCTAATTGATTGTTTTGACAACAAATATTTTCAGGTTCAAAAGGACGTACAGGATGGCAAGCTAACTCACAGATTTGTTGGGTTGATTTTAGGACTTGGGACAAAAACAAATCGTGTGTTTATGTGTGTGCATGTGAGTCTTTGGAGGTGATGAGATGGTAGGAGGGCTCATACTCTCAGCAAGCTGAGCCTCACTGTGCTATGTGCAAAGGATGTTGTCCTTTGACCATTTCCTTATGATAAGCCCAGATGCTTTCCCGTCCCCGCCTCCGTTCACACACTGCTCACACGGAAAAACACACTTGTGCTCATACAGCTTGACATGACATCACTGCAATAGCATTCAAATCAGAGGAGTTTTTAACGGCGCCTGGGTCGCACTTTTGACTCCCCTGATTGAAAGGATGAACCCAATCACTGCAGTCTAATGATTGGTGAATGGACAGTCATCACAATCGGAAACATTTTTCTTATAAGAATCCAAGAGAATGTTATGTTTCTACCTGGCACACAAGTGCATTCATAGCTGGTATCTCCGTTCTGGATGCAGGTGCCTCCATTTTGGCAAGGGGATGGGTTGCATGGCAGGTAGCGGCTCTCGCAGTGCTTGCCTATGTACTCCGCCGGGCACTGGCAGCGGTAGCCGCCGACCACGTTGACGCAGACGCCGCCGTTCTTGCAAGGGGGCGGGTTGGCATCGCACTCATTGACGTCCTGGCTGCAGGTCTTTCCAGAGAAGAACTGCGTGCAGGAGCAGATGTAATGGGACTCGATAGCGGCGCACCGGCCGTCATTGGCGCACGGATTCGAGGCACAGGGGTCGGTATGCTGGCACTGGTTACCTAGGAGTAAAAATATGATTAATTGTCTATCCTACAAACACTTAAGGATAGCCGATATCAATATAAGCGATATATCGCGGGTTTGTCTCTGTGCAATATAAAAAATTGACTATATCGTGATATTCGAGTATACGTTCTCACACAGTTGATTTTAGATGCTGGCATTACACTACAGGCTCTTCAGTTTCTTTCTTGTCTCTCCTTCTCACAGACAGCAAGCGCACCTTCTTACATACGTCACATACGTGTACGCCCTCGCGGAACAGAGGTAGCAGCATGGGTAACGTTAGCTGTGATGCTAGGGGAGCCGTGCGAGTGGTAATACGAGAGAAAGAAGGTGTGAATCTGGTAACAGATGAAGGAAGAATTAATTCCCAAGAAAACAGCAGGGGGCCCATCGTCTGGCGGTGGTTTGGCTTCAAGTGCGAATATGTCGAACAGACAACCGTAATTAGTCAAATGGTAAATGGGTTGTACTTGTATTGCGCTTTTCTACCCCTTTTTAAGGAGCCCAAAGCGCTTTGACAGTATTTCCACATTCGCCCATTCACACACACATTCACGCACTGATGGCGGGAGCTGCCATGCAAGGCGCTCACCAGGACCCATCAGGAGCAAGGGTGAAGTGTCTTGCCCAAGGACACAACGGACGTCACTCGGATGGTAGAAGGTGGGGATTGAACCAGTAACCCCTCAGATAACGGGCACAGCCACTCTACAAACTTTGCCACGCCGTCCCCAAGTGTGGGGCAAAAGCGTTGTTACAAAAAGTAGCATTGCTGCTAATATGTAGCATCATTTGAAAAGTCACCTGATAGAGAATGATGAGTGCTTGAAACTCTGCATGTCAACATCTCCATTCTGTGCCACAGGCCTACACCATCAAAATGCCAAGGCAAACATTTCCAGATCAACACCGTATGAAAAAAATAGTGAACAACAAAAGGAGACAATGTCCGCAGTAACCTACTACATAGCGAAGGACGAACAATATTTGATTTCCTATTATGCAGCTCATTTTTATTTGACAGTTATTGAAATATCTTGTGTGACATCATGCACAAAAGTGCACTTTTTTTGTTTTAAACTATTGTAGTGATGTTCTGTACAAAAAGTGCACAGTAATTTAGTGTTGTTTTGATATGTCATCTTAGTGACATCATGCACAAAAGTGCAATCATAGCTTGTTTTAAAATGTCTCTGACAATCTTGCACTTTCTGTTTTGGAAATGACATGAATGTTTGTGCAACTGCTTATTAACTGTTTAATAAATACAGTTTTGGTCAATTGACTTAGTTGTGATTTCCCTCTCTGCATGAAAGTTTCAAATGAGCAGTATGAATTAATGCAGTGATTAATAATTACGAATGAATAATTAATAAATAATAATTCATAATTATTAAATAATTAATAATAAAGAAATACTAATAATTATTATTTATTAAAGAACTACTGAAACCCACTACTACCCACCACGCAGTCTGATAGTTTATACATCAATGATAAAATATTAACATTGCAACACATGCCAATACGGCCTTTTTAGTTTACTAAATTACAATTTTAAATTTCCAGGGAGTTTCGTCTTGGATACGTCGTGTAATGATGACGTGTACGCAGGACGTCAAAGGTTTTTAGGAAGTATGAGCGCTACGCACACACACAGGTAAAAGTCGCCTGCTTTAACGGCATATTTACACAGTATTTTGGATATCTGTGTTGCTGAATCTTTTGCAATTTGTTCAATTAATTTTGGAGAATTCACAGTAGAAAGATGGAGTTGGGAAGCTTTAGCCTTTAGCCATACAAACACAAGGTGTTCAAAATTCCCGGAGCTGAAACTTAACTATGGATCAGAACGCGGTCAAGCAGACATGAATCCAGACCAAATGTCGACCAGCAGGTTTCGGTGAGAAAATTGTGGTTAAAAAGTCGCCACTTACCGGATATCAGCTGAGCTTGTGTCGTCCGTACAGCTGCCGTCGACACCCATGAGACATTGGCGTCAACACACTCGTGGACACACCCCTCCGATTATCAGGTACTATTAAACTCACTAAAACACTAGCAAAACAATAGAAAGATAAGGAATTTCCCAGAATTAACCTAGTAAATGTGTTTAAAAACATCGGAATACGTCCCAATGCTATCGCGTTTGTTTTTTTTTAACTCGTTTTTTTTTTGTTTTTTTCTAGTCCGTCGCTATCAATACCCTCAAACCTGAATCTTTAATCCTCACTCAAATTAATGGGAACATTTTTGTTTTCTCGGTCCGAATCACTGTTTTTGTTGGAGGCTCCCATTAAAATCAATGTGAATATGTGAGGAACCCCCACACTTGCGACGTCATCGTCTACGACTTCCGGTAAAGGCGAGGCTTTATCAGGAAGTACCAAAAGTGGCGAACTTTATCGTTGATTTTCTCTACTAAATCCTTTCAGCAAAAATATGGCCATATCGCGAAATGATGAAGTATGACACATAGAATGGACCTGCTATTCTCGTTTAAATAAGAATTTCTCATTTCAGTAGGCCTTTAATAAATAATTAATACATAATAATTAGTAATTAATGCAGCATTAATTAATGCAGTATGAAGAAAAATGTTTTATTGTAGACACATAGAATCATCATACTGCTGTGATTATATGTATCAAGTGTTCATTCAAGGCTAAGACAAAATATCGAGATATATATCGTGTATCGCGATATGGCCTAAAAATATTTAGATATTAAAAAACGGCCATATCACCCTACAAACATTACAGCCTGAAAAGTCTTACCTGACCATCCAGGTGGGCAGCGGCACTTGTACGTCTGCAGGCTCTCCACCTCGCAGGTGCCTCCGTTGCGACACGGCATGCCGACACATGCAATGTTGACAGGCGTCTGGCAGCGGCGGTCGGCGAAGCCCAGCTTGCAGGTGCAGCTGAAGTCCACTGTGTTCGCCTTTGTCACGACGCTGCATGTGGCGCCGTTCATGCAAGGCCCCGTGGTGCACGGGTCACGGAACTGGCACCTGCTTCCAGCATACCCATTACGGCACCTGGCGAGGAAAAAGGATTGATATTTCGATTCAGAGGGTTTAGTTGTTACATTTATTTCTTAATATTCTTCTTCAGTATTACTGTGTGGGTGCTGGAATCCTTTATATATGTGTAAAAGTGAAAACATACAATAATAGATTTCATGTCAGTTCAGACCAACATGCACCTCTACGCATTGGACAAAGAACTGAAGTACGGTAATGATGACCACTTTTGACAAACTGTTTTAAACTAAAACTCTGATAAACTCACAGATCGGTGATATTGCTCAGTTACTGGAGAAGCAAGCGAGCACGCTACTGGGTAGCTAGCTTAAAATAGATTTTAACGTCTTTCCCCACTAGTAACCTCATACAACAATCTAAACTTGTACAAACACATTGCTGTACCTAATTATTCAATCCTGCACATTTAATCTACTTTTTTTAGAACAAAATGACAGATCAATACAAGGAGGTGTCTACAACAGGAAGTGAACCTGCATGACGTCACATAAACTTGACGTGCAACACTCGTTTTGCCTTTATCGTGAATAAAAAAAAACAACACTCCTTTATACATCAAAACGTAAGAAGATGAACATATACAAACAATTAAACACTTCAATAATATGGCTTTTAAGAAGCCAGAAAAATATATAATGTTTTTTTCTTCCAAAGAAGTATATTGTGTGTCTGTTTGTTATTTTATTAAAAAAAAAAAAAAACTTGGTTAAACATTTTTAGACTGTGTGTATACGTAGTTTTTGAGCACATTCACAATACCGCGATAATATTGACAACCGCGATCATTCTGGTCACGATAATTGTGATATATAGTCACATCCCTTATCTAGAGTCAACAAGAAGTAGTTACATACAATTGTTTATTTTTTAAAGCTGTTCAGCGGCCATTCTCAAAAGTTGTGTTACTTCACATGTTTATAGGGCAAGCATTCATAAATGTACCCTCTGTAGTTGTATTTTTATTTTAATATGTCAATGGTTTATCCATATAGTTATATAGATATACATGCAGTATACTGTAGATAGCCCAATGTGCCGTATTTTTCTGACTTTAAAGGCCTACTGAAACCCACTACTACCGACCACGCAGTCTGATAGTTTATATATCAATGATGAAATATTAACATTGCAACAGATGCCAATACGGCCTTTTAAGTTTACTAAATTGCAATTTTAAATTTCGCGCAAAGTATCCTGTTGAAAACGTCAGTATGATGACACGTGCGCGTGACGTCTCGGATTGTAGCGATCCAAGCTATAAGTAGTCTGCTTTAATCGCATAGTTACACAGTATTCTGGACATCTGTGTTGCTGAATATTTTGCAATTTGTTCAATTAATAATGGAGAAGTCAAACAAGAAAGATGTAGGTGGGAAGCGGTGTATTGCAGCTGCCTTTAGCAACACAAACACAGCCGGTGTTTCCTTGTTTAAAATTTCGGAAGGTGAAGCTTTACTATGGAACAGAGAGGTCAAGCGAGCATGGTTCCCGACCACATGTCAACCGGCAGGTTTCGGTGAGAAAGTTGTGGTAATAAGTCGGCTCTTACCGTAGACATGAGCGGAGCTCGCGTCCTCCTGCGGCTGCGGACTCTCTTACCTCCTCCCACCGAAGACACTGGCGGTCACCACACCCGTGGCCACACCCCTCCGACTTTCAGGTACCATATAATCTCACTAAAACACTAGTAACACAATAGGCAGATAAGGGATTTTCCAGAATTATCCAAGTAAATGTGTCTAATAAAATCTGAATCGCTCTCACTGCCCTCGCCTTTTTTTTTTCTAGTCCTTCACTCTCACTATCCTCATCCACAAATCTTTCATCCTCGCTCAAATCAATGGGGAAATCGTCGCTTTCTCGGTCCGAATCGCTCTCGCTGCTGGTGGCCATGATTGTAAACAATGTGAGAATGTGAGGAGCTCCACAACCCGTGACGTCACACGCACATTGTCTGCTACTTCCGGTACAGGCAAGGCTTTTTTATTAGCGACCAAAAGTTGCGAACTTTATCGTCGATGTTCTCTACGAATTCCTTTCAGCAAAAATATGGCAATTTCGCGAAATGATCAAGTAAGACACATAGAATGGACCTGCTATCCCCGTTTAAATAACAAAATCTCTTTTCAGTAGGCCTTTAAGTCGCAGTTTTTTTCATAGTTTGACCGGGGGTACAACTCATACTCGGGAGCGACTTATGTGACGTGAAGTGAATTATATTTATATAGCGCTTTTCTCAAGTGACTCAAAGCGCTTTACATAGTGACACCCAATATCTAAGTTACATTTAAACCAGTGTGGGTGGCACTGGGAGCAGGTGGGTAAAGTGTCTTGCCCAAGGACACAACGGCAGTAACTAGGATGGCACAAGCGGGAATCGAACCTGCAACCCTCAAGTTGCTGGCATGGCCCCTCTACCAACCGAGCTATGCCGTGAAATTATTAACACATTACCGTAAAATATCAAATAATATTATTTAGCTCATTCACGTAAGAGACTAGACGTATAAGATTTCATGGGATTCAGCAATTAGGACAGTAGTGACAGGAGTGACAGATTGTTTGGTAAACGTATAGCATGTTCAATATGTTATAGTTATTTGAATGACTCTTACCATTATATGTTACGTTAACATACCAGGCACCTTCTCCGTTGGTTATTTATGCGTCATATAACCTACACTTATTCAGCCTGTTGTTCACTATTCTTTATTTATTTAAAATTGCCTTTCAAATGTCTATTCTTGGTGTTGGGTTTTATCAAATAAATTTCCCCAAAAAATGCGACTTATGAGTGTGACTTATATATGTTTTTTTTTCCTTCTTTATTATGCATTTTCGGCAGGTGTGACTTATACTCCGGTATATGAAATTACGGTATATGAAAGTGTACAATGAAACATCAAAAAGTATTTCTTTTTTTTTGTATACCGGTACATTACAATATTATCATATCTTTATCACAAAGAAATCCGACACTTTAAACTCACTTCATGTGGCATAACAAGAAACAAGTCAGGTTACCAAATATAGTTAATTTTGTGACAAAGGGTAAGAAATAATTTATTGAGAAATACATTCCAAATTATATTTCACAATATAAATAAATAAATGATAAATGGGTTGTACTTGTATAGCGCTTTTCTACCTTCAAGGTACTCAAAGCGCTTTGACACTACTTCCACATTTACCCATTCACACACACATTCACACACTGATGGAGGGAGCTGCCATGCAAGGCGCCACCCAGCACCCATCAGGAGCAAGGGTGAAGTGTCTTGCTCAGGACACAACGGACGTGACGAGGTTGGTACTAGGTGGGAATTGAACCAGGGACGCCCGGGTTGTATATGGGAGAAGAAACAAAGTATGGTTCATTTACATTGATTGCTACCGTAATTATTCCACATTTTAACATATTTTACTTCAAACATACCGCTAACACTTTTTAATTCCATGAAAAGTCTAGGGACCAAAACACAGGATGGTCTTATTTACCACACAAATTTAAGCCCAGTCAATGTGAATTCCTGAACCAATTCAAGGGAAGACACCACTATAAGTTCAATTAGGGTCAACCTTTGTTCGCGTCAGTGCTCATAAATCAGCGTTCAGGCAAATAGCTTGACCCAATAGGGTCTACGTCTCTTAAAAAGCTCTCGTTCCGGTGCCTTTTTACAACATGGCAATACATCTATGAGAAACTGGGCTTTAAACGGGAGATCCTTCTTCCCATAATCACCCTTGGCCAACAATGTGATTTTTCGGCAGTAAAAACAAGAGGTCTGAACAGAGGGAGGCGGTGGCGGCGGCCGAACAAAACTCCTGTGATGTTTCTCACAGGTCGTGGCCGCGTCGTAAATGCCACTCTGACCCCGGCCAATAAGTTCCCATCGCGAAAGAAAGAAGGCACACATTCACATACATTTCAAAGGACAATGAGGGGCGAAAGGATGCTCTATAATAAGGCAAATAACAACAACAATCCAGGGCTACAAAATATTACACACAGCTGTTTTGAACAAAAAGTAACAACAGAACAAGCACTTGATCTTACAAGCCTGGCGCTCTGCAAACTACTTTACCCGTCAGCGGGGGTGGGTAGTAGCGCGCTACATTTACTCCGTTACATCTACTTGAGTAACTTTTTGGATAAATTGTACTTCTGAGAGTAGTTTTAATGCAACATACTTTTACTTGAGTATATTTATAGAGAAGAAACGGTACTTTTACTCCGCTCTATTTATCTACATTCAGCTCGCTACTCGCTATCGATTTTTATCGATCTGGTAATGCACGCTTTGTTTGTTTTGGTTCGTCAGATAGACCTTCAAAGTAGGATCTATAACATGCCTGCATTTCCCCAATCAAATGCAGTCACTGGTGACGTTTGACTCCGTTTCACCAATCAAACAGAGCCGGGTGGTCACATGATTAACTGCACATTTTTTAATTTTTTTTATAAACCCTTATTTTTAAATTTCAACATTTACAAACAGTTGAAAATAATAATCAAAGTAAGTTCAAAAACAGTACAAAACAGTATAAAAAACGTACAAAACAGCGCCAGGGGGTTGAAAAATTCAAAGTAACTAAAATAGAATGCAAAACAAAATATATTCATAAAATAAACAAAGTGCAAAGCCATAGGCTCACTCAATCTCAGTAAATAACTTAAATTCGGAACACAGCATCATCGTTTTCACAGCTTTTTGGTTGTTAGAGGTAGAGTATTTTAATGTAGAATTCTTAATCTTTTTTGAAGGCACAAAAAACAGGTCGGGTATTGAGAAACTTACATTTATGAATATAAAACTTAGCCAATAGTATAATGAGGTTGCAAAGGTAAAATTCATTTTCAATTTTTTTTTCAATACAGTGTAAAACCAAATATATATTATTTAACATATATTATTGTTTTAGTTGCTTAAGAGATATTCCTGGCTCTGAATTTTTTCATTGCTATTTTTATGTTTTTGTGCAATACTTGTTGCCGTCATCATTAAACGAACAGGTTACTCATCAGTTACTCAGTACTTGAGTAATTTTTTCACAACATACTTTTTACTTTTACTCAAGTAAATATTTGGGTGGCTACTCCTTACTTTTACTTGAGTAATAAATCTCTAAAGTAACAGTACTCTTACTTTAGTACAATTTCTGGCTACTCTACCCACCTCCGCCCGTCAGTAAGTTACAGATGCAGAAGATGTTTAATCATTTAGTTTTTCTTCAGAGAATAGCCTAAGCAAGCATGATATTGCTTTTAAAATGTGATTGTAATGCTAACATTGTCCTCCTGTCTCTTTTCCTAATGTTATAATTGGAATTGCACTTTAGTTGTCACATACACATTGTACAGTGATGTGTCTCCACATGTAACCCGGACCTGGGCAAATTAAGGCCCGGGGGCCACATGCGGCCCGTTAAGCGTTTCAATCTGGCCCGTTGGACATTTCCAAATAATTTTTTTAGATCTTTAAGATGGAAAGTGTAGCTGCCATTATGATGTGCAGTGATGTTTTCTAATGATCGTAAGTCAATGGTTGGAATCTGCGCTTTTGCATGATATACTAGTTACTACGGTAATCTAATTAGTTACTATGGTCATCTAATTAGTTACTATGATCATCTAAGTCACAGCAGCTCAGACAAGGCACCAAGCAGTGTGGAGATTTTCACAACAAAGTTTTAAAGCTTAGTGATATCCCAGATAATGTATATCAGACTGTAGGTGGGCTTTTTGTAATGTCTTTGTTTGTTTCGCTGTATCTGTTGCATTTTTGTTGTGTTTAACTTGATTGTAAAATATATCGATCGAGAGGGGGTGTGACGTTCATATGTTGTCAATATTCAGTGTTTTATTGTTTATAGTTAATAGAATGTTGTCTGTCTATCTGTGTTGGCCCTGCGATGAGGTGGCGACTTGTCCAGGGTGTACCCTCCCTTCCGCCCGATTGTAGCTGGGATAGGCGCCAGCGCCCCCCGCGACCCTGAAAGGGAATAAGCGGTAGAAAATGGATGGATGGATTGTAACTTCTCACCATGACTACCAATTAGTTTTCACCTGTCATGTCACGCACCTGGTTTGTTTGGACTCACGCACCTGTCACTAATCACAGCACCATTTAAGCCCGTAGTTGCCAGGCAGTCAGCCTGGCGACATCACCCTCTACACACCCTTGATACCTGATTGATTGCTCACTTCTTGCCATAGATTCATGCTTTTCACGTCACAGTAACAGTTTTTGTTCTTGTTGTCAATAGTTCTGTCCTTGTGTGAGTTTTTGTTTTCAGAGTCAAGTTTTGAACCTTTGCTGAGAGCGCCTTTTGTTTGTTCCTTTTTTTGAGTTAATAATAAAAGATGTCATTACCTTCATGCCATGTCCGGTCCAGTCGATTTGCACAAGGGGAAAACAAACCACACCAAAGTCCTAGTCATGACAGCCTCATTTAGTAAAAAAAAGTAAAATTCCATTCCGTTTTTCAAGGTGGTCTGCCATAATGTTTTAAACTTTCAATCAGATATTATTGTGAGGTTTTGTATTAGTGTTCCTAAAAATCCGATATACCGGCCTCCAGCGACATTTTTTTCTCTAAATGTGGCCTCCGAGTCAAAAAATTGCCCAGGCCTGATTTAACCTATAGTATTGAGGCACCATAGACAGCCCTGGAACCAAATGTGGGTCAGAGGTTAGCATCATGGTCAGTAAGGTATGCCGTTTGTGGTAAAAAGTGGGTAAAGTGTCCTGCACAAGGACACAACAACAGTGACTGGGATGTACAAAGGGGGATTCGACCCACCAGCCCTTCAATTAATGGACGACTAGCACCTTACTTGCCAACCCTCCCGGATTTTCCGGGAGAGTCCCGAAAAACTGCCGGGACCAATTTTCTCACAAAAATCTCCCGAAATTCAGGCGGAACTGGAGGCCATTAGGGAATTTTTGATCAAATAATCTGTAGTAGCAATATTAATAATGTTGTGTTTATTATGCGTAGTGCACTTAAAATAATTATGACCATATCTAGGAATTGATATGACGGGAATTTTCCGATTGTTTGCTTGGTGCTTTGATAAACTGAACGCATATACATGGTACTATTTGTGATGTTATGAGCCAGGGAAAAAAAGAACTACCCTACCCAGCATGCAACAGAAGTGACGAGCATGCGCGGTAGTCCGGTATAGGTTGTGTCGCCATGACGGCATCTTGTATGTTGTGATATGCACGCTCTGAAAGCAAACGTTAAGAACTCAGCCAACACTCCTCGTCTGCATTATTCATAAATAGACAGACAACACATATACTCCGCTGCTTCACAGGCCGCTGGATGTAGCCGGCAAAGTATTCCCATGCTAGCTAACCAGTCTAGCAAGCACGCGTCTATCAGTCCAAAACGGCCCGATCTATCCACATCCAGAATTATCTGGCGGTCGTAAGTGATCCCGGAGTGACCACGCTGTAAGCCAGCCATGAAATTTGCAGAATTGTCTGGTATTTTTGCCAAATGTTCCATCTTTACCGAGAGCCCCTCGACGCCGAAGTACATCCGGGAGATGCCATCTTGTTAAGGAAAGGCGTTAACAAAATAAAAGCATGTAAACAACATACGCAAATGTGCGATAAAATAATTGTCGGCGTTAATAGATTGATGAGTTAACGCGTAATTAACGCATTAATTTGCCCACCCCTAATATATATATATATATATATATATATATATATATATATATATATATATATATATATATATATATATATATATATATATATTTGACTTGGTGAATTGTAGCTGTAAATATACTCCTCCAATCTTAACCACGCCCCCCGCCCCACCCCTGACCATGCCACCCACCTCCCGAAATCGGAGGTCTCAAGGTTGGCAAGTATGACTAGCACTACAATTAATATATGGCACTATAGCGTGCCCACTTAGCGCATCCTGGAGCACGTGACCAAAAACACAGCTCATTAGCATTAAAGCTACAGACACACTATACTGTGTGTATGTCAGGCTTACTAAAAGCGCTTTTAAACTGTTTTTAAAATCCAGCATCAAGGTTTGATTTTGATGCAACACATTTCCAATACACTATTGCGGAGCCACAAAGACTTAAGATGAGTGAAAAATATGACATCAAATTGGCTTTCCAACAACGTAACACCACTGTGACATCAAATACCTGACCACAGACAGTCTATTAGCCCTGAAGGCCTGGCAGGACTATGTCTCAAAACGTTCCCAGGAAGTTCAATGTATGTGTGTGTATGTAGGTTGCAGTGGCCTCCTCTTTGGGGGCAGACGGGTGTTTAGACAGTCGCTCTCTCGGGGGATTACACAGCCTTAGGATTGTGTCAAGGAAAAGAAAACATCACATGCTAGGCTGCCCGCTGCATAAACACTGAGTGGTGGCATGTCAACAAATGGTCACTGAAATCGCTCTATATGTCTACTCCATATTACTTACTAAATTACCATAGTAACTCATTAGATTACCACAGTAACTAGTATATCATGCTAAAGCACAGATTCCAAGCATTGAAAGACTTAGTATAGTTGAAGACTTACGGTCATTAGAAAACATCACTGCACATCATAATGGCAGCTACACTTTCCATCTTAAAGATCTAAAAAAATTATTTGGGAATGTTCGGCGGGCCAGATTGAAAAGCTTAACGGGCCACAAGTGGCCCCCGGGCCTTAATTTGCCCAGGTCTGTTCTAAGATCTACTTCTATGCTACTTCCTGGTTCAAGGTCCTATGAAACAAAGGAGAATGATTGTTCCATTGACACCAAAGTGACCTAAATTGTAAAAAGTAAAAATACATTTTATGATTTCCACCTTTATCTAGGTGTGCACTGACATTTGACAAGCTTTTCCTTGGTCATTGCACCAATCTTCTACAAACTATTGGTAAGAACTGACTACTTGGCAAACCAATAAACATAGGCATTCTTGGCAAAGGTAATGAAAGTTACAAGCAAGAAAATGTCGAAATTGTTGTATTTGGACAAATAAATGAGAAAATTCAGTCAATAAATTGACTATCTGTTGTGTCAAATGGTGACTGTAAAATATATATATTTTTTATTAGCTTTGACAACTAGCCAACTAATGACAGCATATTACTTACGTATTACTTTATATAGGCCTCAAACTAGGGCTAGGCGATATGGCCTTTTTTGATATCTCAAGATTTTTAGGCCATGTCACGATACACGATATACCGTATTTTTCGGACTATAAGTCAGTTTGGCCGGGGGTGTGACTTATACTCAGGAGTGACTTATGTGTGAAACTATTAACACATTACCGTAAAATATCAAATAATATTATTTAGCTCATTCACTAGACGTATAAGATTTCATGGGATTTAGCGATTAGGAGTGACAGATTGTTTGGTAAACGTATAGCATGTTCTATATGTTATAGTTATTTGAATGACTCTTACCATAATATGTTACGTTAACATACCAGGCACCTTCTTAGGTGGTTATTCATGCATCAAATGACGTACACTTATTCAGCCTGTTGTTCACTATTCTTTATTTATTTAAATTTCCTTTCAAATGTCTATTCTTGCTGTTGGTTTTTATCAAATAAATTTCCCTCAAAAATGTGACTTATACTCCAGTGCGTCTTATATATATTTTTTTCCTTCTTTATTATGCATTTTTGGCAGGTGCGACTTATACTCCGGAGCGACTTACACTCCGAAAAATACGGTATATCTCGATATTTTGCCTTAGCCTTGAATGAACACTTGATGCATTTATTTACAGCAGTATGATGATTCTATGTGTCTACATTAAAACATTCTTGTTCATACTGCATTAATATATGCTCATTTTAAACTTTCATGCAGAGAGGGAAATCACAAGTCAATTGACCAAAACTGTATTTATTAAACAATTAAGCAGTGGCATAAACGTTCATGTCATTTCAAAACAGAAAGTGCAAGTGCATTTTAAAACAAGCTATGAGTGCACTTTTGTGTATGATGTCACTAAGAGGACATATCAAAACAACACTAAATTAAAGTGCAATTTTTTTACAGAACGCCATTACAATAGTTTAAAACAAATAAAGTGCACTTTTGTGCATTAAGTCACACAAGACATTTCAAAAACTGTCAAATAAAAATTAGATGCATAATAGGAAATCAAATCGCTATGTGGTAGGTTACTGCGGACGTTATCTCCTTATGTTCACCATTTTTTTTATACGGTGTTGATGTCGAAATGGTTGCTTCGGCATATTGTTGCTATGGCACCGAATGGAGATGTTGACATGCTGAGTAGCCACTCTTCATTCTCTAGCAGGTGACTATTTAAATGATGCTACTTTTGTAGCAACGCTTTTGCCGCATACTTGACAAATTACGGTTGTCTGTTCGACATATTCCCACTTGAAGCCAAATCACCGCCAGACGATGGACCCCCTGCTGTTTTTCTTGGGAATTAATTCTTCCTTCATTTGTTACCAGATTCGCACCTTCTTTCTCTCGCATTACTACTAGCATCACAGCTAACGTTACCCATGCTTCTACCTCTCTGCTCCGCAAGAGCGTATACGTATGTGACGTATGTAAGAAGGTGCGCTTGCTGTCTGTGACAAGGAAAGACAACAAAGAGTGAGAAGAGCCTGTAGTGTAATGCCAGCAGCTAATAGCAACTGTGTGAGAACGTATACTCCAATATCACTATATAGTCATTTTTTTATATTGCACAGAGACAAACCTGCAATATATCGAGTATATCGATATATCGCCCAGCCCTACCTCAAACTTCATTTAAATTTTAGGTTGTTTCAATGACCTATTAAGATACGATTGTGTCTTAAGTGATTACTGAAACAACATTTTACCAATTTTGAAATACTCGCTATTTTGTTTTTTTTTCCAAAATATCACTGCAAAAACTGAAGTAAGATTAAATATCTCAAATAAGGGTGATATATGCTTATTTTCTGTCTGATAAGATAATTATTCTCACTAAGCAGATTTTATGTTAGAGTCTTTTACTTGTTTTTAGTATTTTGGTCCTAAATGATCTCAGTAAGATATTACAGCTTGTTGCTGAGATGTTATGACCAAAATGAATAAAATATGCTTGAAACTAGAATGTCAACTGTTGCAAAGCTGTTTCCAACACTCACAAGTATAAAACTACTTTTTTAAAGTAATAATTTCTTTTTTCAAGCATGAGTAAAAAGATCATGAATTTGACACAATTGTGTCTCATAATTAAAACAGATGACAGCCAAATGGACTTTGCTTTTTTTATTTTCCATGAAAAAATAGAAAATACGTACTCATATAGTAGTACAGTTGACACAGTACAGTAAACTGACAGTTAATATTTAAACATTTCCCATGTAACATTTCAAACAATTTTGAACAGAAATAGTTCATGCACATTCAGATAAATTCTTCAAAATTACAATTAAAATGTTTGTCGCCGGAAGCCAGGCTGTATATATGCGCACTAATTGACTGAAAGGGCACGCACGTACTTGGCGTGATGATGTCATGTTATCGATGGAAAAATTCATTTTTAGACAATATGATTTGCCTGAGCGGCTATGAGACCCCGAGAGTAACAAACGGTTGCCTTTTTGCCTTTCCATTAAGAACAATGAATGAGTTTTTAGTATAAGTTTGCTGGTTTCAACAAATGTAATGCCGAGCGCATATCATCATGTCAAGATAATGGCACTAGCATTTACATAATTTAAGAATATTATTGAACATATTGAGCAAAAAGATCTCATATTTTTTTCCTACCAAGAAAAGTGCACTTGTTATTAGTTAAAATATACTTATTTTAAGGTATTTTGGGGTTCCTTGAAGTTGGCTAATTTTACTTGTTTCGAAAAGTCTTGACAAGCCAAATTTTCTTGTTCTATTGGCAGATAATTTTGCTTCGTTCAAGTAAAATACCCCTCATTTTTGTAATTTGTTTTCTTGTTTTTGAACACTGACTTTTTGCAGTGTAGGGCACAAGTAGTAGTAGCAGCTGGGGCAAATGCAGCTGCCTAGCAATTTCACTTTTTCCACAGTCCTATAGTAAGTACATGTAATAGAAAGGTTAAGAAATAAAATAAAGACCTGGGTGAAAATGCTGTATAATGTCTTTAAAGTACAGTCTCAAACTAGCATTACAACTTGTTGTGGCCTAAAATGTTGTGAGGCGCCACACAAGCTCACTGCTGAAAGGCAGCAGGTGCGCATGTTAATGAGGAGACGGCAGCTGCTGTCCTGGCAGAATCTAGGGCCGCCCTCAAAAGCCCCCCCCCATATTCCCACTACTCTTCCTTCCATCCTTCCTCCTCATGATCCTCCATTCCAACACTGTCTGGACACAACCTATAAGTGTTGTCCAAACTTTTGCCAACCAGGGCCAACTACAAAAAATATTTTGATTTATAATTGTCATTTGACAATCAAAACAAACTAGGAAGTTACAAAAAAATAAGAAGAAAGGGCTAACTTTTAGGCTTATGTTATATGTGACAAGGGCTTCACGGTGGCAGAGGGGTTAGTGCGTCTGCCTCACAATACGAAGGTCCTGCAGTCCTGGGTTCAATTCCAGGCTGAGGATCTTTCTGTGTGGAATTTGCATGTTCTCCCCGTGAATGCGTGGGTTCCCTCCGGGTACTCCGGCTTCCTCCCACCTCCAAAGACATGCACCTGGGGATAGGTTGATTGGCAACACTAAAATGGGCCCTAGAGTGTGAATGTGAGTGTGAATGTTGTCTGTCTATCTGTGTTGGCCCTGCGATGAGGTGGCGACTTATCCAGGGTGTACCCCGCCTTCCGCCCGATTGTAGCTGAGATAGGCGCCAGCGCCCCCCGCGACCCCGAAAGGGAATAAGCGGTAGAAAATGGATGGATGGATATATGTGACAAAGCAAATAGTTGCGAATCTTGCAGACATGAACATCCAGGCAAAATTACATTATTAATTTTAGGGACTGTCCAAAACTCACTCTGTAACACCACCTGGAGGGTGTGCTGTCCTGAACTGGGCTTTTATTTTGTTTGGTTTGCTGTCGTTGTTTTTACATTGTATTTGCTCTACAGCAGGAGTGTCCCAACTTCTGGATTTGGGGGCCACATTGATCTAAAGAAATTTGGGTGGGGGCTGAAAGCAGACTGGATTTAAAGTAACAAAATATACACCGTATTTTTCGGACTATAAGTCACAGTTTTTTTCATAGTTTGGCCGGGGCTGCGACATATACTCCGGAGCGACTTATGTGTGAAATTATTAACACATTACCGTAAAATATCAAATATTATTATTTATCTCATTCGCGGAAGAGACGAAGAAAATGTCAGCAATCGTCACACACACGTCAGCCAATAAGAATTCGGCGGGTGAGGGTCTCTGCAGAAGTGCATGGTGGGTCATGCAATGCTAACTGCTATATGTTACTGCCGTAGCTATTAAAATGAATCATTTCATCGTTGGCGGTAACTTATAAAAACTGAGAAGGGCTGAACAAAAATGGCACCGAAAAGGAAATCATGTACTGCAGATTACAAGCTGGACGTAGTGAAATATGCAGCAGAAAACGACAAGAGGAAGCGGCCCATACCTTTGGAGTTGGCAGAGTTGTTTAGAAGCGACGTCGAGGAAGAAGATTTCATCGGATTTATCGATAAGGAGTGACAGATTGTTGGGTAAACGTATAGCATGTTCTTTATGTTATAGTTATTTGAATTACTCTTGCCATAATATGTTACGTTAACATACCAGGCACCTTCTCAGTTGGTTATTTATGCGTCATAAAACGTACACTTATTCAGCCCGTTGTTCACTATTCTTTTTTTATTTTAAATTTCCTTTCAAATGTCTATTCTTGGTGTTGGGTTTTATCAAATAAATTTCCCCCAAAACAGAGACAAACCCGCAATATATCGAATATATCGATATTTCGCCCAGCCCTACTTTCAAATAAATTTTAAAGAGGCCTTTTTGTTTATATTTTATATTATAGTCGACTAAATTTACTGTATATTTAGCATATGTATATACATATTGATACACATTGATATCCAAGATGGCGGCGCCCGGACGGACTGCAACATCGCGGAGCTCTTGCTAAAGATGGAACATTTGGCAGAAATACCGGACAATTCTGCAAACTTCATGGCTGGCTCACATCGTGGTCACTCCGTGATCACATACGACCGCCAGACACTTCTGGATGTGTACATATCGGGCCGTTTTGGACTGATAGACGCGGGCTTGCTAGACCTGCTAACTAGCACGGGAATAGTTCGGCGGCTACATCCAGCGGCCTGTGAAGCAGCGGAGTATAGTAGCAGTGGAGGCCGTCTACGGAGCAGACGCCAGCGGTGTGATCGGAAACGCGGATGTCGAGCGGGGCTAAAAACAAATCAGAAGGCTAATCCCCACAGAACACCACTTCCCTCCATCCTGAAGCCGGATTTAAATGGAAGATGCGAGACTACTGGTTTGGGTAAGGAGTCAGTTAAATTAGAACAAGTTTTTTCTGCTTTGATTGTTTCAGAGTTGGACATGTGTTTTACTGAGGTGGCTAACTACTATGCGTGCAGTTTATCAAAGCAACAAACAAACAATCGGAACATGTGTTCTACTGAGGTGGCTAACCATGATGCGTGCAGTTTATCAAAGCAACAATCAAACAATCGGAAAATTCCTGTCGTATCAATTCCTAGATATGGTCGTAATTATACTAAATGCACTGGGCATAATAAACACAACATTATTAATATTGCTACTATGGATAATTTGATCAAATATTCCCTAAAACAGCCCACTACCTACAATATAGTTTTTTTAAACATAAGATCATTGTCTCCCAAAACGTTGTTAGTTAATGATATCATCAGAGACAACAATCTTAACGTCATCGGTCTCAGCGATACCTGGCTTAAACCAAACGACCTTTTTGCGCTAAATGAGGCATGTCCTCCTAACTTTACACATGCGCATATTGCCCGTCCTCTTAAAAGGGGTGGGGGGGTCGCACTAATATACAACAAAAACTTTAACCTTAGTCCTAACATAAATAATAAATATAAATCGTTTGAGGTGCTTACTATGAGGTCTGTCACACCGCTGCCTCTACACCTGGCTGTTATCTACTGGCCCCCAGGGCCCTATTCGGACTTTCTCAATGAATTCTCAGAGTTCGTTGCTGATCTAGTGACACACGCCGATAATATAATCATAATGGGGGACTTTAATATCCATATGAATACCCCATCGGACCCACCGTGCGTAGCGCTCCAGACTATAATTGATAGCTGTGGTCTCACACAAATAATAAATGAACCCACGCATCGCAACGGTAATACGATAGACCTAGTGCTTGTCAGGGGTATCACCGTTTCCAAAGTTACGATACTCCCGTATACTAAAGTATTGTCTGATCATTACCTTATAAAATTTGAGGTTCAGACGCATGTTCGTCAAACTAATAATAATAATAACTGCTATAGCAGCCGCAACATTAATACGGCCACAACGACAACTCTTGCTGACCTACTGCCCTCGGTAATGGCACCATTCCCAAAATATGTGGGCTCTATTGATAACCTCAATAACAACTTTAACGACACCCTGCGCGAAACCATTGATAACATAGCACCGCTAAAGTTAAAAAAGGCTCCAAAAAAGCGTACCCCGTGGTTTACAGAAGAAACTAGAGCTCAGAAATTATTATGTAGAAAGCTGGAACGCAAATGGCGCACGACTAAACTTGAGGTGCACCATCAAGCATGGAGTGATGGTTTAATAACTTATAAACGCATGCTTACCTTAGCTAAAGCTAAATATTACTCAAATCTCATCCACCGTAATAAAAACGATCCTAAATTTTTGTTTAGTACGGTAGCATCGCTAACCCAACAAGGGACCCCTTCCATTAGCTCCACCCACTCAGCTGATGACTTTATGCAATTTTTTAGTAAGAAAATTGAAGTCATTAGAAAGGAGATTAAAGACAATGCGTCCCAGCTACAACGGGGTTCTATTAACACTGATACGATTGTATATACGGCGGGTACTGCCCTCCAAAATAGTTTCTCTCGTTTTGAGGAAATAACATTAGAGGAATTGTTACAACGTGTAAATGGAATAAAACAAACAACATGTTTACTTGACCCTCTTCCTGGGAAACTGATCAAGGAGCTCTTTGTATTATTAGGTCCATCTGTGCTAAATATTATAAACTTATCACTTTCCTCGGGCACTGTTCCCCTAGCATTCAAAAAAGCGGTTATTCATCCTCTTCTTAAAAGACCTAACCTCTATCCTGACCTCATGGTAAACTACCGACCGGTGTCTCACCTTCCCTTTATTTAAAAAATCCTCGAAAAAATTGTTGCGGAGCACTTAAATGAACACTTAGCGTCTAACAATCTATGTGAAACCTTTCAATCCGGTTTCAGGGCAAATCACTCCACGGAGACAGCCCTCGCAAAAATTACTAATGATCTATTGCTAACGATGGACTCTGATGCGTCATCTATGTTGCTGCTCCTCGATCTTAGCGCTGCTTTCGATACTGTCAATCATAATATTTTATTAGAACGTATCAAAACACGAATTGGTATGTCAGACTTAGCCCTGTCTTGGTTTAACTCTTATCTTACTGATAGGATGCAGTGTGTCTCCCATAACAATGTGACCTCGGACTACGTTAAGGTAACGTGTGGAGTTCCCCAGGGTTCGGTCCTTGGCCCCGCACTCTTCAGCATCTACATGCTGCCGCTAGGTGACATCATACGCAAATACGGTGTTAGCTTTCACTGTTATGCTGATGACACCCAACTCTACATGCCCCTAAAGCTGACCAACACGCCGGATTGTAGTCAGCTGGAGGCGTGTCTTAATGAAATTAAACAATGGATGCCCGCTAACTTTTTGCAACTCAACGCCAAAAAAACGGAAATGCTGATTATCGGTCCTGCTAGACACCGACCTCTATTTAATAATACAACTCTAACATTTGACAACCAAACAATTAAACAAGGCGACACGGTAAAGAATCTGGGTATTATCTTCGACCCAACTCTCTCCTTTGAGGCACACATTAAAAGTGTTACTAAAACGGCCTTCTTTCATCTCCGTAATATCGCTAAAATTCGCTCCATTCTGTCCACTAAAGACGCTGAGATCATTATCCATGCGTTTGTTACGTCTCGCCTCGACTACTGTAACGTATTATTTTCGGGTCTCCCCATGTCTAGCATTAAAAGATTACAGTTGGTACAAAATGCGGCTGCTAGACTTTTGACAAGAACATGAAAGTTTGATCACATTACGCCTGTACTGGCTCACCTGCACTGGCTTCCTGTGCACTTAAGATGTGACTTTAAGGTTTTACTACTTACGTATAAAATACTACACGGTCTAGCTCCATCCTATCTTGCCGATTGTATTGTACCATATGTCCCGGCAAGAAATTTGCGTTCAAAGGACTCCGCTTATTAGTGATTCCCAAAGCCCAAAAAAAGTATGTGGGCTATAGAGCTTTTTCATTTCGGGCTCCAGTACTCTGGAATGCCCTCCCGGTAACAGTTCGAGATGCCACCACAGTAGAAGCATTTAAGTCTCACCTTAAAACTCATTTGTATACTCTAGCCTTTAAATAGACTCCCTTTTTTAGACCAGTTGATCTGCCGTTTCTTTTCTTTTTCTCCTATGTCCCACTCTCCCTTGTGGAGGGGGTTCGGTCCGATCCGGTGGCCATGTACTGCTTGCCTGTGTATCGGCTGGGGACATCTCTGCGCTGCTGATCCGCCTCCGCTTGGGATGGTTTCCTGCTGGCTCCGCTGTGAACGGGACTCTCGCTGCTGTGTTGGATCCGCTTTGGACTGGACTCTCGCGACTGTGTTGGATCCATTATGGATTGAACTTTCACAGTATTATGTTAGACCCGCTCGACATCCATTGCTTTCCTCCTCTCCAAGGTTCTCATAGTCATCATTGTCACCAACGTCCCACTGGGTCATTATTGTCACCGATGTCCCACTGGGTGTGAGTTTTCCTTGCCCTTATGTGGGCCTACCGAGGATGTCGTAGTGGTTTGTGCAGCCCTTTGAGACACTAGTGATTTAGCGCTATATAAGTAAACATTGATTGATTGATTGATAAGGTATACATATATGTAGATATATACTGTAAATATATCTATCTATATATGTAATGTGTGTGTATATATATATATATATATATATATATATATATATATATATATATATATATATATATATATTGTAGAATAAAATAAAATAGGCCAATAAACATTCAGAGGAAAAATGTTTCATTCCAAACTGTTTTGGAAAGAGGCTAAAAGGGCTGGCTACTTCAAAAAGACTTTTGTGTTTACTCCCTATTTATTCGACACACAAGAAATCTCAGCACAAGCTTGCTAGTTGCTGCCAGCCTCACGTTATGCTCCCTGGAAAAAAAAAGAAATGTTTTTGCATGCCCTCGCCAAACTGCCCAACGCGCCTTAAAATACAACGCCATGCATTTTCTTGAGCGCACGTGGACAAGCTATCCAAACACAGTCTAGCGATAGGTCAACTGTAGCACACACACTGCAAATAATGCTAACAGTTTGCTCTTTAACATGGCGAGGGCCCGTCAAATACAGCACAAAGTAGCCTTTACAGACAGACTGTGACAAATAAATAAATAAATCGAGGCGGGGGAGACAAAAGATGGTCAACGGCTCTTTATAGAGTCTCAGCGGCACTCAAAACAAACAAGCCAAAAGCAGCTGCTTCAACAAGAGAAATCCGCAGGCCCCAATCTCAACGCAGCAGGTGAAGGCTGCTGGAAGTAAGTAAATAAAGCGGACGTGAAACAAGAAGGAAAAATCAGAAGCTGAGCAAATATCAGGTGTTTGAGAGCTATCGTATAACCGCAGGACAGCAGCGGAATTATCTCGGCGGTAAGGCTGATATGGTTATTATGGCCTCTGTCATCTCTGACCAGCGGGCCTCATTGTTGTAACACCCCTCTCAGCCCGCATGCTCTCCCAGCTGAATGTAGTCCCTGGTAACAGGTTCGCAACATTTATGGGATGGACCGGGACAACGGCTCGAGCCAGCGACAGATGCTGTGCTGACATTTGACACCGGGTCAGGCGTCATTTTAAAAAGGGGTTTCCTCCATTCTACCATCTGCTCCACACAAAAGGGGGCGGAGTCATAATATATATAATACTGTATTAGACTACACATGTGTACTTTACACGAACAAACAGCTGGCACGAGCACCCACATCCGACAGCTGGACCACTTTGTGTGTACCCCTTTTTAAGGCGCTTAGCCAGATAGCGTGTGCATTTATATGATTATTGTGCAATGTGTATCCCTGTGGGAGACAGAATTGGTGTCTGCTTCCATTTCTGGATCGACATAATTGGGAGTATTTCAGGATAATCCTTATTTTTGCAAACCCTACTAGAAAACAACAATTTTATAAACGATTACCAAATCTAAGCTTGCTGTTAAAAGACCTATTATGCAGTGACATTTTAATGATTAATGTGTTAATGAGCTTCCTTAGTTGTTTGTTCTACGTCTGAGAGAATTGATTGATTGAAACTTTTTTTAGCAGATTGCACAGTACAGTACATATTCCGTACAATTGACCACTAAATGGTAACACCCGAATAAGTTTTTCAACTTGTTTAAGTCGGGGTCCACTTTAATCAATTCATGGTACAATTATATACTATCAGCATAATACAGTCATCACACAAGTTAATCATCAGAGTATATACATTGAATTATTTAAATTAGTAAAGTAGTTACAATCCGGGGGGTGGGATGGGGTGCGGGGGGGATGTTAGGTTTTGTTGATATCAGCACTTCAGTCATCAACAAATGCATCATCAGAGAAATGGACATTGAAACAGTGTACCGTATTTTTCGGATTATATATCGCTCCGGAGTATACGTCGCACCGGCCGAAAATGCATAGAAGGAAAAAAACATATATAAGTCGCACTGGAGTCGCATTTTTGGGGGAAATTTATTTGATAAAATCCAACACCAAGAATAGACATTTGAAAGGCAATTTAAAATTAAAAAAAGCATAGTGAACAACAGGCTGAATAAGTGTATGTTACATAAATAACCAACTGAGAAGATGCCTGGTATGTTAACGTAACATATTATGGTAAGAGTCATTCAAATAACTATAACATATAGAACATGCTATACGTTTACCAAAGAATCTGTCACTCCTAATCGATAAATCCCATGAAATCTTTTTCCTCGATGTCGCTTCTAAACAACTCTGCCAACTTCAAAGGTATGCGCCGCTTCCTCTTGTTGTTTTCCGCTGTATATTTCACTACGTCCATCTTGTAATCTGCAGTACATGATTGCCTTTTCGGTGCCATTTTTGTTCAGTCCTTCTCAGTTTTTATAATTTACCGCCAACGATGAAATGACCCATTTTAATAGCTAAGGCAGTAGCATATAACATATAGCAGTTAGCATTCCATGACCCTCCTCCGCCAAATTCTTATTGGCTGACGTGTTTGTGACGATTGCTGACGTATGTGTGAATATTGCTGACATTTTGTTCGTCTCTTCCGCGAATGAGATAAAAATTATTATTTGATATTTTACAATAATGTGTTAATAATTTCACACATAAGTCGCTCCGGAGTTAATTTCGACTTACAGTCCGAAAAATACGGTAGGTCTGACTTGGTAGGATATTTACAGCGAGCAGTGAAAATAGTGAGTTCAGAAAGCATAAGAACAAGTATATACCGGTATAGCTCGGTTGGTAGAGCAGCCGTGCCAGCAACTTTAGGGTTGCAAGTTCGATCCCCGCTTCCGCCATCCCAGTCAATGCCGTTGTGTCCTTGGGCAAGACACTTTGCCCACCAGCTCCCAGTGCCACCCACACTGGTTTAATTGTAACTTAGATATTGGGTTTCACTAAGTAAAGCGCTTTGAGTCACTTGAGGAAAAAGCGCGATATAAATATAACTCACTTCACTTATTTACAATCCGGGGAAGTGGGATGTGGAGAGCGGAGGGTATAAGTCAAGGGTTGTAGTTGCCTGGAGGTGTTCTTTTAGTGCGGTTTTGAAGGAATATAGAGATGCACTTTCTTTTACACCTGTTGGGAGAGCATTCCATATTGATGTGGCATAGAAGGAGAATGAGTTAAAACCTTTGTTAGATCGGAATCTGGGTTTAACGTGGTTTGGAAAGCTCCCTCTCGTGTTGTGGTTATGGCGGTCATTTACGTTATGGAAGAGGTTTGACATGTACTTCGGTATCAGGGAGGTGTAGGCTAGGCTAGGCTCAGTGCAAGTTGTTTTACTCTGTACTCCACCCTGAGCCAGCCCACTTTGGAGAAGTGGGTAGGAGTGAAGAGGCGCTAATAATGACATTCTGAAGGAAAAAAAACTCCACCTTGTGTATATGACCACTGCTTCACAGGGCACAGTTTATTTTTTTAATTTTAAAAATAAAAACTATTTTAAAAAGGAAGCTTTGCCAAACATCTTAAAGTAAAGCTATGCCAACTATTCATTAATCAGCCACAGACTGAGAGCTGTAAATTTTCTAATTTTCTATTCCCTCATGATGTTGCTGTTTAAGCATTGTAGCTATGCTAGTGTCGCTGACGTTTGTGCCCTCCTGTCATACTCCCTAATGCTACCTTGTCGCATGTGATAAGTGGCGTTAGGGCTGGGCAATATATCGATATGCTCAATATATCGCGGGTTTGTCTCTGTGCGATATAGAAAATGACTATATCGTGATATTCGGGTATACTTTCTCACACAGTTGCTTTTAGCTGGGGGCATAACACTACATGCGTTTCCCACTCCTTTCTTGTCTCTCTTTCTCAAAGAAACTTAAACAAGCGCACCTTCTTACATACGTCACGTGTGCAACGTCACACGCCCTCACCGAGTAGACAGGTAGCGGCATGGGTAACATTAGCTGTGATGCTAACGGTGCATTGCGAGTGGTAATACGAGAGAGAGAAGGTTCGAATCTGGTAACAAATAGATGAATAATTCATTCCCAAGAAAAACAGCACGGGGTGCATCGTCTGTCGGTGGTTTAGCTTCAAGCGGGAATATGTTCAACATTTATGCGGCAAAAGCGTGGCTACAAAATTAGCAGCACTGCTAATGTAGCATAATTTGAAAAGTCACCCGCTAGAGAATAAAGAGTCTTTGAAACTGCAAATCAACATCTGCGTTCGGTGCCACACCAACAAAATGCCAAAGCAACTATTTCCAGATCAACAACGTATGAAAGAAAAGGCAACAACAGAAGGAGATAACGTCCACAGGAACTTATTATGCAGCTCATTTTTATTTGACAGTTATTGAAAAATCTTGTGTGACATCATACACAAAAGTGCACTTTATTTATTTTTAACTATTGTAGTGACGTTCTGTACAAAAAGTGCATTTTAATTTAGTGTTGGTTTGATATGTCATCCTAGTGACATCATGCACAAAAGTGCACTCATAGCTTGTTTTAAAATGTCTCTGACAATCTTGCACTTTCTGTTTTGGAAATGACATGAATGTTTGTGCCACTGCTTAATAACTGTTTAATAAATACAGTTTTGCTAAATTGATTAAGTTGGGATTTCCCTCTCTGCATGAAAGTTAAAAATGAGCATATATTAATGCAGTATGAACACATTTTTTTTAATGTAGACACATAGAATCATCATACTGCTGTGATTATTTGCATCAAGTGTTCATTCAAGGCTAAGGCAAAATATGGAGATATACCATATTTCCTTGAATTGCCGACGGGGCGCTAATTAATTTAAAACCTATTCTCACTCCTGGGCTTACCAAAGGCATGCGGTAAAAGGAAGCATGTGCTAATTATTTTAAAACCTCTTCTCACTCCGGCACTTACCAAAGGTAAGCAGTAAAAATTTGATTGTGATGTAAGCTTGGACCTTAAATCCTGCTGAATAGCTCTTAATCTTCTTCCCTTTATGCGATTTCAAATTACCTGTATTGAAATCAGCCTCCTCCATTTAGAAAATGATGACAGGGGAAGTGTCACTCGTGACGTCACGAGTTTGACAAGGCGGTAATACTAAACATGCGCTAATTATTTTGGGAAGAGAGTTTGACCCGGCAGTAATTCAAGGCAGGCGCATACTATATGCCCTGCGGCAATTCAAGGAAATAACGGTATATCGTGTATTGTGACATGGCCCAAAAATATCGAGATATTAATAAAAGGCCGTATCGCCCAGCCCTAAGTGGCGTCTATATGTTGGACATGTGCAGAGTTAAAGAACTTGGAGACACACAACGGAGAAAGGTGTGGACGAACACAACTCATTACAGACAACACAAAACGGCCTGTTCCCAGTAGGGTTCACTAAAAGCACATTTGAACTGTTTAAAAGTTTAGCACTAAGACCTGATTTTGACCAACACACTTTTAATACACAGAGATGCCTGAGACATATCAAAACTTGTTCAAAAATACTGTAATATGGGACTAAATTGCAATTTAATGTGTCGTGATTAACTTTGTTTAACACGATTACACTGCAAAAACTGAAATCTAAGTAAGATTAAATTAATATCTCAAATAAGGGTGATATTTGCTTATTTTCTGTCTGATAAGATAATTCTTCTCACTAAGCAGATTGTATGTTAGCGTTTTGGTCCTAAATGATCTCAGTAAGATACCACAGCTTGTTGCTGAGATTTTATGACCTATATTGAGTAAAACATGATTGAAACTGAAATTTCAACTGATGCAAAGCTGTATCATCACCACTCACAAGTATAAAACTACTTTTTTTTAAAGTAATAATTTCTTTTTTCAAGCATGAAAAAAAAATCATGACTTTCACACAATTGTGTCTCATAGTTAAAACAGATGACAGCCAAATTAACTTTGCCGTTTTATTTTCAATGAAACAATAGAAAATACGTACTCCTATAGTAGTACAGTTGGCACAGTACAGTAAACTGACAGTTAATATTTAAACATTTAACATTTCTAACAATTTTGAACAGAAAAGGTTCATGCAATTTCTTCCAAATTAGAATAAAAACATTTTTGGCCGGGGGCCGGGCTGTATATATATGTGCAC
This sequence comes from Nerophis ophidion, assembly GCF_033978795.1. NCBI lineage: Eukaryota > Metazoa > Chordata > Actinopteri > Syngnathiformes > Syngnathidae > Nerophis > Nerophis ophidion. The sequence goes on from NC_084611.1 coordinate 39,870,928, forward strand.
TAATTGACTGAAAGAGCACTTGGCACGATGATGTCATGTTGTCGATGGAAAAATGCATTTTTAGACAATATGATTTGCCTGAGCGGCTAGGAGACCCCAAGAGTAACAAACGGTTGCCTTGTTGCCTTTCCATTGAGAACAATAAATGAGTTTTAGTATAAGTTTGCTGGTTTCAAGAAATGTAATGCCGAGCGCATATCGTTATGTCAAGATAATGGCACTAGCATTTACTTCATTTAAGAATATTTTTCAGCATATTGAGCAAAAAGGTCTCTTTTTTTTCTTCCAAGAATAATGCACTTGTTATTAGTGAGAATATACTTATTTTAAGGTATGTTTGGGGTTCATTGAGGTTACCTAGTTTTGCTTGTTTTGGAAAGTCTTGACAAGCCAAATGTTCTTGTGGGGCGGTATAGCTCGATTGGTAGAGTGGCCGTGCCAGCAACTTGAGGGTTGCAGGTTCGATTCCCGCTTCCGCCATCCTAGTCACTGCCGTTGTGTCCTTGGGCAAGACACTTTACCCACCTGCTCCCAGTGGCACCCACACTGGTTTAAATGTAACTTAGATATTGGGTTTCACTATGTAAAGCGCTTTGAGTCACTAGAGAAAAGCGCTATACAAATATAATTCACTTCACTTCACTTGTTCTATTGGCAGATAATTTTGCTTAGTTCAAGTACAATACCCCTCGTTTTTTAATTTTTTTTCTTGTTTTTGAACACTGAGTTTTTGCAGTGGACTGTTTGATCTTGGAACAGATTATTTCCATTGTTTATTATTGAAAAAAATATCTACAAATGTCCAAACAAAGAGGTTAAAGTTCAACTGGTAAAGCCTTTTAAGAAAATTATGACCGTAAGACAGTCCCACTACTTACAGTCATTTCTTTTTGTGTTAATTATTCAATGTTATAGTACAGGAGAAGGCTTCTTCTGTCTACATTTCTCATATAACATTGCCTCGACAGCAACTCGTCTGCAGAATTTGTCCCACGGATTATAAAAAAAACCCCCTCCAAAAACAAGTCAAAAACTTTGTTTCCTAAAGATTACTGCATTGCATATTGGTCTCGTTTTCTGGCGCTCCTCACCAAGAGTCAAACTGAGTTTGTCGTATTTGTGTCTCCACCGCCCAGTCTCATTTCCTGACTATTTGGTCCTGCGCCTGTCTGATCTGTTAAAAGCGTCGCCCGAGGGCAGTCGCTCTCCTCCGCTGTTCGTTCCTTCGCGCCTACTATGAGCAGCCATCATGGGAAATCACACATAAGTAAGTCCAACGGCAGTGTAAATCGCACAAAGTCAACTTGTTTGTTGTGGAACAGCCAAGTATCACATCTCCTGGCCTTTGGCACAGTGAATGACAGGGAGAAGCATTGCTTGCTTATTTGCCTCGCCTTTCATCAATCCTTCTTTTCTTTGCTCTCTAATTGTACATGAGAGCTGAACTGCCTAGCCCGCATCTGCAAGTCGTCATTAGAGACACTCATTATTTGGAAGCCTTCGGGGAGGCTGGGATAGGGCCAGCTCAAATTGTCACATCCCTAATGTTTGTGTGTGTTTGTCTGTTGAGGGTCACCGCAGCGCTAATAACTATCACCACTGCTCACTTTACGAGGCTGGGAACCACTTTACGGTTGTCTGCAGGTGGAATGACAGCACTCTCTTATCATATATATATATATATATATATATATATATATATATATATATATATATATATGTATATTAATAAAATATTAATATTAATAAAATACTTAGTCACCAAAACGCAAAGTTTTGTTTATATATATATATATATATATATATATATATATATATATATATATATATATATATATTAGGGCTGCAAATCTTTATGTGTCCCACGATTGGATTCAATATCGATTTTTTATCAATTCAACACGATTCTCGATTCAAAAACGATTTCTTCGCAATTTAAAATGATTCTCTGTTCATTCAATACATAGGATTTGAGCAGGATCTACCCCAGTCTGCTGACATGCATGCAGAGAAGTAGATTTTTGGAAAAAGCTTTTATAATTGTAAAGGACAATTTTTATCAACTGATTGCAATAATGCAAATTTGTTTAAACTATTAAATGAACCAAAAATATGACTTATTTTATCTTTGTGAAAATATTGGAAACAGTGTGTTGTCAAGCTTATGAGATGCGATGCAAGTGTAAGCCACTGTGACACGAGTGTTCTTTTTTTAATTTTTATAAATGTCTAATGATAATGTCAATGAGGGATTTTGAATCACTGCTATGCTGAAATTATAACTAATATTGATACTGTTGTTGATAATATTCATTCTTGTTTCACTACTTTTGGTTTGTTCTGTCTCGTGTTTGTGTCTTTTCTCAATTGCTCTGTTTATTGCAGTTCTGGGTGTTGCTGGGTCAGGTTTGGTTTTGGAATTGGAATGCATTGTTATGGTATTGCTGTGTATTGTTTTGTTGGTTTGATAAAAAAAAAATTAAAAAAATAGAATAAAAAATTAAAAAAATGATTTTTTAAAAATGAGAATCGCGGTTCAAATTAAAATCGATTTCATCCCACAACCCAAAATATATATATATATATATATATATATATATATATATGTATGTATATCTATATATATATAAATATATATATATATATATAGATATACATTTATATATACATATATATCCCAGCATGCACCACGCGCTTCTTCTTCTATGGGGGAAAATAGGGTCTGCGGCCGCTTACCGTAGTTGCGATACCTGTTGTGGCTCAATATTTGTACATATAAAAGGCGCACCGGATTATAAGGCGCACTGTCAGCTTTTGAGAAAATTGGAGGTTTTTAGGTGCGCCTTACTGTGCGGAAAATACGGTACTTAGTTTTTTTTTATAAGTGTAGGGAAATCGAGGGAAAACATAAAAAACAATAAAACATTTTTTTGTTAGAACTAGTTGTTGGATGTATATATAGTTTTTATGTTTAATATGTAGCACTTTGGAATTTGATGTCAAATGACAAGTGCATTATAAATACAAGTTATTATCCATCCATCCATCCATTTTCTACCGCTTGTCTCTTAATATTATTATATATGATGAGTTTTAGCATTTAGAAAAGAACCACCTTTCTTCATTTATCCATTTTATTCAATTAATGCCTTCTCCTCTTTGCATAAATACAAATAAAGCATTTACAGTAAGTACATGTTATGAGAATGTGGGAGTCCGCCTGCGGGCAGCCGTTGTAGTTTTTGGTGGTGATGCACTTGTACTGTACATGCTTACACTGAACACTGTCATCTGTTTTTTTTGTTTACACTGAAACAACAGTTGACTCAATCCGTTTTCAGTTATAAATGGTGTTGTGTAAACATTTTTGTCAAAACGCCACTTATGAATATGCTTAAAATTGCAAGTGGACAAAATGAATAGGAAAACCAAGTACAGAGAGTCGCACACATAGCAATGTGAGGCAGTTGTTGTGTAAAGCTGAAAGGGCCAAAAAAGGTTAATCGCGGGCATTTGGGAGCGTGCTGCTGCGTGGGCGAGCGCGCGTCCCTCGTCATTCCCACCAAGTCTGCAAACAGGTGGTCTGACAGGGAGGAGGGTGGGGTAACAACGACCACCACTCCTCCCAGGAAGAAGTTAAGGACTGGTAGATTTGTCCTGGCAATTGATAACTAACAATAATCACTAATCCTCAGTGCTGGTTAATTCTCCATCAGTCAGCTCACTTTACATCAAACACATTCACCAAAGGGAATCTGACAATGGCGGCAGACATGAATAAAAAAAAAGCCTGTGTTTCACCATTGTGTGATCATATGATGAGATACGGCACATTTTCTTCCCTTGCACCGCTCTGAGGCTATTTCCTGACTCTCAATGGAGGTGTGTGTCAATATGTGTGTGTGTGTTGGGGGGGTTGGGGGGGGGCTGCTAAAGACGGACTCATCTGACCACAGCAAACAGAGGTGCCATTGAAGAATCTGCAGAACTGGAAAGACAAGGTCTCACTTTCATTGAAGTGGTGGTATATTGTAGCATTCACTGCACATACCAGCATGGTAAAATGGCCCTGTTTGTTATCAGAGAAGGCAACCCCCCCAGGAGGAAAATGTGAAAATCCTCTGACATGTTAAATTTTAATGTGCCACTTTTGTATTTTACAAAAAGGCTATGACGAAGTGAAATAAGCACTGCATAAAAGCATGAATTCATTAGATGTCATGCGTCACGCATCAATAGAAGAAATCTGGTCAGGTGAAAAGCCAGGTGTTCTAGTAATGTTAAAGATCCCATATTAAACTTTGCATCAGTCCATCTTAGATGATCTCGGGCCCAGAGAAGTCGGCAGCGTTTCTGGATGTTGTTGATAAATGGCTTTCGCTTTGCATAGTAGATGTTGAAATCCCTAAATTTCTTGCAATTGCACTTTGAGAAACGTTGTTCTTAAACTGTTTGACTATTTGCTCACGCAGTTGTGGACAAAGGGGTGTACCTCGCCCCATCCTTTTTTGTGAAAGACTGAGCATTTTTTGTGAAGCTGTTTTTATACCCAATCATGGCACCCATCTGTTCTCAATTATACCTGCACACCTGTGGGATGTTCCAAATAAGTGTTTGATGAGCATTCCTCTGCACTTTGAAAAACGTTGTTCTTAAACTGTTTGACTATTTGCTCACCCAGTTGTAGACAAAGGGGTATACTTCGCCCCATCCTCACTTGTGAAAGACTGAGCATTTTTTGGGAAGCTGTTTTTATACCCAATCATGGCACCCATCTGTTCCCAATTAGCCTGCACACCTGTGGGATGTTCCAAATAAGTATTTGATGAGCATTCCTAAACTTTATCAGTATTTATTGCCACCTTTCCCAACTTCTTTGTCACATTTGTTGTCATCAAATTCTAAAGTTAATGATTATTTGCACACAAAAAAATGTTTATCAGTTTGAACATCAAATATGTTGTTTTTGTAGAATATTCTACTGAATATGGGTTGAAATGATTTGCAAATCATTGTATTCCGTTTATATTTACATGTAACACAATTTCCCAACTCATTTTGAAACGGGGTTTGTATTTTTAAACCAATTTCAAGGGGAACTGCACTTTTGTTTCGAATTTTGCCGATGGTTCACAATCCGTATGAGAGACAAGAACACATATGTTGTTGTTTTTTGCATTCTTATTTGTAATAATCGGCTCCCTTTAGGAAGCTAGCCATGCATCTAATGGGAACAATGCATTCTGCCTCTAAATCACTATAAAATGCTTCCAAAAACCGCCAACAATACTTTGTTTACGTACCACAACCTGTATAATAACTTAGCTGTACCAACATTATAATTGTAAGAGCAAACACCAAGGAACTATTTTTCTAGAGTAGCAACACATCGCTTTGCTCACAGAGACACACTCACAGGGCTATGGCGAGAGGTAAGCTATAGCTTCTGTGTCAGCATTCCAATGCCTTTTGAGTATAGCAGTACACAACACAATGCGATAGGACACCGATTTGTACTGACTGAAAAAGATGAACAATCATGTTACAGTATCTGAAAAGAATTAGCCCACATTTTATGTTTTGTTTCTACATAGCTACCTTGACGGTGTATGTAGTTGTAATCACATGCATAACAAGCATGTATCATGATCAATATTATAAAGATTTACTTGTTGGACAGTTATCTGTTTGGTAAACGGCCAGGGATGTTTCCCGTAGATTTTGGGAAGGTGGAAAAAAGTTATTGACGAATTTCTTACTATTATTGATTGATTGAAACTTTTATTAGTAGATTACACAGTGCAGTACATAATCTGTACAATTAACCACTAAATGGTAACACCCGAATAAGTGTTTCAACTTGTTTAAGTCGGGGTCCACGTTAATCAATTCATGTTAAAATATATTTGGCAGCAGTGGGATTCGAACCCACGCCCCCAAAGAGACTGGAGCCTTAATCCAGCGTCTTAGACCGCTTGGCCACACTACCTTTATTTATATAAAGACTTACAGTGTGTATACGTTGATGGAGGATTTTAAAAATGTTCAGGAGGAGTTTTTAAGGTAACACAAGGGACTCCAATTAGCCGCGTCTTACGAGTGTTGTTTCATCCTTTAGAATGCAAAAAAAATACATCTGTGTTCTTCTCAATGATTGAAAGAAAAAATTCCAAAAAAAGTGCAGTTCCCCTTTAAATGAGTCTCAGAGGTGCCACAATACAGTAGTGTGGTGCCCTTGATGATGGAATTTAGACATCTTAGGGACGCCGTGGCGCAGTTGGGAGAGTGGCTGTGCGCAACCTAAGGGTCCCTGGTTCAATCCCCACCTAGTACCAACCTCGTCAAGTCCATTGTGTCCTGAGCAAGACACTTCACCCTTGCTCCCGATGGGTGCTGGTTAGCGCCTTGCATGGCAGCTCCCTCCATCAGTGTGTGGGTGAATGTGGAAGTAGGGTCAAAGCGCTTTTGAGTACCTTGAAGGTAAAAAAGTGCTATACAAGTACAACCCATTTAAAAGTGCTTTCAGTAAACCTGACTAGGAAATAGTTGTTTTGTTTGTGCGTAGCTTTGATGCTAATGAGCTGTGTTTGTCAAGGCCTGTTTTCAACAATGTGTCTACATAGATAGATAGATAGTACTTTATTGATTCCTTCAGGAAAATTTAAATTCCAGCAGCAGTGTACAGAATTGAGAAGCGCAATTGTGTAATTTACAATATCGACTTTTTACATAAACATTGTAACTCTGCACTTGTCCAACGTAACAGTGTCATGATGGCCATTCTCCTGCCTTTTTTTCCACTTGTTTTCTACACCCCTCTCCTCTTGTGTCTGTAAGTCTCCTACCCGGTCATCAGTTGCAGGTGTGCTGCCAGTCATCCGAGCCCACCTGCTTCTTCTAATCAACCAACTGACTTAAACCCTGGATCTCCACCCAGCCAGTACCAGTTCGCCCGTTGCCTGCGGTAGAATCTTGCCACGAGCTCACTTACTCTGACCTTCGCCCTGAACCTTTCGTGAATCCTGTTTTTGTATTTCCTCAGGTAGTGGACAGACATTTGACCCGGTTTTCCTGGAGCTGATTTTTCGTTACGACTGATTTATTTTCTCCCGTGATTTTTTTGTTACTAAATAGAGATTTTTTACTGATCTGCATTTGGATTCTTATTTTTTTTGAGACCACAACAATTAGATCCCATATAGCACATACAACAATGTAACATTAGAGATTGGAACAGTAGAGGGCACACACATTAGCGACATTAGCATAGATATGTGAACTACAGTGCTAACATTAGACATAGGGCTGGGCGATATATCGATATACACGATATATCGCGGGTTTGTCTCTGTCCGATATAGAAAATGACTATATTGTGATATTCGAGTATACGTTCTCACACAGTTGCTTTTAGCTGCGGGCATTACATGACAGGCTCTCCTCACTCTTTCCTGTATCTCCTTCTCACAGACAAGCGCACTTTCTGACACACATCACATACTGTCACGTCATACGTCACATACTGTCACGTCATACGTCACATACGTATACGCTCTCACCCAGCAGAAAGGTAGCAGCATGGGTAACGTTAGCTGTGATGCTAGCGGAGCCATGCGAGTGGTAATACGAGAGAAAGAAGGTGCGAATGAAGGAAGAATTAATTCCCAAGAAAAACAGCAGGGGGTCCATCGTCTGCCGGTGGTTTGGCTTCAAGTGGGAATATGTCATACAAACAACCGTAATTTGTCAAGTGTGGGCCAAAAGCGTTGCTATAAAAAGTAGCATCACTGCTAATATGTAGCATCATTTGAAAAGTCACCTGCTAGAGAATGAAGATCATTTAATAACGTCCGTAGTAACCTACCACATAGCGAAGGACGAATACTATTTCATTTCCTATTATGCAGCTCATTTATATTTGACACTTTAAATGTCTCAACTTGTCCAGGGTATACACCGCCTTCCGCCCGATTGTAGCTGAGATAGGTACCAGCGCCCCCCGCGGCTCCAAAGGGAATAACCGGTAGAAAATGGATGGATGGATTTAAAATGCCTCTGACAATCTTGCACTTTCTTTTTGGAAATGACATGAACGTTTGTGCCACTGCTTAATAACTGTTTAATAAATACAGTTTTGGTCAATTGACTTAATTGTGATTTCCTTCTCTGCATGAAATTTTAAAAGTAGCATACATTATTGCAGTATGAACAGGAATGATTTAATGTAGACACATAGAATCATCATACTTCAATCAATCAATCAATGTTTACTTATATAGCCCTAAATCACTAGTGTCTCAAAGGGCTGCACAAACCACCACGACATCCTCGGTAGGCCCACATAAGGGCAAGGAAAACTCACACCCAGTGGGACGTCGGTGACAATAATGACTATGAGAACCTTAGAGAGGAGGAAAGCAATGGATGTCGAGCGGGTCTAACATGATACTGTGAAAGTTCAATCCACAATGGATCCAACACAGTCGCGAGAGTCCAGTCCAAAGCGGATCCAACACAGCAGCGAGAGTCCCGTTCACAGCGGAGCCAGCAGGAAACCATCCCAAGCGGAGATGTCCCCAGCCGATACACAGGAAAGCAGTACATGGCCACCGGATCGGACCGGACCCCCTCCACAAGGGAGAGTGGGACATAGAAGAAAAAGAAAAGCAACAGCAGATCAACTGGTCTAAAAAGGGAGTCTATTTAAAGGCTAGAGTATACAAATGAGTTTTAAGGTGAGACTTAAATGCTTCTACTGAGGTGGCATCTCGAACTGTTACCGGGAGGGCATTCCAGAGTACTGGAGCCCGAACGGAAAACGCTCTATAGCCCGCAGACTTTTTTTGGGCTTTGGGAATCACTAACAAGCCGGAGTCCTTTGAACGCAGATTTCTTGCCGGGACATATGGTACAATACAATCGGCAAGATAGGATGGAGCTAGACCGTGTAGTATTTTATACGTAAGTAGTAAAACCTTAAAGTCACATCTTAAGTGCACAGGAAGCCAGTGCAGGTGAGCCAGTACAGGCGTAATGTGATCAAACTTTCTTGTTCTTGTCAAAAGTCTAGCAGTCGCATTTTGTACCAACTGTAATCTTTTAATGCTAGACATACGTATTCCCATGCTAGTTAGCATGGTTACTTCTGTGATTATATGCATCAAGTGTTCATTCAAGGCCAAGGCAAAATATCGAGATATATATCGTATATCGCGATATGGCCTAAAAATATCAAGATATTAAAAAAAGGCCATATCGCCCAGCCCTAATCAGACATAAAGGGAAAATCTCATGTTATCGATGACAACCGTAGAGTTTTTGTGGTGCGTGAAGGAAACTATAATAGAATGCGGCATGATTGATGGAATAACAATCAATAACATGGCAAAGGAATGCCTTCAAATGTATTTTACATAATTTGTGACTTTACTCACGCTAACCAATCATATGATAGTGGGTATCAAAACAAGGCACGTAACGTCCTGGGGAAAGAGACGGGTGAAGTCTTTACACAGCAGACAACAAAACTTCTGTTTGTTACTGACAACAACCATAGTTATTATGTTGAATCTAGTGTGAGAACATAAGTCATCAAAGGAAATCAAATGAGAATTTCTTGCATAAGTGTAACTAAGTGACTGATTAGCATCGTATAGAACAAGGCAGAGAGTATAAGAAAGGTTGAAGAGAAGATTTTTCCTGGTCTGTAGTGAACTTTTCAGTCAGATATGGGAGAGTAGAGACGTGGTATTTTGGGTATGGAATGTCAAGTAGGTATGGCTGTCAACTGAAACATCCAATGCCACTTACTTGAACTCCACATGTCAAGTTCAAGAACCTGTCTTCTTCTTTTTTTTTTTACTTCAGCTAAAAATTCCCTGACAACATTTTCAACACAAACTTCTCACCATGCTCGTAACCGCAAACGCTAACAGAACACATCAAAACACGCATCCACAGTTGGAGTCGGACAATTTCTGGAGGCACGTTTGTGAGAAAGGGCCAACTATAGCTCAGGTGTTAGAGGTGGCAGAGAGAAGCTAGCAGTTTGCTAAGAGTAAGCGGGCAAACAGTTATGTAATGTTTCCAACAACTTCAAGGGATTTTTTCTACCCCCGACTCCTAGGCTGAGGATGGAATTCTATTCATGCGAGAGCGAGCACAGTCTTCATCTAACTTTTTGTTCCTGATTTACATCAGACTATAACCTGACTTAACATGAATTGATTAACGTGAACCCGACTTAAACAAGTTGAAAAACTAATTCGGGTGTTACCATTTAGTGGTCAATTGTACGGAACATGTACTGTACTGTGCAATCTACTACAAACCCCATTTCCATATGAGTTGGGAAATTGTGATGGATGTAAATATAAATGGAATACGAGGATTTGCAAATCATTTTCAACCCATATTCAATTGAATATGCTACAAAGACAACATATTTGATGTTCAAACTGATAAACATTTTTTATTTGCAAATAATCATTAACTTTAGAATTTGATGCCAGCAACACGTGACAAAGAAGTTGGGATAGGTGGCAATAAATACTTAAAATACAAAATACAAATACAATAAAAAGTTGAAGAATGCTCATCAAACACTTGTGTGGAACATCCCACAGGTGTGCAGGCTAATTGGGAACAGTTGGGTGCCATGATTGGGTATAAAAGCAGCTTCCATGAAATGCTAAGTAATTCACAAACAAGGATGAGCTGAGGGTCACCAATTTGTAAGCAAATTGTCGAACAGTTTTAGAAAAACATTTCTCAACGAGCTATTGCAAGGAATTTAGGGATTTTACCATCTACGGTCCGTAAAATCATCAAAAATTTAAGAGAACCTGGATAAATCACTGCACGTAAGCGATGATATTACGAACTTTTGATCCTTCAGGCGATACGGCATCAAAAACCGACATCAGTGTGTAAAGGATATCATCACATGGGCTCAGGAGCACTTCATAAAACCACTGTCAGTAGCTACAGTTGGTCGCTACATCAGTAAGTGCAAGTTAAAACTCTACTATGCAAAGCCAAACCCATTTATCAACAATATCCTGAAAAGCCCCCGGCTTGACTGGGCCCGAGCTCATCTAAGATGGACTGATGCAAAGTGGAAAGGTGTTCTGTGGTCTGACGAGTTCACATTTCAAATTATATTTGGAAACAGGGGACGTGGTGTCCTCCAGAACAAAGAGGAATACAACCATTTGGATTGTTATAGGCGCAAAGTTCAAAAGCCAGCATCTGTGATGGTATGGGGTCTATAATTGCCCAAGGCATGGGTAACTTACACATCTGTGAAGGCACCATTAATGCTGAAAGGTCCATACAGGTTTTGGAGCAACATATGTTGTCATCCAAGCAACGTTATCATGGACGCCCGTGCTTATTTCAGCAATACAAGTGTTACAACAGCGTGGCCTCGTAAAAAAGCGCGGGTACTTTCCTGGCCCGCCTGCAGTTCAGACCTGTCTCCCATTGAAAACGTGTGGCGCATTATGAAGCGTAAAATACGACAGCGGAGACCACGGATTGTTGAACGACTAAAGCTTGACATAAAACAAAAATGGGAAAGAATTCCACTTTCAAAGCTTCAACAATTAGTTTCCTCAGTTCCCAAACGTTTATTGAGTGTTGTTAAAAGAAAAGGTGATGTAACACAGTGGTGAACATGCCTTTTCCCAACTACTTTGGCACGTGTTCCAGCCATGAAATTCTAAGTTAATCATTATTTGAAAAAAAAAAAAAAGTTTATAAGTTTGAACATCAAATATCTTGTCTTTGTAGTGTGTTCAATTGAATATGGTTTGAAAAGGATTTGCAAATCATTGTATTCCGTTTATATTTACATCTAACACAATTTCCCAACTCATATGGAAACGGGGTTTGTAATAAAAGTTTCAATCAATCAATCTGATGAGATTTGGTAAATGGGACTTTCCAGGTTTTGTACTAAAAATGGGCATATTTACCCCTTGTTAATAATAATCGAATTGTGCAAAATTTAATATCGATTTATAACCGTGAAACAAAATGGATTGCAATGCTTCTCAATGTTGAACAGGTTTGCTCTCTATAGAAGAATGTGGCATCATCTTTGGAAGTTGACCTAAGCCCATGAAGACTTCCACTATGGTAATTCAAGTGTTTAACAAATTGAGGAAATGTGGTCAAATGCAAATCCCTGATCTGCAGATGTTAACATTATTTGTGTATGTAAATGGATAGGTGGATGTGTAAATTCAAATTAGCATTGTGAAAAATGAAAGTAATTTGTTGTCACCAACCGCTGCAGGCTACAATTAAATAGCAACACATTGGCATGACTACAAGTCTGGTGTGCTGGAAGAAAACATAGAGGGTGGTCAAAATGTAAATTAACAAGTGATCATCATCTGGATTTGAAAGACATCATGGTACAGGACATTAATATATCATTTAATGTATATAGGCAAACTTTTTTAGTTGGACACTGCAAAATGGTGCTTTTACATTTTCAAGACAAATGAGAATTCTTTTGTGCCATGTTCATTTTTCTGACCGCTTCTACCTACATTTCCTGCGCTACATAAAAACCCAGCTTGATGGCAAAATGATGCACAAAAAGTTAAAGAATAACTGAAAAAACAAACGCAGATAACAAGCAAACCTTACAACTGCAGTTATTTTTTTGGGTTCATCTACAGTTTTTTGAAAACAGTTGCATGTGCAGACAATGTTTTTAAATTAAAAAAATGCCTGACGACATCGTGCCAATATCACTTCTTAAAGGAGTCATATCATGAGTTTTTTCACCTATATTTAAAGCACTTCCTTGTGGTCTACATAACATGTAATGGCGGTTCTTTGGTCAAAATTTTGCCTAGATTATGTTTTACAGACCGTTTTCTAGAGCTTTCTGACCGTTTCTTCAGGATGTTTCATTTTGTAAGCCATCTTACAAACCCCGTTTCCATATGAGTTGGGATGTTGTGTTCGATATGAATATAAACGGAATAAAATTATTTGCAAATCCTTTTCAACCCATATTCAATTGAATGCACTACAAAGACAAGATATTTGATGTTCAAACTCATAAACTTTATTTTTTTTTGCAAATAATAATTAACTTAGAATTTCATGGCTGCAACACGTGCCAAACTAGTTGGGAAAAGGCATGTTCACCACTGTGTTGCATCAACTTTTCTTTTAACAACACTCAATAAACGTTTGGGAACTGAGGAAACTAATTGTTGAAGCTTTGAAAGTGGATTTTTTTCCCATTCCTGTTTTATGTAGAGCTTTAGTCGTTCAACAGTCCGGGGTCTCCGCTGTCGTATTTTATGCTTCATAATGCGCCACAAATTTTCGATGGGAGACAGGTCTGGACTGCAGCCGGGCAAGGAGAGAACCCGCACTCTTTTACTACGAAACCACGCTGTTGTAGCACGCGGCTTGGCATTGTCTTGCTGAAATAAGCAGGGGCGTCCATGATAACGTTGCTTGGATGACAACCTATGTTGCTCCAAAACCTGTATGTACGATTCAGCATTAATGGTGCCTTCACAGATGTGTAAGTTACCCATGCCTTGGGCACTAATACACACTCATACCATCACAGATGGTGGCTTTTGAACTTCGTGCCTATAACAATCCGGATGGTTATTTTCCTCTTTGTTTCGGAGGACACCACGTCCACAGTTTCCAAATATAATTTGAAATGTGGACTCCTCAAACCACAGAACACCTTTCCACTTTGCATCAGTCCATCTTAGATGAGTTTGGGCCCAGCGAAACCAGCGGCGTTCCTTGGTGTTATTGATAAATGGGGTTTGCTTTGCATAGCAGAGTTTTAACTTGCATTTACAGATGTAGCGACCAACTGTAGTTACTGACAGTGGTTTTATGAAGTATACCTGAGCCCATTTGGTGATATCCTTTACACACTGATGTCTGTTTTTGATGCAGTACCGCCTGAGGGATCAACGGTCCGTAATATCATCGCTTACGTGCAGTGATTTCTCCAGATTCTCTGAACCTTTTGATGAGTTCCCGGACCGTAGATGGTAAAATCCCTAAATTTCATTGCAATAGCTCGTTGACAAATGTTGTTCTAAAACTGTTCGACAATTTGCTTACGAATTGGTGACTCTCGCCCCATCCTTGATTGTAAATTACTTAACATTTCATGGAAGCTGCTTTTATACCCTATCAAGGCACCCACCTGTTCCCAATTAGCCTACACACCTGTGGGATGTTCCAAATAAGTGTTTGATGAGAATTTCTCAACTTTATCAGTATTTATTGCCACCTTTACCAACTTCTTTGTCACGGGTTGCTGGCATCAAATTCTAAAGTTAATGATTATTTGCAAAAAAAAAAAAAGTTTATCAGTTTGAACATCAAATATGTTGTCTTTGTAGCATATTCAACTGAATATGGGTTGAAACTTGTTTGCAAATCATTGTATTCTGTTTATATTCACATCTAACACAATTTCCCAACTCATATGGAAACAGGGTTTGTATTTACTTGAGGTCCACTTTGCCAACGTCTTCTGCCTGCCATCGTTGTTGTCGTTTTTAGCGCTTCCATAGCGAGTGTACTGACAGATTAAGTTTGAACTGTAGGCTAATTTGTATAAGAAATGGCGACAACTAGTAAGTATGCATGTCCGTGAGGATAAGATAGCGAAAAAGTGGTAGCTTATTGACCACATCGTCAGACTACAATGACGGACGCTTGCAAACCACTTTGGGTAAATCTCCAAGTGCCACATATTGATCAGCCGCGGACGTCACCAATGCAATGTGGAGCAGATTCCAAACAGCTTGTTTCCTGGAAGTTTGAAGGAAGGCAAGAATGTTTTATAAATATATCTGCAAAGCTTTGATGGTTTGATTTCAAGATTTTGGGACTCATGCAGATCCCAAATACAAAACAACATGTACCTGTCACACCTGGGTGAAGTCTTGTCTGGGTTTCATGTTGTCTTGTCACTTACTGTTTTATTTTGAAAGGTTAACTCTCACTCTTGTTTCAGATCACTTGCCCTTCCTCCTGTGTCACTGGTCTGATGTCTCTCCTGATTGCCTGACTGTGCCCACCTGTGTCACCCTCCCTCATGTGTATAAATGTCTCATCCTCCTCTTGTCCTGTGCCAGAGTGTTTTGTATCTTTGTGTGCGTACCTCCAGCGGTCCTTTGCCATAGCATTGTCCACAGCCACAGCCATAGCCACGTTTTTTGTACTTTTTTGGATCCACGGGAGTATTTTAATTTGTAAATTTTCTCAGGTAAGATTAGCTTCCTAGCATCACCCCCGTTGGAGCGCTTTTTGTTATACTTAGTAGTTTTTGTTCATAGCCCCTTTTTCCCTCCGTAGACAAAAGCGTTTTTGAGTTATTGATATTTTTGTTAGTTTAGAGCAGTGGTTCTAAACCTTTTTTCAGTGATGTACCCCCTGTGAACATTTTTTAAATTAAAATATCCCCTAATCAGAGCAAAGCATTTTTGGTTGGAAAAAAAGAGATAAAAAAGTAAAATACAGCACTATGTCATCAGTTATTGATTTATTAAATTGTATAACAGGGCAAAATATTGCTCATTTGTAGTGGTCTTTCTTGAACTATTTGGAAAAAAAAAGATATAAAAATAACAAAAAACTTGTTCAAAAATAAACAAGTGATTCAATTATAAAAAAAATATTTCTACACATAGAAATAATCATGAACTTAAAGTGCCCTCTTTGGGGATTGTAATAGAGATCCATCTGGATTCATGAACTTAATTCTAAACATTTCTTCACAAAAAAGAAATCTTTAACATCAAAACTTATGGAACATGTCCACAAAAAATATAGCTGTCAACACTGAATATTGCATTGTTGCGTTTCTTTTCACACTTTATGAACTTACATTCATATTTTGTTGAAGTATTATTCAATAAATATATCTATAAAGGATTTTTGAATTGTTGCTATTTTTAGAATATTTAAAAAAAAAAAAATCTCACGTACCCCTTGGCATTCCCTCAAGTACCCCCAGGGGTATGCGTACTCCCATTTGAGAACCACTGGTTTAGAGGTCAGGTTAGTTCTGTTTTTGATAGCCTGTTTTGTTTCTCCCGTTTTGGACCCCTTCCCATGTCCGAATAAATATCTGTTTCTGAAAACTCTGCATCTGTGTTCAGAGTCCTGTTCTGGTCGTGACAGTACCAACAGATACGAAAAGTTTCTTTTGGATAAAAAGGCCCCTTTATAAGTTGGCACAAAAGCACACGTTTAATCTTCGATGTTGCTATACAATGGTTATTTTTTTCATCACATTTTAATTGTCTCTTGCTTGTCCCTTCTTCCCTCTGTAGCACTTTGAGATTCCAGGAATATAAATTGGATTAAAAGTAAATTCATAATTATCATTATTACTTTTACCATCTACACGTCGTCAAAGTGACAATGTTTTACCAAAATACAGTCTTTTGTGAACGGCCCCATGCTTTATTCAATGGATTCCATAAAACACACTTTGAGTAAAGTGGTTTATACAGTAATCCCACACACTTACACAGAATATTTGGCAATCCCGCTCAAAACTTTTTCAAACTGGAGCAAGCACCTCATCTCCATGGTTAATTGGAGAAGTCTGAGAAGGAGAGTGCTGAGGCACAATGATGGCTTTGTGCCCCCCCCCCCCCACCCCCCACCCTCGAAAAGAGAAGGAATGGAGGGTTGGCGGGAGAGCGTGGCGGCGTAGTGTAGGGAGGCGACTGGAGGAGTCAAAAAAAGGGGGTGTATAACAGAACCAGACCAAATTAAGTTATGGCGGGAAACTCAAGATGGCTGCCTGGCTCTACAGTATGTGAGCTCTGCTAACGTTACAGTCACATTTTAACAGCAACATCAGGTTAGGTTATCGTATTTGCTAAAGAAAAAAAACCTCCAGCCCCCACGCCGTTTGTAGCTGACTAACGAATACATTTTAAGATGTGTAGCGAAGCCTGATTATTCTTATGATTTGTTTTTTTCAACAAAGCTGTTCTCCGTAAAGTGGTAGGCAGGTACGAAGGGCTTTCTTTTCTAGCTAGTGGCGGGTCAGAGTCGGTATCACATCCATGAGAAAGGAGGTTGTGAAAAGCCACAACCTGGCTGCAAATGGTATGCCAGGATGTGACTGTACTCGTTGAGCTAATGGGCTGTTAAGAAAGGGTTTCCGGAAAACATCCATTCTTATGTAACAGCGGTCATCCTGTGCAGTCCAGCCCTGCTGGGCTTGAACAAGGGACCACACATCTCTGCCGATTGAGAGTTAATTGGGCAGTGCTGACCAATGAGCTAAAAGGCCCAGTCTGTCAACTCATTGTCCAGCCCAGCTCTTAAGGCAGTGGGGATTGAGGTTTACACAACGTATTGTTGCGCAGCCACACTCCCTGACATCCATTACTAGAGATGTCCGATAATGGCTTTTTTGCCAATACCCGATATTGTCCAACTCTTAATTACCGATTCCGATATCAACAGATACCGATACATACAGTCATGGAATTAACACATTATTATGCCTTATTTTGTTGTGATGCATTCAACAATGTAACAAGTTTTTTTCCAAAAGAAATCAACTCAAGTTATGGAAAAAAATGCCAACATGGCACTGCCATATTTATTTTTGGAGTCACAAAGTACATTATTATTTTTTAAATGCCTCAAAACAGCGGCCTGGAATTTGGAACATGCTCTCCCTGAGAGCACATGAGCAGGTTGATGTGGACGGGGTTGGGGGAAGCAGGGGGTGATAGCAGGGGGTGTATATTGTAGCGTCCCAGAAGAGTTAGTGCTGCAAGGGGTTCTGGGTATTTGTTCTGTTGTGTTTATGTTGTGTTACGGTGCTGAGGTTCTCCCGAAATGTGTTTGTCATTCTTGTTTGGTGTGGGTTCACAGTGTGGCGCATATTTGTAACAGTGTTAAAGTTAATTATACGGCCACCCTCAGTGTGACCTGTATGGCTGTTGACCAAGTATGCGTGGAATTCACTTGTGTGTGGGGAAAGCCGTAGGTATTATGTGATTGGGCCTGCACGCAAAGGCAGTGCCTTTAAGGTTTATTGGCGCTCTGTACTTCTCCGTAAGGCCATGTACCACTCTGTACAGCTGCGTTTTAAAAAGTCATACATTTTACTTTTTGAAACCGATACCGATAACATCCGATATGACATTTCAAAGCATTTATTGTCCAATAATTTCGGCAGCCCGATATTATCGGACATCTCTATCCATTACACATGCACTTTAACTTAGTGTAACCGGTGGTGTTTTCCTCTGCGTTGTGTGGATTTTATGGAACACGACCGACTTTACTGATAATACACAGAATACAATTGTCGTTAATAATTTTTTGCCATCGTCGAGTCCCTCTCCCGTTATCGTACACTAAAGGGAAGTTACGTACAGCAGTGAAATAAAAACATACCTGATAATACACAGATTACAATTATCGTCAAGAACTTTTTGCCATCGTCAAGCCCCAACACAAATATAATAATGAACGAAGAAAGGAACTTAAGTTCTTAACATGACAATACATATTCTGTCAACGCATGGACGCCTACCTCTCCCGTTATTGTAGACAAAAGGGAAGTTGAGGGCGTGTCCAACACATATAAAAAGACAGGTGTCACAGTAATTATTGCAGTAGGAGGGACAACGAGACAATGGTTCCACATTGACAAAACATCAAACAATATTCAGGTATTTACATGTAACTTACACATTTTTTGTAATTATAAAAATAATAAAACATTATAAAATACATTATTTACAAGACATAATTGACCCTGTTACACTACAACAGGAGCTGGAGCCTATCCCTACTAAAAAAGTTGGACTACATAGTGGACTGACTCTGATCCCACACTAGATACTAGAAAGCCAGCTATGTAAACCACTACACTTCCAACAGGGCGACCTAATATGAGTGTAAAGGCACTTGACGGCAGACAAAGCGCATAACTTGTCTCCATGTAGAAAACTCTACTGCCATCTGTCCAGTGGGAGTATGAGGGAGACGGAGGGCTACTTAGGGACAAAATCCCAGGAGAGTGGGTGAGGGGGGTCTGTGTCTAGAAGGACAGGGTCTGATGGTCTGGTCTCTCTGGGAAGCCTCACCCAGATTAGTCACACAGAATTAATCGCGGCCGAGAACAATGGCCGCCGGGCTTCTGGCAACCCCAGCTGTCGCTCGGTGAAAGAAAAGTGAAAACAAGATTTAGTGCAGAGGGGGGCGCACTTGGTGTCCAACCAGACCAGGAAAAAAGTGAGGCCTCACGTGCGCGGACCAAAACAAGTCAACTGCAGGTATTCAAACCAAGAAATGACAGAGAGTTTTTGAAGGTACTCACATGCACTGTCCATTGCCATCCGGGGTGGCCTCACACCTCCCCTGGTTTAAACACGCATCCGTGGGCATGGAGCATCTTAGGCCTGTGAAGGAAAACTTTTAATAACGACAAACACCTGCACTTGTTTAAATAACTTTCTTAGAGACTGTTTACAGGTGGGCCACCCCCAAAAATGTCACTTCTAGGTGTGATTTTTTTTTTTTTTTGGTTTGGGCTTGACAGCGGAGCCTCTGAGCCCAAAAACGGAGCATCTACCAACCCTGTTTCCATATGAGTTGGGAAGTTGTGTTAGATGTAAATGAATGCAATGATTTGCAAATCATTTTCAACCCATATTCAGTTGAATACGCTACAAAGACAACATATTTGATGTTCAAACTGATAAACATTTTTTTTTTGCAAATAGTCATTAACTTTAGAATTTGAAGACAGCAACACGTGACAAAGAAGTTGGGAAAGGTGGAAAAAAATACTGATAAAGTTGAAGAATGCTTATTAAACACTTATTTGGAACATCCCACAGGTGTGCAGGCTAATTGGGAACAGGTGGGTGCCATGATTGGGTATAAAAACACTTGCCAAAAAATGCTCAATTTTTCACAAGAAAGGATGGGGCGAGGTACACCCCTTTGTCCACAACTGCATGAGAAAATAGGCAAACCGTTTAAGAACAACGTTTCTCAAAGCGTAATTGCAAGAAATTTACGGATTTCAACATCTACGGTCCATAATATCACCAAAAGGTTCAGGGAATCTGGAGAAATCACTCCACGTAAGCAGCAAGGCCGGAAACCAACATTGAATGACCGTGACCTTCGATCTTTCAGACGTCACTGTATCAAAAACCGACATCAATCTCTAAAGGATATCACCAAATGGGCTCAGGAACACTTCACAAAACCACTCTCACTAAATATAGTTTGTCGCTACATCTGTAAGTGCAAGGTAAATCTCTACTATGCAAAGTGAAAGCCATTTATCAACAACATCCAGAAACGCCGCCGGCTTCTCTGGGCCCGAGATCATCTAAGATTAACTGATGCAAAGTGGAAAAGTGTTCTGTGGTCTGACGAGTCCACATTTCAAATTGTTTTTGGAAATATTCGACATCGTGTCATCCAGATCAAAGGGGAAGCGAACCATCCAGACTGTTATCGACGCAAAGTTCAAAAGCCAGCATCTGTGATGGAATGGGGGTGCATAACTTACACATCTGTGAAGGCACCATTAATGCTGAAAGGTACATACAGGTTTTGGAAGAACATATGCTGCCATCTAAGTGCCATCTTTTTCATGGACGCCCCTGCTTATTTCAGCAAGACAATGCCAAGCCAGTTACAACAGCGTGGCTTCGTAAAAAAAGAGTGCGGGTACTTTCCTGGCCCGCCAGCAGTCCAGACCTGTCTCCCATCGAAAATGTGTGTCGCATTATGAAGTGTAAAATATGACAGCGGAGACTCCGGACTGTTGAACGAATGAAGCACTACAAAAAATAAGAATGGGAAAGAATTCCACTTTCAAAGCTTCACCAATTAGTTTCCTCAGTTCCCAAACGTTTATTGAGTGTTGTTAAAAGAAAAGGTGATTTAACGCAGTGGTGAACATGCCCTTTCCCAACTACTTTGGCACTTGTTGCAGCCATGAAATTCCAAGTGAATTATTATTTGCAAAAAAAAATAAAGTTTATGAGTTTGAACATCAAATATATTGTCTTTGTAGTGCATTCAATTGAACATGGGTTGAAAATGATTTGCAAATCATTGTATTCCGTTTATATTTACATCTAACACAAATTCCCAACTCATATGGAAACGGGGTTTGTATAATACACTAAAAAGCCAGCAAACATGCACATGATATATTTGACACTGCAGGAGAGAGGCCAGAGAGCACATCTTGAAATATGACGCAAAGTGAATAAGGACTCATGAAACATGCAGCAAATGTCAACACGTTTGCAACAGGTAGATTTCATCAAGAGTTAAATAACAAGTTATAACATGAACAACAATTGTGTGTTTTGATGTTACTCACCTCGCGTTAGTCCAGTCAGCCACAAAAATAAAGTTAGTTTGAGCAACAAAATAGGCATTCCTTCTGGTTTAAAACGGTTGCACAAGTCCACATGGGTTTTTCATACATCCGACCGATGAGTGTCTGCAAAAAAAAAACGTTGTAAAAAAAACTTTCAGTTTAGTCCACAAGTGATCCACGGAATGACCAAAGTTAGGAATGTGAGATGTTGTCACTTCACTTGTCAGGCTGGAAATGACCCGACCGCCACCCTGCTCCGCTCGCTGCTTCACATCTGGGAGAGGGGAGGACCTTTCTTTCACGCGGTCCCACGGTAACCCCTAAACACACTCACGCACGGATGAAGAGATAGTGTGGAAAGTTTGTGCCGTAGTCTCACCAATGTATATGGTCTCACCCACGGCACGCTTCGCCTCCAGCAATTAGTCTCCCCCGGCCGATGGTGTCTGCTACTGCATACTAGCACGGTAAAAAGTTAGTGTTAGCTTAGTTGGTCAAAACTCGCCAAAATAACTAAAACCAAATTATTTGTCCAATTTATTTAGTTTCTGATGTTTGTAATCCGTACTTACAGTCATAAATAACATTTATCTGACCATAACTGGCAAATACCGCGAAAGTAAAGTTGTGACAGTGAGCATGCGCAGTAGGGGCACGGTATCACGATACTCGTTACTGAAATACCGCCGATATAAGATCTTTATGCGCTATTATCGATTTTTTAAATCAAAATATCACTACTTTTGACACTTTAGTTTTTTGAGGCGATGTATATCATTAACAGCAGGGGTCTCAGACACGCGGGCCAATTGCGGCCCGCGAGACATTATTTTGTGGCCCGCACCTTGATATGTAAATTTAATGTTAGCGTGGCCCGCTAGTTCAATATGAATGGCGCTTGACAGCGTCATATTTGCCATAATTGCCAACCCTCCCGATTTTTCCTGGAGAATGCCAAAAGTCAGGGCAATCATTCCCGGACAATCATTCTCTCGAACATCTGTCTATTATTCTCCCAGTCAACAATGTCCAATGGGTGCCGTTTTGACAGTGCCTTTAACGCCTTCTATAACCTGTACTAACATTTTTCGAGCTCAGTCGTATTTTATACTTGGCTTTTGGACACACACATCATCGCATGCCCATCCATCCATCCATTTTCTACCGCTTATTCCCTTTCGGGGTCGCGGGGGGCGCTGGCGCCTATCTCAGCTACAATCGGGCGGAAGGCAGGGTACACCCTGGACAAGTCGCCACCTCATCGCAGGGCCAACACAAATAGACAGACAACATTCACACTCACATTCACACACGCCCTTTTTTATTATGACGGCCCAACTGCATTTTGTGAAAGGATTTCGCAAACCCACGAGAAGCACTGCAAGGCATACTTGATCAACAGCCATACAGGTCACACTAAAGGTGGCCGTATAAACAAGTTTAACAGTGTTACAAATATGCGCCACATTGTGAACCCCCACTAAACAAGAATGACAAACACATTTCAGGAGAACGTCCGCACCGTAACACAACAGAACAAATACCCAGGGTCCCATGCAGCCCTAACTCTTCCGGGCTACAATATACACCCCCGCTACCTCCAAACCCCAGCCCCCAGCCTCCCGCCGTGCGTGGGTTGAGGTGGCGAGTTAGGGCGGCAAGATGTTCTGGGTATATTTGTTCTGTTGTGTTACGGTGCGGATGTTCTCCCGAAATGTGTTTGTCATCCTTGTTTAGTGTGGGTTCACAGTGTGGAGCATATTTGTAACAGTGATTAAGTTGGACATGTGGCTGGACAAACATGCCGTTAATACAATGACGATGTGATAAAATATTGCAGAGGGCGGTAAGGACAGGGCTATCACGACACTCTCTTGATACTTCAAGCCGTGTGATAGTCGGGACACATTTCGGGAGTAAGGTTGACCTCAGGGAGTCGTCGGGAGGTGCGCCAAACTTCTGTACTCACCTGGGAAAATCAGGGGGGTTGGCCATTCCAAGAAGGTGTATTCATTAAAAAGTGCATGTTTGATGTATTAAGAATTTTTTTCTCGTGGCCCAAACTCAACCAGTTTCTGCATTCAGTGGTCCCCAGGCAAAATGAGTTTGAGACCTCTGATTAACAGGAACACCGTGTAAAGTAACGAGATCAGTGGCTCAAGTGTTTACTGGTTTTACATGTTGTCAGGAAAAAAAAAAAAGAGTAAGCGTGTAAGTAAAAAGAGCAAAAAAATATAATGTGATGGAAAAAAAAATCAGAAATTTTATACAATAGTTGAATGTCTAAGTATGTGGGGGATGTTTTTCTATTTTTTATTTTATTTTTAAATGTTACAAACAAGTATATATCAACACTGAGTGTCAGCTTTGTGTTATAAGTTACATATTGTCCATTCATCCATCCATTTTCTACCGCTTGTCACATTCAGGGTCGCGGGGGGTGATAGAGCCTATCTCAGCTGCATTCGGACGGAAGGCGACGTACACCCTGACACGTACGTCAGGGTACTTATCACAGGGCCAACACAAATACAGAAAACATTCACACACTAGGGTCAATTTAGTGTTGCCAATCAACCTATCCCCAGGTGCATGTCTTTGAAGGTGGGAGGAAGCCGGAGTACCCGTAGGGAACCCACGCAGTCACGGGGAAGACATGCAAACTCCACACAGAAAGATCCCAAGCCCGGAATTGAACTCAGGACTACTCAGGACCTTTGTATTGTGAGGCACATGCACTAACCCTGTGCCACCGTGCTGCCCGTGGCTCATTGTATTGTTATTAATTATTAGTATCATTAGTATTTTTAAAATTACATTTTCACTGTTGTTTTTTTGCGACTAAATGTTGAGGGCCAATAAAACTTGAGCTTTGGTCCACAAATAGTCCCCTGGCTGCATTTTGGACACCCCTGTAATAATTAATGACACGAAGTTGTGTCTTTGTGTGTATGTAATTTGTCTGTATAGATTGTGTCTGATTTCAGCATTTAGAAAAAAAAAATTTACCAGAAAAATATCAAAATGGCTTCAGCACACTTTGGTTACGCAAGACTTGGTGAAAAAAGTTTGGACACCTTTTAGTTCGATCATTGAGATCTTGTCTAAATGAAAGAAAATGACTGACAATGGGGGCTTCACAGTGGAAGAAGGGTTAGTGCATCTGCCTCACAATACGAAGGTCCCAGGCTCGGGATCTTTCTGTGTGGAGTTTGCATGTCCTCCCCGTGAATGCGTGGGTTCCTTCCGGGTACTATGGCTTCCTCCCACCTCCAAAGACATGCACCTGGGGATAGGTTGATTGGCAACACTAAATTTGCCCTAGTGTGTGAATGTGAGTGTGAATGTTGTCTGTCTATCTGTGTTGGACCTGTGATGAGGTGGCGACTTGTCGAGGGTGTATCTCGCCTTCCGCCCGATTGTAGCTGAGATAGGCGCCAGCGCCCCCCGTGACCCCAAAGGGAATAAGCGGTAGAAAATGGATGGATGGATGGATGACTGAGAATGGTAATGAGTCACTTACTAATATAAAACAGCAAGTGTCTACATCAGGGGTCACCAACCTTTTTGAAACCAAGAGCTACTTCTTGGGTACTGATTAATGCGAAGGGCTACCAGTTTGATACACACTTAAATAAATTGCCAGAAATAGCCAATTTGCTCAATTTACGTTTAACTCTATGTCATTATTAATAATTAATGATATTTATCTTTGTGGAAACACTGATCATCTTAATGATTTCTCACAATAAATATATATAGAAACAGATAAATGTAAAAAAAAATAAAAAGGGTATTTCTGTCTGTCATTCCGTCGTACATTTTTTTTCCTTCTACGGAAGGTTTTTTACAGAGAATAAATGATGAAAAAAACACTTATTTGAACGGTTTAAAAGAGGAGAAAACACGAAAAAAATGAAAATAAAATTTTGAAAGATAGTTTATCTCCAGTTTCGACTCTTTGAAATTCAAAATTCTACCAAAGAGAAAAACTAGATTATTCGAATCTTTTTGAAAAAAAAAAAATAATTTATGGAAAATCATTAGTAATTTTCCCTGATTAAGACTAGATTTTGGAATTTTGATGACATGTTTTAAATCCAATCTGAGCTTTGTTACAATATATAACTAATTGGACCAAGCTATAATTCTAACAAAAACAAATCATAATTTCTTCTAGATTTTCCAGAACAAAAATTTCAAAAGGAATTCAAAATACTTTGAAATAAGATTCAACTTTGATTTTACAGATTTTTCTAGATTTTCCAGAATAATTGTTTGGAGTTTTAATCACAATAAGTTTGAAGAAATATTTCACAAATATTCTTCGTCAAAAAAACAGAAGCTAAAATGAAAAATTAAATTAAAATGTATTTGTTATTCCTTACAATAAAAAAAAAAATACTTGAACATTGATTTAAATTGTCAGGAAATAAGAGGAAGGAATTTAAAAGGTAAAGAGGCATATGTGTTTAAAAATCTTAATGTCATTTTTAAGGTTGTATTTTTTCTCTAAAATTGTCTTTCTGAAAGTTATAAGAAGCAAAGTAAAAAAAATAAATGAATTTATTTAAACAAGTCAATACCAAGTTTTTAAAATATTTTCTTAGAATTTCAAATTCTATTTGAGTTTTGTCTCTCTTAGAATTAAAAATGTCGAGCAAAGTGAGACCAGCTTGCTAGTAAAAAAAAAAAAAAAAAAGAGGGAGCCCGCTGGTAAGTGCTGCTATTTGAGCTATTTTTAGAACAGGCCAGCGGGCGACTCATCTGGTCCTTACGGGCTACCTGGTGCCCACGAGCACCGCGTTGGTGACCCCTGGTCTATATCCTTCTATTTTAGGCTATTTGGAGACACTACATACAGATCTGAATTCAGAACCCATAACACGTTCAGTGCAAAATAACGCTGTCATTTGTTTCCCCCTGTGATTTTATGTTGTTTGAAATACACAATTTTTTTCATTTTTACCAGCACATTAGGTATATTTGCACAAAATATCGGCATGGGATCTATATTGCAGATACCAGCCTGAATTTTACTTAGTATTGGATCAGAAACCAAATCAGTGGTATCCCACATCCCGAGTCGGGGTAGGCAGCATGAAGCCAGAACACTGCCAGTTGGTTTTGGTATTGAAAAAAATAACTGTTATTGTTTATTTAAGTGTTACAGATATTATTTTTTAACTTTCTATTTTTCAAATTCCCTTCTCTTTTTTTCAACTTTTAATTTCCTGGCACAGTTTTTTTTTTATATCATGGATGGGAGAGGAAGTTGCTGAAAAAAAAAACCTGTAACACTTAAAAAAACAATAACAGTGTAAAAAAAAAATCTGTAGATTGACGTTAGAAAACATCATAATACAAAAAATATCCACAAACAATATTGTAGTTTTTGAATGTTTCGAACATTTTAGAATACCAATACTAGTTTCAGTATCAATACAACTTTTTCTATAAAGCCAAGTGTTTTTTTTCCCAAATACCACAACTTACAGGCAGTGTTCTGGCTCCGTAATAATGCAGTTTTAACAGCACTGTTGGAAAAAAACTGCCACTGGAATAAAACAGCGCCCCTACCTGTGTGGTTTGCAAGTAATGGCAAATTCCTTTGGCCTAATGGTGGGTAATTGGGATTTAATAGGATTTAAATGATTTAAATTTAAATTTAAATTGTGATCGGAAACGCGGATGCCGAGCGGGGCTAAAAACAAAGCAGAAGGCTAATCCCCACAGAACACCACTTCCCTCCATCCTGAAGACGGATTTAAATGGAAAATGCGAGACTACTGGTCTGGGTAAGGAGTCAGTTAAATTAAAACACGTTTTTTCTGCTTTGAGTGTTTCAGAGTTGGACATGTGTTTTACCGAGGTGGCTAACTATGATGCGTGCAGTTTATCAAAGCAACAAACTAACACTCGGAAAATCCCCGTTACTGAGGTGGCTAACCATGATGCGTGCAGTTTATCAAAGCAACAATCAAACAATCGGAAAATTCCTGTCGTATCAATTCCTAGATATGGTCGTAACTATACTAAATGCACTGGGCATAATAAACACAACATTATTAATATTGCTACTACGGATAATTTGATCAAAAATTCCCTAAAACAGCCCACTACCTATAATATAGGTTTTTTAAACATAAGATCATTGTCTCCCAAAACGTTATTAGTTAATGATATTATCAGAGACAACAATCTTAACGTCATCGGTCTCAGCGAAACCTGGCTTAAACCAAACGACTTTTTTGCGCTAAATGAGGCATGTCCTCCTAACTTTACACATGCGCATATTGCCCGTCCGCTTAAAAGGGGTGGGGGGGTCGCACTAATATACAACAAAAACTTTAACCTTAGTCCTAACATAAATAATAACTATAAATCGTTTGAGGTGCTTACTATGAGGTCTGTCACACCACTGCCTCTACAGCTGGCTGTTATCTACCGCCCCCCAGGGCCCTGTTCGGACTTTATCAATGAATTCTCAGAGTTTGTTGCTGATCTAGTGACACACGCCGATAATATAATCATAATGGAGGACTTTAATATCCATATGAACACCCCATCGGACCCACCGTGCGTAGCGCTCCAGACTATAATTGATAGCTGTGGTCTCACACAAATAATAAATGAACCCACGCATCGCAACGGTAATACGATAGACCTAGTGCTTGTCAGGGGTATCACCGTTTCCAAAGTTACGATACTCCCGTATACTAAAGTATTGTCCGATCATTAGCTTATAACATTCGACGTTCAGACGCATGTTCGTCAAACTAATAATAATAATAACTGCTATAGCAGCCGCAACATTAATACGGCCACAACGACAACTCTTGCTGACCTACTGCCCTCGGTAATGGCACCATTCCCAAAGTATGTGGGCTCTATTGATAACCTCACTAACAACTTTAACGACGCCCTGCGCGAAACCATTGATAACATAGCACCGCTAAAGTTAAAAAAGGCTCCAAAAAAGCGCACCCCGTGGTTTACAGAAGAAACTAGAGCTCAGAAATTATTATGTAGAAAGCTGGAACGCAAATGGCACACGACTAAACTTGAGGTGCACCATCAAGCATGGAGTGATGGTTTAATAACTTATAAACGCATGCTTACCTTAGCTAAAGCTAAATATTACTCAAATCTCATCCACCGTAATAAAAACGATCCTAAATTTTTGTTTAGTACGGTAGCATCGCTAACCCAACATGGGACCCCTTCCAGTAGCTCAACCCACTCAGCTGATGACTTTATGCAATTCTTTAGTAAGAAAATTGAAGTCATTAGAAAGGAGATTAAAGACAATGCGTCCCAGCTACAACGGGGTTCTATTAACACTGATACGATGGTATATACGGCGGATACTGCCCTCCAAAATAGTTTCTCTCGTTTTGAGGAAATAACATTAGAGGAATTGTTACAACGTGTAAATGGAATAAAACAGACAACATGTTTACTTGACCCTCTCCCTGGGAAACTGATCAAGGAGCTCTTTGTATTATTAGGTCCATCAGTGCTAAATATTATAAACTTATCACTCTCCTCGGGCACTGTTCCCCTAGCATTCAAAAAAGCGGTTATTCATCCTCTTCTTAAAAGACCTAACCTCGATCCTGACCTCATGGTAAACTACCGACCGGTGTCTCACCTTCCCTTTATTTCAAAAATCCTCAAAAAAATTGTTGCGGAGCAGTTAAATGAACACTGAGCGTCTAACAATCTATGTGAAACCTTTCAATCCGGTTTCAGGGCAAAACACTCCACGGAGACAGCCCTCGCAAAAATGACTAATGATCTATTGCTAACGATGGATTCTGATGCGTCATCTATGTTGCTGCTCCTCGATCTTAGCGCTGCTTTCGATACCGCCGATCATAATATTTTATTAGAACGTATCAAAACACGAAATGGTATGTCAAACTTAGCCCTGTCTTGGTTTAACTCTTATCTTACTGATAGGATGCAGTGTGTCTCCCATAACAATGTGACCTCGGACTACGTTAAGGTAACGTGTGGAGTTCCCCAGGGTTCGGTCCTTGGCCCTGCACTCTTCAGCATCTACATGCTGCCGCTAGGTGACATCATACGCAAATACGGTATTAGCTTTCACTGCTATGCTGATGACACCCAACTCTACATGCCCCTAAAGCTGACCAACACGCCGGATTGTAGTCAGCTGGAGGCGTGTCTTAATGAAATTAAACAATGGATGTCCGCTAACTTTTTGCAACTCAACGCCAAAAAAACGGAAATGCTGATTATCGGTCCTGCTAGACACCGAACTCTATTTAATAATACAACTCTAACATTTGACAACCAAACAATTAAACAAAGCGACACGGTAAAGAATCTGGGTGTTATCTCCGACCCAACTCTCTCCTTTGAGGCACATATTAAAAGCGTTACTAAAACGGCCTTCTTTCATCTCCGTAATATCGCTAAAATTCGCTCCATTCTGTCCACTAAAGACGCTGAGATCATTCTCCATGCGTTTGTTACGTCTCGCCTCGACTACTGTAACGTATTATTTTCGGGTCTCCCCATGTCTAGCATTAAAAGATTACAGTGGGTACAAAATGCGGCTGCTAGACTTTTGACAAGAACAAGAAAGTTTGATCACATTACGCCTGTACTGGCTCACCTGCACTGGCTTCCTGTGCACTTAAGATGTGACTTTAAGGTTTTACTACTTACGTATAAAATACTACACGGTCTAGCTCCATCCTATCTTGCCGATTGTATTGTACCATATGTCCCGGCAAGAAATCTGCGTTCAAAGGACTCCGGCTTATTAGTGATTACCAAAGCCCAAAAAAAATCTGCGGGCTATAGAGCGTTTTCCGTTCGGGCTCCAGTACTCTGGAATGCCCTCCCGGTAACAGTTCGAGATGCCACCTCAGTAGAAGCATTTAAGTCTCACCTTAAAACTCATTTGTATACTCTAGCCTTTAAATAGACTCCCTTTTTAGACCAGTGGATCTGCCGTTTCTTTTCTTTTTCTTCTATGTCCCACTCTCCCTTGTGGAGGGGTCAGGTCCGATCCGGTGGCCATTTACTGCTTGCCTGTGTATCGGCTGGGGACATCTCTGCGCTGCTGATCCGCCTCCGCTTGGGATGGTTTCCTGCTGGCTCCGCTGTGAACGGGACTCTCGCTGCTGTGTTGGATCCGCTTTGGACTGGACTCTCGCGACTGTGTTGGATCCATTGTGGATTGAACTTTCACAGTATCATGTTAGACCCGCTCGACATCCATTGCTTTCCTCCTCTCCAAGGTCCTCATAGTCATCATTGTCACCGACGTCCCACTGGGTGTGAGTTTTCCTTGCCCTTATGTGGGCCTACCGAGGATGTTGTGGTGGTTTGTGCAGCCCTTTGAGACACTAGTGATTTAGGGCTATATAAGTAAACATTGATTGATTGATGATTGAAATTGGATTTGTATTATTTCTATGAAAAAAAGTACATTCGGTGTTTGTCTGACCTTTTGGAACAGATTACTGACAAAAACCGAGGTACCACTATATGTCCTTTTTCACGTGCTCATCAATAAATAAATCAATGTTTATTCATACGGCCCTAAATCACAAGTGCATCAAAGGGCTGCACAAGCCACAACGACATCCTCGGTTCAGAGCCCACAAAAGGGCAAGGAAAAACTCACAACCCATTGGTACGTCAAAAGAACAGTCTGTCTACTGCACTTTTCTCAAGAGAAAAATGCGACAGCCCATATATTCATCCAAAGTACAGTACCACCATCATGGCAAATAAGCCTGAGAAAGAGTCTTCTGTATTATCAGTTAGGATCTTCCACACTGATAAACTAATGTTGATGAAGTGAGTTTGGACTTTTTTTTTTTGGGCCGAGTCAGAGAAAGCAGGTGTAGATTCCCATCAGGCATTTCCCAGGTAACTGCTGTCATGGTACAGCAGACGCAGTAGTTTTCCCAATAAATCATCTTGTTTGAGGACTGTTTGTTCATAAACAATTGTCTGCCCCCAGTGCCGTTTTAAAACAAACCACAAAGTCAAACACACGGCCAAAATAGTCATAAGTCAGCAGACGTTGAAAGCCTGAAGGGCAGACGGAGCGCTGCGGTGTGAAACCATTTAAGATGTCGTACCCAACGTCTAAAGTGATTTAATGCACATTAATGCCACCATTTAATCAGATAATATGTATTGTCATGTAAATGTGTGATATTAACTGTAACACTAAGCACATAATCTGCTTTTGATATTTAGTGCAGTACATCAATTATTTTATGGATTTGAACCTGGTTTGGTGCTTTGGATTGGTTCCCAAGAAAATTTTATACAACAATAGGTACCTAATAGTGTTGTACATTATAGTGTAGGTCAAATATACTTACCTTTGTCCAAATTTAACTTTTAAATTGTGGGAAAAATCCCGCAAACATTCAGAGTTCAAACCTCTGTTATGCAAGATGTCAAGCATCAAACGAAACACTGTTTGTGCTTTGTGACTTTTTTGCATGAAAGAAGAAAAACATAAACAGCCGACTCACAATTCTACAATATAGTTTTTCTATGTTTTACTATGGTTAGTGTCTTTTTAGACTTGCGGTAACGTTAGTAGTGTTTTAAGAGATTGCAGATTAACCACATTATGCCATTGATCATTCGTCATATAGGTTAGTCTGGTACAGGGGTGTCAAAGTCAAGGCCCTTACTTTTAAGCTACATTTACATCAATGTGGGTGGCACTAGGAGCAAGGTGGGTGAAGTGTCTTGCCCAAGGATGGCAGAAGATGAATTCAAACCAGGAACCCTCAAGTTTCTGGTGGGCCGCTCAATCATCTGAGCCACGCTGCCCTAAGGTTGGGACTGAATGAAGGTTTTAATGTGTTCACGTCAAGAGCAGTTAACTTATTTTTACTGGTAAAATCATGTAAGGTTTTTTTTTAATTCATGGTAATTATAAAATTACCTATTGGCTGAATTTGATTATTGGGTGTAATTACCCAAAAAAGAATGAAGCCTTGACAATTTGTTTGAAAAAACAAAGCGAGTTACACTATAGACTGTTTGATTGCTTACAATTAAAGCGTGTGAGGTAGTGATATGCAATACCACCAATTTATTTCCCGATCCGATACCTTGTAAAATTTAGGCCGGTACCGGCGATACCGATCCGATACCGATGCTTAATGCAAATACACCTAACATGTCTGCCAAATCTAAAAAGTTGTGTATTTTCAAATAACATAATTATATTAAAAACAACAGGAAAAAAGTTAGAAAAAAAGAGCAAAAAAATCTGAATGTAATAAGAAAAGAGTAAAAATGGTAAACTGATAAATATTAATAAAATACTTAGTCACCAAAACGCAAAGTTTTGTTTTTAAATATATATATATATATATATATGTATATATATATATATATATATATATATATATATATATATATATATATATATATATATATATATATATATATGTCTTGATTGGATTATCCAGAGAATAGTGCTCGATACCGTGGTAGAGCGCAATATGTAGGTGTGGGAAAAATCACAAGACTACTTCATCTCTACAGAACTGTTTCATGAGGGGTTCCCTCAATCATCAGGATATATATATATATGTATATGTATATATATATATATATATATATATATATATATATATATATATATATATATATATATATATATATATGTCTTGATTGGATTATCCAGAGAATAGTGCTCGATACCGTGGTAGAGCGCAATATGTAGGTGTGGGAAAAATCACAAGACTACTTCATCTCTACAGAACTGTTTCATGAGGGGTTCCCTCAATCATCAGGATATATATATATATATATATATATACACACATGTGTTTTGCAATTTCTTAAAAATAAAATATTTCATATTGTCCCCCCTCTACTTGACTTTTCAGTATGCGGCCCATGGTGCGAAAAGTTTAGACACCCCTAATCTACAACATTAAAAGCTTTCAAAATAAATACTTTAAATACAA
Source organism: Nerophis ophidion (assembly GCF_033978795.1). Lineage (NCBI taxonomy): Eukaryota > Metazoa > Chordata > Actinopteri > Syngnathiformes > Syngnathidae > Nerophis > Nerophis ophidion. Next base: position 39,904,330 of record NC_084611.1, read on the forward strand.
ACAAAGTTGAGCTAGTTGATTAAAACATTAAAAAAAATACAAACTAATAAATTAATTGGAAACATTACAACACCCATAATAAGTACAAACAATAATATTTTTGTACAGGCAGATTTTTTGACACACTGTCAGGCTTTCCCCTGACAGTTTGTCTATGTTTTAGTTTTTTCCTCTGCATTTGTCTTTGTTTCCTCTGTGTTTAGTATCTCCTGTCTTTAGTTCCTGTCAAGTGCTCTTATTTTGGTTCAGCTTCCTGTTTGTCTCCCTGTGTGCTGTTCTCACCACATCTATGGCTGATTGGCACCTGTAGTCAATCAGCCCGCTCCTATTTGTACCCACTTTGTCTTCCAATCAGGGCTGGATCATTGTCGTTGCCACATGTCGCTCCTGTCGTGTCAATGTCATTTTCTACTTGTCATTCCTACTGGTCGTGTGAATGCAGCGTAGCGGTAAGCTATATTTGATAGATGTTTTGTAGCTTGCTGTTTTTTGTTCCCTGCTTCCGATTAGTTTGTTCATAGCCCTTAGTTTGTTATATCCGCCCATGTGCGTGCTTTTTGTTTGTACCCTTTTGGTTTTTAGTTTTTGTCGTAGTGTTTAATTAAATATGTTTTCACATTCCATGCCTGCCTCCATCTCTGCATCTTGGGGTTCGTCACCAAACAATCTTGACAGAATGATCCAGCCAAATACGAACCCCGCAGAGTTGTCCATGGCGGAGAGGCTTAATTTAGCGCTAGAGCTAATGGCTAAATTGAAGAGAAGCTCGGCCGCGTTTCAAGCCCTCTTCCACCCACCCCTGTTGACTGTGGGCTTATCTGGGGACGTCTTGGAACGGTCCCTGGAGGGGGGGGCTATCAGTAGCTGTGCAGATGGGGATGCACAGCTACTCCTCGTCCCAGTTGGTCTGCAACAGACGCCACCATCCTCTCCGGTGGGCCGGCAGATGCCACTATCACCTCCGGTGGGTCTGCAACCTACGGCGCCATCACCTTCTCGTGGGTCTGCAACAGACGGCGCCATCATCTTCAGTTGGTCTGCAACAGACGGCATCATCATCTCCAGTGGGCCGGCAGATGCCATCACCTCTGACAGTGCCATCTTTGGTGGGCCGGCAGAGGCCACCGTCATCTCCAGTGGGCCGGCAGACGCCACCGTCAGCTCCAGTGGGTCTGCAACCTACGCCACCATCACCTCCAGTGGGTCTGCAACCTACGCAACCATCACCTCCGGTGGGTCTGCAACCTACGCCACCATCCCCTCCGGTGGGTCTGCAACCTACGCCACCATCACCTCCGGTGGGTCTGCAACCTACGGCGCCATCACCTCCGGTGGGTCTGCAACCTACGGCGCCATCACCTCCGGTGGCTCTGCAACCTACGGCGCCACCACGCACTCCGGTGGGCCAGCGGACTCCTCCACGCACTCCGGTGGGCCAGCGGACTCCTCCACGCACTCCGATGGGCCAGCGGACTCCTCCACGCACTCCGATGGGCCAGCGGACTCCTCCACGCACTCCGATGGGCCAGCGGACTCCTCCACGCACTCCGATGGGCCAGCGGACTCCACCACGCAGTCCAGTGGGCCAGCAGCAGGGGGCGCCACCACCACGCACTCCGGTGGGCCAGCAGCAGGTGGCACCACCACCATCCTGTCCAGTGGGCCAGCAGAGGGCACCACCATACACCTGTCGGCCACAGAGGTGGTCATTTCATGGGCGACCGCCTCGCAAATGGCAGCGCCGTTCCATTCGCCGTCGCCACCTGACTCTTCCCCGCTGGGTGTGGGGACACTTGGCCTGGCGGCCCACCACCTTGTCCTCCCTCCACCCTCCCTTGACTTTGGACTGTTTTTTTCTAGGGGGGGAGGATTCGTGAAACGTCTGGTATCTGTTATGGGAGGGGGGGCTACTGTCAGGCTTTCCCCTGACAGTTTGTCTATGTTTTAGTTTTTTCCTCTGCATTTGTCTTTGTTTCCTCTGTGTTTAGTTCCTGTCAAGTGCTCTTATTTTGGTTCAGCTTCTTATTTGTCTCCCTGTGTGCTATTGTCACCTCATCTGCGGCTGATTGGCACCTGGCCACACCTGTAGTCAATCAGCCCGCTCCTATTTGTACCCACTTTGTCTTCCAGTCAGGGCTGGATCATTGTCGTTGCCACATGTCGTTGCTGTCGTGTCAATGTCATTTTCTACTTGTCATTCCTACTGGTCGTGTGAATGCAGTGTAGCGGTAAGCTATATTTGATGTTTTGTAGCTTACTGTTTTTTGTTCCCTGCTTCCGATTAGTTTGTTCATAGCCCTTAGTTTGTTATATCCGCCCATGTGCGTGATTTTTGTTTGTACCCTTTTGGTTTTGTTTTTGTCTTAGTATTTAATTAAATATGTTTTCACGTTCCATGCCTGCCTCCATCTCTGCATCTTGGGGTTCGTCATCAACTAACCCTGACACACACTATCTTATGCAGTTAAACAACCGGATTATTATTCATTTTAGTCTATTCTTACATTGGAAAAAATACAATAGTAAAACTGTAAGAAAAAAAAGAGCTAAAGAAAATTGGTATATAATGAGAAAAGCTGAAGTGTTGTAACTAATAAGTAATAATATACTTAGTCACCCGTAGTACATAGCTGATACAGTATCTGTTTAGCATTTTTCTTACTTAAAAAGAAAGACGTAAATATGGACCCACATACTTTGACTTTGCGGCCCTTGGTGGAAAAAGTTTGGACACCACTGAGCTAAACTATCAAAAGTATCAATATTTTTGATTTGAGGAAAGATACTAGAGCATAAAGATATGGTATCACCAATATAAATTTTATTGTATCGATCTGCACATCACTAGTGTGAGCCTCAAGTAGTTTGCCTCGCAGATGTGTTCAAATCAGCAGTTGACATTATTTCACAATTGCACAAAGTCTACTTACTAAATAGCTACTTTAAACATTGTCCATTCAATTGATAAAGATTTGACAATGTTGGCAGTTTGACCGTTTTACAATGATATCCAAAGGGAGAAATTCTTTGTTAATCCGACCAGCATCCAGAATTGTGTCATATGTAAGATCACATAATGGGTAATTTCATAATTTAGCCTTTAAGCAAAACTCAATAATTTGCTTAGCAACTGAGACAACGTCATTGTTTGCTCAGCATCATTGACCTACTGTATAGCTTTGCCTACTATTGGAGCGATGATGTAGTGCCCTTTGACCCCACTTGACAGGTTAAATACTAATGAATTCTGGTGATGGCGACTGCGTTCAGAGGTGAACCAGAGTATCAATAATGATCTATATCTGAGACTGCCTGTAGTCTCTTAATACCAAAACAACGTCACGACACTTGACTTACTGTGACATTGTATTGACCAAAAATGACAAATACACTTGCAAGTCACGATAAACCCCCCGCACCACCCACCCCCTACATTTTTAATTTTTTTTTCACAAAACTCACCATTGTGCTTGTTGTCCATTGTGATGAAAGGCCAAAAGGTGTTTATGGTTTGGCATTGTGAGGTGGCATGTAAACAGGATTTGTCTCGATTTCCTCCTCTATTGTGTCAACCTGGGGTTCGGGGTTTTGTCCCCACAACTGGCGCAGATGGAGCAACCTGTTCTACTTTATCAGCTTTACAAGCGCCAACAGCTGCTGGAGGTTTGGGTCAAACCCCGAGACTTAAAGCGCAGGCTGTTGGTACTAAAACAGTGGACAGCATTATTTAGAAACCAATGCATGAATAGGGAATGAGGTTACAGATGGATATCATCTTTCACACCTCTTAGCAGGCACAAGACTTTGATTATACGTACATGTTTTTTAAAAAGGACTTCGAAAAAACGTTGCAAAATAGTTTTATTTGTAAATTTAACCACGTTGACGTCTAACGTTGTATCAACGTTGTTGGTCGAGAAATGACCAAAATTCAATGGTCATACCAAGGTCATTACCTGACATTGAATACATGTCGTCAAAAAGCATATTGTTTCAACGTTGAATTTCTGTTGTAAAATATTGGTAGGCATGCTGTTTCAATGTTAGGTTTGAGTTGTTCGATGTCAGGACCGAATTCAAAAAGTTCTCAACATTCTTTTGATATCTTGTGCCTCCTGGGCTTCCTTTACCATGAATTGATTACCGTGGACCCCGACTTAAACCAGTTGAAAAACTTATTCGGGTGTTACCACTTAGTGGTCAATTGTACGGAATATGTACTGTACTGTGCAGTCTACTAATAAAAGTTTCAATCAATCAATCCTCTTCCTCTGGGACCATGCCCCCATCTATTTTCTACCGCTTGTCCCTTTTGGGGTCGCGGGGGATGCTGGAGCCTATCTCAGCAGCATTCAAGTGGAAGGCGGTATACACCCTGGACAAGTCGCCACCCCATCACAGGACCAACACAGATAGACAGACAACATTCACACTCACATTCACGCACTGGGGACAATTTTTAGTGTTGCCAATCAACCCATTCAACCAAATTGGTGTCAATTGCTTCTTGAAACTCATATTAAGATCATATTAAGAGCAGATGCATGGTTACAAGCTAAACATGACTTGACTTACACAAGTGTGCATGTCCAGACTTCCCCCTTAACACACCTGCTGCTATGGTGGGTTAAAACACACACACATGCACACGCACACGCGCACACACACACTTGCACAAACATGTATACTTGCTCATGAAACCGTTTATGCAAATATATATTTTTTTTAATACATTTTCACATTCTTTGCTTCAAGAATAAATTTGAAGGGGAATGTGGCAGTTGTAGCAGTTGATAAATGTCCTATAAAAACAAGAAAACTGAATAGAAACACTTCTTTTTACAATAAAAGAAAGAAAAAAGAAAACTATGCTTGGATTAAAAAAACTTGGTCCGAATGATTACAAAAATCATCAATGAAGCTGTGAATAGGCACAAAATTCCACCACCTTGGACCAGAAACCTCCAAAAATTCCATATATGACTGTACCATGAAACAACACGGGGGAATATTAACAAAATATAAAGCCAAAAAGCTATTCCACCAAATCTGTGTTATTTATCATCATCGGGAAATAGAATGTATAAATGGATAATACAATTACAAACCCCGTTTCCATATGAGTTGGGAAATTGTGTTAGATGTAAATATAAACGGAATACAATGATTTGCAAATCCTTTTCAACCCATATTCAATTGAATGCACTACAAAGACAAAATAGTTGATGTTCAAACTCATAAACTTTTTTTTTTTTTGCAAATAATAATTAACTTTGCATCAGTCCATCTTAGATGATCTCAGGCCCAGAGAAGCCGGCGGCGTTTCTGGATGTTGTTGATAAATGGCTTTTGCTTTGCATAGTAGAGCTTTAACTTGCACTTACAGATGTAGCGACCAACTGTATTTAGTGACAGTGGTTTTCTGAAGTGTTCCTGAGCCCATGTTGTGATATCCTTTAGAGACTGGTGTTGGTTTTTGATACAGTGCCATCTGAGGGATCGAAGGTCACGGTCATTCCATGTTGGTTTCCGGCCATGCCACTTATGTAGAGGGATTTCTCCAAATTGTCTGAACCTTTTGATAATACTATGGACCGTAGATGTTGAAATCCCTAAATTTATTGCAATTGCACTTTTAGAAATGTTGTACTTAAACTGTTTGACTATTTGCTCACGCAGTTGTGGACAAAGGGGTGTACCTCGCCCCATCCTTTCTTGTGAAAGACTAAGCATTTTTTGGGAAGCTGTTTTCATACCCAATCATGGCCTCCACCTGTTCCCAATTAGCCAATTAGCCTGCATTTATATGGGATATTCCAAAAAAGTGTTTGATGAGCATTCCTCAACTTTATCAGTATTTATTGCCACCTTTCCCAACTTCTTTGTCACGTGTTGCTGGCATCAAATTCTAAAGTTAATGAATATTTGCAAAAAAAAAATGTTTATCAGTTTGAACATCAAATATGTTGTCTTTGTAGCATATTCAACTGAAAATTGGTTGAAAAGGATTTGCAAATCATTGTATTCCGTTTATATTTACATCTAACACAATTTCCCAACTCATATGGAAATGGAGTTTGTAGCTGTAAAAATATTTTTTGATCAAGCAAAGAGTCCTGCACATTGATCTTTTCACACTGCGGTGAGGGAAGTCCTGTTTTGGGGTTGTCTGGCAAACTTTCTGTCTTATGGTGAAAATCTAATCCTGCTCTCGTTTCAGTCCACTTGCCCTTCCTCCTGTGTCGCTGGTCTGATGTCTCTCCTGATTGCCTGATTGTGCCAACCTGTGTCACCCTCCCTCATGTGTATCATATAGTCCTCGTCTTCCCCTGTCTTCTTGCCAGAATATATCGTCTTCTCGTGTACCCCCAGCCGTCTTCCACAGTCTTGTCCCAAGATGTTAAGTATTGCCTCCCTCGCCTTAGTCCTTGATTTCTTTGTACCCTCTGAAGAAGAGTGATTTTGATTTGCTAAAGTTTTTTGGCCAGTTTTTATTAGCTAATTTCATAGTGCTTTGCCTTCCTTTCTTCCCTCCTCTTGGAGCGCTCTAATTTGTAGTTTTCTTAGCTCTTTATAGCGTACGTTCTCTCTATAGCTTCTTGTGTCTTCAACTTCTCAGCGATTATCCTTTTGTGTAGCTAATCATAGATTGTTGTTTTTTGTTATTAGATCAGTGTAGAATTTTGCTATTGCCTTTTTTCTCCCTCTGGAGTGATTTTCCGTTTGTTTTATGCCCTGTGCTATGTTTCTTTTTGTACTCAAGTGCAGTGGTTCCCAACCTTTTTTCAGTGATGTACCCCCCTGTGAACTTTTTTTAATTCAAGTACCCCCGAATCAGAGCAAAGCATTTTTGGTTGAAAAAAAAGAGATAAAGAAGTAAAATACAGCAATATGTCATCAGTTTCTGATGTATTAAATTGTATAACATTGCAAAATATTAGTTCATTTGTAGTGGTCTTTCTTGAACTATTTGAAAAAAATATATATAAAAATAACTAATAACTTGTTGAAATATAAACACGTGATTCAATTATAAATAAAGATTTCTACACATAGAAGTAATCATCAACTTAAAATGCCCTCTTTGGGGATTTTAATAGAGATCCATCTGGATTCATAAACTTAATTCTAAACATTTCTTCACACAAAATAAATCTTTAACATCAACATTTATGGAACATGTCCACAAAAGATATAGCTGTTGTCATGTCGGTGATCATGTTTTGGTTTAAGTCATGTTCTGTTTGGTTTTTGGACACTCAGTTCCTGCTGTTTCACTCTCTTGTTTTGTCACCATAGCAACCATTAGTTTCACCTGTTTCACATTTGGAGTCACGCACATGTTTTACTAATCATGTCTCTATTATTTAAACCGAAAGTTGCCAGGAAGTCAGCCTGGCGACTTTACCTCTGATACTCATACCTGTTCATAGTTAGGCTTCTTGCCATGCCACATAAGTTTTGTTTTTTCATGTCAGTTATCGAGTTTTGCTTCATGTTCATAGTTTCTGCCTATGTGCAAGTTTTTGTTTCATTCGCCAAGTTTTTTGTACTTCCGCCTTGTGCGCGCCTTTTGTTCCCTTTTTTATAGTAATTGATAAATATGTCCTTACCTTTGCGCCTTGCCCGCTCCAACTTTCCTTTGCATTCCAGGAAAACAAACCCTAAAGACCACGCATTGACAGCTGTCAACACTAAATCTTGCATTGTTGCATTTCTTTTCACAGTTTATGAACTTAAATTCATATCAAGTAAGTATCAAGTATTATTCAATAAATATATTTATAAAGGATTTTTGAATGGTTGCTATTTTTAGAATATTTAAAAAAAATCTCATATACCCCTTGGCATACCTTCAAGTACCCCCAGGGGTACACGTACTACCCCCATTCGAGAACCACTGCTCTACTGTGTCAAGTATAGAGTTTGTAGCCATTCGTTTAATCAGTCAGAGTTCCAAGAAACTGTTGAAATAAAGCCCGAAATGAGTTTCCTCCGCCGGGTGGCGGGGCTCTCCCTTAGAGATAGGGTGAGAAGTTGTTGTGTACAGAGGAGGGAAGGAGGCGACAACCAGGGCACAACTGCGGTTAACAAGGTTTATTTAAACCTTTGATGAGACATGGCGTGTGTATGCTACTCTAAGTGAATGAGTGATGACTATGTGTAATATTAATGATGTAAATGTTACCAGGGTTTGTTGTCTGTGAGTGTTGGTTGTACCCTTCGTCGAATCCAGAGGGGCAAGGCGAAGAGGCAATTCGTGAGCAGTCAAGATGTCGGGGGCAGGAGCGAGGCAGCGTGGTCTGGGTCTGAGCAGGGAGGTCGTGGATCGAGGAAGGCAGTTAGGAATCCGGATGGATGTCGAGAGGCAAGGTACAATCACGGAAGACGTTCTGGCAAAGGTTCCTCGGGTCTGCTGGCTTTTATTCTGCTCCCTCTCATCAAATCCAGGTGTGTTGATTCTTGACCGGATGCAGGCTTGTTGCTGCTCGGGCGTGCTGCACTCAGCACGAGTGAGGGTGAGTCTGAGTGCACTGTCAGCAGACTGTTGGCGCACAGCTAGCGGAGGCGCACGCAGCTCCAGCCGTCGAAGAAACGCGGGTTCGACTCCGCGTCGTGACAGAAGTTCTGCCACCCGGGAGGAGCTCAAAGTAAAGCCGCTGCTCTTCTACATGGAGAGGAGCCAGATGAGGTGGTTCGGACATCTGGTCAGGATGGAAGCCACATTGAAGACCTAGGACACGTTGGGAAGACTATGTGTCCCGGCTGGCCTGCGAATGCCTCGGGATCCCCCGGGAAGAGCTGGATGAAGTGGCTGGGGAGAGGAAAGTCTGGGCTTCCCTGCTTCGGCTGCTGCCCCCCTCGGATAAGCGGAAGAAGATGGATGGATGGATGATATATAATATACAATAATATAATAATATTCATAACTTTTAGAATGATATATCGACTTACAACTAGTTGAATGACAACTCTGTCATGGCCTGAGGTGATTTGTATCGCTGTATCGCTGTATCGCTGCTGCCCCCCTCGGATAAGCGGAAGAAGATGGATGGATGGATGATATATAATATACAATAATATAATAATATTCATAACTTTTAGAATGATATATCGACTTACAACTAGTTGAATGACAACTCTGTCATGGCCTGAGGTGATCTGTATCGCTTTCACTGGCCCTTTGCAACTTTGAGGAAGGTGGCATGAACCCTGTCTCCAGGGCCGTAACTAGGATTTCACAAATACTGAGGTCGAAAAATGGTGGTTCAAGAGCGGCTTTGAAAGGTTGAAATCATCGGAATCCGAGCACCTTCCTTGTTTGTGAGTGACTGAGCATTTCATGGAAGCTGTTTTTATACCCAATCATGGCAACCACCTGTTCCCAATTAATTCCCGACACTGATTGTTATCAGACACGGATTGTTATTTATTACTCCAGTACTCTTGTCTTGTTCTGTATGTTGTACAGCAGTGGTCCCCAACCGATTTATTTTTATCCCATATTTGTTCCCACTACCGCACCTTAAGTTGGATTCCTTAATTTTGTTATATGCAAATATAATCACAATAAAGTCCATTCTATTCTATTTTAATAAGCCTGTTCACCTGTGGGATGCTCCAAATAAGTGTTTGATGAGCATTCTTCAACCTTCTCAGTCTTTTTTGCCACTTGTGTCAGCTTTTTTGAAACATGTTGCAGGCATCAAATTCCAAATGAGCTAATATTTGCAAAAAAGAACAAAGTTTAACAGTTTCAACGTTAAGTATCTTGTCTTTGCTGTCTATTCAATTGAATATAGGTTGAAAATGATTTGCAAATCATTGTATTTCGTTTTTATTTACGATTTACACAACGTGCCAACTTCACTGGTTTTGGGGTTTGTACAAAATGTAAGAAAGTGGCCTTTCCTTAGTTTTTCTGTATACGGGCCTCGCTGAAAAAATTTCGGACATCCGTGTATAAGAACATCTTTGTGTTGACAGGGTGTCTTTTGCTGCCACTTCAATAAACCCTCAGAATCTGAGTGCCCTTCATCCTCTGACCTATCAACAGCCAAACTTCCCTCTGAAGATTGTTTTTGGAAGGTGTACTAATAGGACCCCTTGGAGGATTCAAACACTCAAAACAAATCACTTCCACAGCTACTTCTAATTATACGCGCTTGTTTACCATTGAGAGATTCACAGGCCTGTAATGAGACACAAGGACAGTGGAAAGAGTCGACCTCTGCGGCCTCAACATCCCTTGTGTGACTATTATTAGTGCCGGGACCCTTATACAGGCAAACATCCGCACAGAATACGATGCAATGGGGTGTTAGTCAGCGGTATGAATTTATTTGGGGTTAGGCCCTCTTTTTGTGGTCATCTCTATTTTCCACGTCCAGAGATGACCCCCTCCTACCCAGTTCAAAATATAATTAGTAATAATTTCCATTTGCAACTAAATCCAACTAAAGATGTCATTTGATGGGAAATTACATATTTAGTTGGATTTATAGCAAAGAAGGCACGCAAAAGTCGCAATTCTTGCAAATACTCTATACCTGAGGGAAAGAAAATAGACCATTGTATTGCACTCCTATTATTTCCTTAGTGGTTCTCACACAGATTAATGCATCCTGCTGCTGCCGTATTGTTCTTATCAAGGAGGAGGGTCCGCTGGCTTTATTGTTGAATTGTACATTCTGCTGCCCAATGTGCGGAAATGGCGGCCAGGGTCTTTGGCTCCTGCTTTCCTGTGGCAGCGAGGTTAAGGGAAGGAGGTGGCTGCCGGGGAGAAGGCAGTGTAGGCCGAATGTTCACTTCACTTGTTTGCCAAGAGCATACTTGCCAACCCTCCCGAATTTTCCGTGAGACTACCGAAATTCAGCGCCTCTCCCGAAAACCTCCCGGGACAAATTTTCTCACAAAAATCTACCGAAATTCGGGCGGAGCAGGAGGCCACGCCCCCTCCAGCTCCAAGCGGACCCGAGTGACGTGTCGACAGCCTATTTTCACGTCCGCTTTCCCACAATATAAACAGAGTGCCTGCCCAATGACGTTATAACTGTAGAATGATCGAGGACGAGTTCTTGGTTTCTTATGTGGGTTTATTGTTAGGGAGTCTCATTAACGTCTTCCCAGCACGGCAACAACACACAACAACAGCAGTCACGTTTTCGTCTACCGTAAAGCAGTTTGTCTGCCGTAAACAGCAATGGTGTGACACTCTTAAACAGGCAATACTGCCCTCTACTGTGCATGCATATGTGACAATAACATCTACGGCTTTTAGAGCAGTGGTTCTCAACCTTTTTACAGAGATGTACCCCCTGTGAACATTTTTTTAATTCAAGTACCACCTAATCAGAGCAAAGCATTTTTGGTTGAAAAAAAAAAAGATAAAGAAGTAAAATACAGCACTATTTCATCAGTTTCTGATTTATTAAATTGTATAAAAGTGCAAAATATTGCTCATTTGTAGTGGTCTTTCTTGAACTATTTGGAAAAAAATATATAAAAAAAACTAAAAACTTGTTGAAAAAGAAACAAGTGATTCAATTATAAATGAAGATTTCTACACATACTGCAATGAGGTGGCAACTTGTCCAGCGTGCAGCCGCCTTCCACCCAATTGTAGCAGAGATAGGCACCAGCGCGCCCCGCGACCCCAAAGGGAATAAGCGATAGGAAATGGATGGATAGCTGTAAATATACTCCTCCCCTCTTAACCACGCCCCGCCCCCAACCACACCCTTCGCCCAACCCTTGACCACGCCCCCAACCACACCCTTCGCCCAACCCTTGACCACGCCCCCACCCGCTACCTCCTGAAATCGGAGGTCTCAAGGTTGGCAAGTATGGCCAAGAGACTCCCTTCATCTCTAAGTACGGTTGCGCCTTATTGCGCTTTCTGTGAATGGAACTCAAACCTGACACAACAGACGTTCAAAAAATGTAACAAAATCAGTTCCAGCCAGCTGTTACGATTTTAATTCGTATGGTCCATTCATCCATCCATCCATCTTCTTCCTCATACCCAAGGTTGGGTCGCGGGGGCAGCAGCCTAAGCAGGGAATCTCAGACTTTCCTCTCCCCAGCCACTTCGTCCAGCTCTTCCCGGGGGATCCCGAGGTGTTCCAAGGCCACAAACGTCAAGAACAGTCAAAAACGAGTTTGCGCCATGGTTTGCTGTGTAAGCGTAAAGAGAAAAATATTATGTACCCGAGACTATTGTTGAGCAATTAAGGACTATTTCCTGTGCAAAACTATCAAGCGAAATGACCATAGACTAGTACAGGATATTGCATTAGGACTACTTTTATGTCCGAAGCAGCTGCTTCCCAGTATTGTGGCGTCCTGGCTCTTTACGTCAACACAATGCATAGACGTTCAGTGCTTCTCCCGTCTCAACTAAAACTATAAGGCAGAGTCGCGGGAGGTCCAGAGAGCCCACCGGGTTCTGTTTTTGGACGTATGATCACAAACAGGAAGCCACGCTGGCCAGTCACACATAGCCACTTCCTTTCTTTTGTCTACAGGTTTGGGTCAAGTAGAAACTATAAATGTTGAGCATTTTTGTCACTCGACTGAGCAGAATCTAAAAAAACTCTAACCATTATACAAAACCACCTGCGTTTCAACTGTGGGATTTACATATTTAAAGGGGAACTGCACTTTTTTGGGGAATTTTTCCGATCTTTCGCAATCCTTATGTGAGACAAGCATACATGTTTTTGTTTTGTTTTTATGCATTCTAACTAGCAGATAAATGTTAGCAAAAGTCAGCTTACAATGGAGCCTACGGAATTTGCTTATTCTGCCTAATAAGCGCAGAAAAAACATCTAAACACTTCCATCAACGTTGTATATACCATACTTGCCAACCCTCCCGATTTTCTCTGGAGACTCCCGAATTTCAGTGCCCCTCCCAAAAATCTCCCGGGACAACCATTCTCCCCAATTTCTACCGATTACCACCCAGACAACAACATTGAGGGTGTGTCTTAAGCGTACTGCCTTTAGCGTCCTCTCTCACCTAAAATGAGACTATTATATATGTGTCCGTTATCCATGGGTTTATCTATAACCCATAAAGTAAGCAGGCAGGGAGCTATTTCTGAGCGTGTGTTTATTCCAGCCGGCACGTTTATACACTGACACACAACATCCGGATTCCCATCATGCATTGCTTCAAAACTACGGCAAGTAGTAATGTCCAAAACATAACAGAGACGAAGCAGAAGAACGAAGAAGAGACATGGCGATGACGAGTAAGAAGAAGAAGTACGCTTGCAAGTTCTGAAATGATTGGAAAAAATAATTTCAGTTCATCCAGGACAGCTCGAAGAGGAAGGTGTATGTGGCCTGCACATTTTGTAGATCAGACTTTTATGTGTAAATAAATGAACACTGAAATTCAAGTATTTCTTATATATACATATATATATATATATATATATATATATATATACATATATATATATATATATATATACATATATATATATACATATATACATACACATATATATAGTAAGATATACATATATATAGCTAGAATTTACTGAATGTCAAGTATTTCATATATATATATACATATATACTGTATATATATAAGAAATACTTGACTTTCAGTAAAGTATTTCACACACATATATATATATATATATATATATATGTGTGTGTGTGAAATACTTCACTGAAAGTCAAGTATTTGTTATATATATATATATATATATATATATATATATATATATATATATATATATATATATATATATATATATATATATATACATACAGTGGGGCAAAAAAGTATTTAGTCACCCACCGATTGTGCAAGTTCTCCCACTTAAAATGATGACAGAGGTCTGTTCATCATAGGTACACTTCAACTGTGAGAGACAGATTGTGAAAAAAAAATCCAAGAATTCACATTGTAGGAATTTTAAAGAATTTATTTGTAAATTATGGTGGAAAATAAGTATTTGGTCAACCATTCGAAGCTCTCACTGATGGAAGGAGGTTTTGGCCCCAAATCTCACAATACATGGCCCCATTCATTCTTTCCTTAACACGGATCAATTGTCCTGTCCCCTTAACAAAAAAACAGCCCCAAAGCATGATGTTTCCACCACCATGCTTCACAGTAGGTATGGTGTTCTTGGGATATAACTCAGTATTCTTCTTCCTCCAAACACGACGAGTTGAGTTGTTGAGTTTATACCAAAAAGTTCTATTTTGGTTTCATCTGACCACATTAAATTCTCCCAACCCTCTGCTGTATCATCCATATATCCATTTTGGTATAAACTCAACTCGTCGTGTTTGGAGGAAGAAGAATACTGAGTTGCATCCCAAGAACACCATACACACTGTGAAGCATGGGGGTGGAAACATCATGCTTAAAGGGGCTGCCTTTGCGTGCCGGCCCAGTCACATAATATCTACGGCTTTTCACACACACAGGGGAATGCAAAGCTTACTTAGTCAACAGCCATACAGGTCACACTGAGGGTGGCCGTATAAACAACTTTAACACTGTTACAAATATGCGGCTCACTGTGAAGCCACACCAACCAAGAATGACAAACACATTTCGGGAGAACATCCGCACCATAACACAACATAAACAAAACAGCACAAATACCCAGGATCCCTTGCAGCACTAACTCCCCCTGGACGCTACAATAAACATCCCCTTCCCACCTCAACCTGTCCGCCCAACATCGCCCGCCTCAACCTCTTCATGCCCTGGCAGGGAGAGCATGTCCCAAATTTCAGCTGCTGTTTTGAGGCATGATTAAAAAAAAATTATGCACTTTGTGACTTCAGTAATAAATATGGCAGTGCCATGTTGGCATTTTTTTTCCTTAACTTGAGTTGATTTATTTTGGAAAACCTTGTTACATTGTTTAATGCATCCAGCGGGGCATCTCAACAAAATTAGGCAGAATAATGTGTTAATTCCACGACTGTATGTATCCGTATTGGTTGATATCGGAATCGGTAAATAAGAGTTGGATAATATCGGAATATCGAATATCGGCAAAAAAGCCATTATCGGACATCTCTAATTGTTAGTTAACATAACATAACATAATATAACATAACATAACATAACATAACATAACATAACAACATTTCCCAAACTCATATAAACATGTCCACTGTGGAGGAAACTGCTTCTCAGATAGTAAAAGTTGAAAGACCCTTAAGTAAATGAGTTGTACTTGTATAGCGCTTTTCTACCTTCAAGGCGCTTTGACACTATTTTCACATTCACCCATTCACACACACATTCACACACTGATGGCGGGAGCTGCCATGCAAGGCAATAACCACAACTCACCAGGAGCAAGGGTGAAGTGTCTTGCTGAAGGACACACCGTCCCCAATATAAACATTGTTGTTTTACACTGGATGTTTACATTCACTTTAAATACACTCAACTGTCAGTTATTTTTTAAAATTATTGCTTGAAACAGTGGAGTGTTTTAAGTCTCGTCTTAAGACCCACTTTTATTCTTTGGCTTTTAACACTACGTGAGTTGTGTGGTCCTCTGTCCTCTGTTGTCCTCTGTGTTTTTTTATACACTTTTATTTTTATTTTACTGTTTTAATTGATTTTACCCTTTAAAATAGTTTTTAATCATATTTGTTTTTATATTGTTTTTATTGGTTTTATTTTTATTATTTTTTTGTTTTATTCAGTCATTGGTGGAGCATAGTATTGTTTTTAACATGGCTGTGCAGTACTTTGGAAACGTTATTGTTGTTTAAATGTGCTATATAAATAAAGTGGATTGGATTGGATCGGATGTTGCTTAATTCTTCAGTGGTTTTAGTGTAATTCTTTGCACTTAAAACTTACCCCCCCCCCCCCCCCCCCCCCAAAAAAAAAACAACCCAAAAAACAACAACAACATGATTATACTAATAAATATGATTAAACATTTGAGCATTACATTTATGTTTGATTACAGTAAGTGTGTTTATCATAAACTTCCCTGCCACTTAATTTTACACAAAAGGGCATTTTTAAGTTTTTATTTTTTTTTACATTTTCCACAATAATACCATACCGTGGCCCTAATAATGTGATGATATCGTACCACGATAGTTTGATAACGTTACATCCCTAAAATGACTCATAATCATTGCTAAGAAAAAAGGGAGTGGACTCACGCATCTTTTCGGGTCCTTTTCCACTATTTCCGGTCTAAATTGGTCGTCAAAGTTGACCAACTTCTCTGGTTATGTCTTTATCCTTCTACTATAAAGGTGAGAATAAACTTTCACAGGCTCAGAGGCGAGGAAGCAGCTCACCAGCTGATGATGTCAATACAGAAGCGTAAGGAAATTACCTCTCTGTGACAATGTGACGCTAAATGTAGGTCTTTAATGTTAACGCTTATAATAACATTATCACTAATACTTGTTTAATATTCAGGTCATTAAAATAAATGGAGTATTGTTGGCGTTTTTCAAGAGGTTTTTTTAGAGGGCTTTATGAATGGGACTGAGGACCTCCCAGTCACTCCATTGTCAGGAGACATATACAGCCGTGCTAATAAGTTTACATACCTGGGAGAATTTATGATTTCTTGGCCATTCTTCAGAGAATATGAATGATAACACAAAAAACTTTCTTCCACTCATGCTTAATGGTTGTGCGAAGCTATTTATTGGCATACAACTGTGTTTACTATTTTTGCAAATCAAAATGACAAAAGAAAGTTCCCAAATGACCCTGATCAAAAGTTGACATACCCCAGTGACTTTGATCTGATAACATGCACAAAAGTAGACACAAATAGGTTTGAATGGCCAAGTAAGGTTCCAATCCTCACCTGTGACCTGTTTGTTTGTAATCAATGTGTGTGTATAAAAGGTCAGAGAGTTTCGGGGCTTCTGACAGACCATTGCATCGTTCATCCAGTGCTGCACAGATGTTTCTGGATTCTGAGTCATGGGGAAGGCAAAATAATTGTTAAAGGATCTGAGAGAAAAGGTAATTGGACTGCATAAAACAGGAAAGGGGTATAAAACGATATGCAAAGAATTGAGAATGCCAGTGTTCAAACGCTGATTAAGAAGTGGAAAATGAGGGATTCAGGTAGACCAGCAAAGATTTCAGCCATAACCGCCAGGAAAATTGTTCGAGATGCAAAAAAAAAATCCACAAATAACTTCTCTGTAAAATTGTGGTGTGGCTGTTTCAAGATGCACAATAAGGAGGTACTTGAAGAAAAATGCGTTACATGGTCGAGTGGCCAAAGAGTTCAATTTTGGTGTCATCACTCCAAATTACTTTGTTCCAGAAATTTTGAGGCCCGTCCTGTGCTGTTTGGCGTAATGTAAGGGGGATACCTTGCGACATTTGCGCAGAAATGGCTTTCTTCTGGCAACTCGGGTCCTTTTCCACTATTTCCGGTCTAAATTGGTCGTCAAAGTTGACCAATTACACATACTCCCAGGGTATGTGTACCCCGCCTTCCGCCCGATTGTAGCTGAGATAGGCGCCAGCGCCCCCTGCCACCTCAAAAGGGAATAAGCGGTAGAAAATGGATGGATGGATGGTATGTAAACTTATGAGCACAAGTGATTTACGTTTATTTACAAGTTAATGCATCAAAAAAACATGTGTTCTTGTCTCTCATAAAGATTGTGAAGTATAGGCAAAATTACAAAGAATCTTCAGTTCTCCTTTAAAGATTTTTTCTTCTAGGTTTGATTTAATTAATTTTTATTTTATTTATTTCTACAATATGTCACCGGCCCGTAGAAAATTAAACTGGGGGTCCCACATTTCTCCAAGGCTGCATTTCGGACACACCTGCTCTAGTTAAACATATTTTTAATGGAAATTGTTTTTTTGGGTTAGCCTAAGTTGACAAAATGGAAATATTTGACCTTTCAGGTGTTAAAAATCCCCAAAGACAGTTGAACGCTCCCTTCCTGCGTCCATTTTTGCTCTTATTTCCCTCTTCTTGGAGCGTCCTCAGCTTCTTTCTCTGCCTTTTTAATTGTATTTTTACTCCCACACACCCAGATGTTGTGCCATGAATCATGTGAGCCATGCCCCTTTTGTGCTCATAAGAAATCCAATAGATAACTTCCAGTAAATAATGGAAAACAAGGAACTTTACTCTTCTAGAAGTCATAAATATCCTCATTGCGCTCACAAAATTTAAAATGTACCATTTCTGCCATATCTTAATTCTATTTATATTCATGCCAACTTTCACGCTGTGATGTCATAAAAGAAGCTTCTAGCACTCCCAGCCCTTTTCCACTTTCATTGAGTCAGATTCAGCCCGTCCATAAATGTGTCAGTGCCTCGCCCCGCTTTTCACACGTGCTTTTTAAAACGTTACATTGGCACAGAAACCGGAAAGGAAGGATCAAAATATGAGCTGACGTTCAAACGCTCCGTTCGAGGAGTGCTTCTTTAGACCTGGAGGGCAGTTCCAAGTATCAAGTACAGTGTCAATCCAAGTTGACTGTGATCACTGGGGACAGATAGACACATATTTTTACATGTAATGCAGGTGTATGTTATTGTTTTTGTTTGTTCTTCGTTTATAAATGAATACAATTATAATAATACTTGGGGTGTCCGGAAATAACTTTTTCACTTCCAATATGATACCAATATTGGAGCCTTGAGTATCGGCTGATACTGATATTGTTCCAAGACGATATCAGCATGAGTCACACACTTTTATTATATTGTAGTGTGTAGTGTTAGAAAATGCTTGGTCAAGTGAAATGACAAAAAAATCAAACATGAAAGGTATGATCAACACTAATCTATTATTAGCTGCCTGGAATGGATTTATGCTATTTTTAAATTGAGGTGGGATGGGTTTTTGGCAGGGTCAAAAACCCAACCAGGGTCAAAAACCCAACCTGCCCAACCAGTCTACATGTGCTTTGTGGACTTGGAGAAGGCATCAGACCGTGTACCCTGGGAAGTCCTGTGGGGAGTGCTCAGAGAGTATGTGGTATCGGACTGTCTGATTGTGGCGGTCCGCTCCCTGTACGATCAGTGTCAGAGCTTGGTCCGCATTGCCGGCGGTAAGTCGGACCCGTTTCCAGTGAGGGTTGGACTCCGCCAATGCTGCCCTTTGTCACTGATTCTGTTCCCTAAATTTAATGGACAGAATTTCTAGACGCAGTCAAGGCGTTGAGGGGATCTGATTTGGTGGCTGCCGGATTAGGTCTCTGCTTTTTGCAGATGATGTGGTCCTGATGGCTTCATCTGGCCGGGATCTTCAGCTCTCACTGGATCGGTACGTGAAACGACTGGGATAAGAATCAGCACCTCCAAGTCCGAGTCCATAGTTCTCGCCTGGAAAAGGGTGGAGTGCCATATCCGGGTTGGGGAGGAGATCTTGCCCCAAGTGGAGGAGTTCAAGTACCTCGGAGTCTTTTTCAGGAGTGAGGGAAGAGTGAATCGTGAGATCGACAGGCGGATCGGTGCGGCGAACTTTAGTAATGCGGATGCTGTATCAAACGTTGTGGTGAAGAAAGAGCTGAGCCGGAAGGCAAAGCTCTCAATTTACCGGTCGATCTACGTTCCCATCCTCAACTATGGTCATGAGCTTTGGGTCATGACCGAAAGGACAAGATCACGGGTTCAAGCGGCCCAAATGAGTTTCCTCCGCCGGGTGGCAGGGCTCTCTCTTAGAGATAGAGTGAGAAGCTCTGTCATCCGGGAGGAGCTCAAATTAAAGCCGCTGCTCCTCCACATGGAGAGGAGCCAGATGAGGTGGTTCGGGCATCTGGTCTGGATGACACCTGAACGCCTCCCTAGGGAGGTGTTTCGGGCACGTCCGACTGGAGGCCACGGGGAAGACCCAGGACATGTTGGGAAGACTATGTCTTCCGGCTGGCCTGGGAACGCCTCGGGATCCCCCGGGAGGAGCTGGACAAAGTGGCTGGGGAGAGGAAAGTCTGGGCTTCCCTGCTTAGGCTGCTGTCCTCGCGACCCGACCACGGATAAGCGTAAGAAGATGGATGGATGGATGGCATTATTGATAAATAAAAAAAAAAAAGATTTGGACATGATTCTATCATTTGGTCTATTTGAGATAATACAATTAATCATTTTAAATGTGGTAAAAATAAAACATTTAATTGTGAAAATAACATACAATAACAGGCCAGCACGGTGTGACAGGGGTTAGTGCGTCTGCCTCAGAATACGAAGGCCCCGGGTTCGATCCTGGGCTCGGGATCTTTCTGCGTGGAGTTTGCATGTTCTCCCCGTGACTGTGTGGGTTCCCTCCGGGTACTTCGGCTTCTTCCCACCTCTAAAAACATGCACCTGGGGATAGGTTGATTGGCAACACTAAATGGTCCCTAGTGTGTGATTGTGAGTGTGAATATACCAACCGGTATAGCTCGGTTGGTAGAGCGGCCGTGCCAGCAACTTGAGGGTTGCAGGTTCGAAACCCACTTCCGCCATCCTTGTCACTGCCGTTGTGTCCTTGCGCAAGACACTTTACCCACCTGCTCCCAGTGCCACCCACACTAGTTTAAATGTAACATAGATATTGGGTTTCACTATGTAAAGCGCTTTGAGTCACTAGAGAAAAAGCGCTACATAAATATAATTCGCTTCACTTCACACAATGTTGTCTGTCTATCTGTGTTGGCCCTGCAATGAGGTGGCGACTTGTCCACAGTGCTCCCCGACTTCCGCCCGAATGCAGCTGAGATAGGCTCCAGCAAGCCCGCGACCCCGAACGGGACAAGCGGTAGGAAATGGATGGACATACAATAACTAGAATAGCGCGCAGTAGAATGCAGACTTCGAAAGGTCGAACAGCTGTTACTTTTCTGCACTTAGCAGCGTGCACTCTGACAAGAACGATGCAACAGACTACATTGAATGGCCTCCTTTATGATGCATAGACCCCACACACAAACACAATATATATATATATACATATATATATTATTTTGGGGATTTTTACAAAGTTATTTTGGCCAACTACGACGAGAAAGTCCGAAATTTTTAGTGGCCAGCTGAGGCAGAGAGCGGCTACACAGGCCCTGTGGGATTGTGGGTGAATATCTCCAGGCCAGTCATGGGAATAAAACAGCTGCATATTGTAGCTGGTGCAAGGTCACAACTTGTCTTTCCTTCTGACAGGGGCTCGGTAAAACACACATAAATATCCCCCAGCTCTTGTTTCCCATTGAGGAGGGAAAACATTCGCTGGAAAATAACTGAGACTTTGATGCTCTCGCATTTATTGTTGTAAGATTTGATTCCTCTGCAAGGCCTCATTTGGACAAATGAAAGTTATCACTGACGTGCGTGCGTGCGTGTGTGTGTGTGTGTGTGTGTGTGTGTGTGTGTGTGTGTGTGTGTGTGTGTGTGTGTGTGCGTGCGTGTGCGTGTGTGTGTGGGGGTATACTGTACTTTATGTATTTATGTACACATTTTGTGTGTTTATCATGTACTTACATTTGTATAAGTAGTACATGTTTTGTACATTTATACAATAATGTAAACTGAATGAAAATAGGTTTAGCAATTAGCAATATATTATTTATTTTCAATTTAGATGTGTTACCTTCAATAAGCACTTTGCTGTCCTTAAAAATGGCCAACTCACAGAACTTACTACAATGTGTGTCTATGGTCAAGTCTACAAACCCCGTTTCCATATGAGTTGGGAAATTGTGTTAGATGTAAATATAAACGGAATACAATGATTTGCAAATCCTTTTCAACCCATATTCAATTGAATAAATTACAAAAACAAGATATTTGATGTTTAAACTAATAAACTTTGGGTTTTTTTTGCAAATAATAATTAACTTAGAATTTCATGGCTGCAACACGTGCCAAAGTAGTTGGGAAAGGGCATGTTCACCACTGTGTTGCAACACCTTTTCTTTTAACAACACTCAATAAACGTTTGGGAACTGAGGAAACTAATTGCTGAAGCTTTGAAAGTGGAATTCTTTCCCATTCTTGTTTTATGTAGAGCTTCAGTTGTTCAGCAGTCCGGAGTCTCCGCTGTCGTATTTTACTCTTCACAATGGGCCATACATTTTTGATGGGAGACAGGTCTGGACTGCAGGCGGGTCAGGAAAGTACCCACACTCTTTTTTTTACGAAACCACGCTGTTGTAACACGTGCTGAATGTGGCTTGGCATTGTCTTGCTGAAATAAGCAGGGGCGTCCATGAAAAAGACGGCGCTTAGATGGCAGCATATGTTGTTCCAAAACCTGTATGTGTCTTTCAGCATTAATGGTGCCTTCACAGATGTGTAAGTTACCCATGCCTTGGGCAATAATGCACCCCCATACCATCACGGATGCTGGCTTTTGAACTTTGCTTCGATAACAGTCTGGATGGTTGAAATGTGGACTCGTCAGACCACAGAACACTTTTCCACTTTGCATCAGTCCATCTTAGATGATCTTGGGCCCAGAGAAGCCGGTGGCGTTTCTGGATGTTGTTGATAAATGCCTTTCGCTTTGCATAGTAGAGCTTTAACTTGCACTTACAGATGTAGCGACAAACTGTATTTAGTGACAGTGGTTTTCCTTAGCCCATGTGGTGATATACTTTAGAGATTGATTTTGGTTTTTGATACAGTGCCATCTAAGGGATCGAAGGTCACGATCATTCAATGTTGGTTTTCGGCCATGCCACTTACGTGGAGTGATTCCTCCAGATTCTCTAAACCTTTTGATGATATTATGGACAGAAGATGTTGAAATCCCTAAATTTCTTGCAATTGCACTTTGAGAAACATTGTTCTTAAACTGTTTGATTATTTGCTCACGCAGTTGTGGACAAAGGGGTGTACCTCACCCCATTCTTTCTTGTGAAAGACTGAGCATTTTTTGGGAAGCTGTTTTTATCAATCAATCAATCAATCAATGTTTATTTATATAGCCCCAAATCACAAATGTCTCAAAGGACTGCACAAATCATTACGACTACAACATCCTCGGAAGAACCCACAAAAGGGCAAGGAAAACTCACACCCAGTGGGCAGAGAGAATTCACATCCAGTGGGACGCCAGTGACAATGCTGACTATGAGAAACCTTGGAGAGGACCTCAGATGTGGGCAACCCCCCCTCTCTAGGGGACCGAAAGCAATGGATGTCGAGCGGGTCTAACATGATACTGTGAAAGTTCAATCCATAGTGGCTCCAACACAGCCGCGAGAGCTCAGTTCAAGCGGATCCAAGACAGCAGCGAGAGTCCCGTCCACAGGAAACCATCTCAAGCGGATCAGCAGCGTAGAGATGTCCCCAACAGATACAGGCGAGCGGTCCATCCTGGGTCCCGACGAGCGGTCCATCCTGGGTCTCGACTCTGGACAACCAGTACTTCATCCATGGTCATCGGACCGGACCCCCTCCACAAGGGTGGGGGCGGACATAGGAGAAAGAAAAGAAGCGGCAGATCAACTGGTCTAAAAAGGAGGTCTATTTAAAGGCTAGAGTATACATATGAGTTTTAAGGTGAGACTTAAATGCTTCTACTGAGGTAGCATCTCGAACTGTTACCGGGAGGGCATTCCAGAGTACTGGAGCCCGAACGGAAAACGCTCTATAGCCCGCAGACTTTTTTTGGGCTCTAGGAATCACTAATAAGCCGGAGTCTTTTGAACGCAGATTTCTTGCCGGGACATACGGTACAATACAATCGGCAAGATAGGCTGGAGCTAGACCGTGTAGTATTTTATACGTAAGTAGTAAAACCTTAAAGTCACATCTTAAGTGCACAGGAAGCCAGTGCAGGTGAGCCAGTACAGGCGTAATGTGATCAAACTTTCTTGTTCTTGTCAAAAGTCTAGCAGCCGCATTTTGTACCAACTGTAATCTTTTAATGTTAGACATGGGGAGACCCGAAAATAATACGTTACAGTAATCGAGACGTGACGTAACAAACGCATGGATAATGATCTCGGCGTCTTTAGTGGACAAAATGGAGCGAATTTTAGCGATATTACGGAGATGAAAGAAGGCCGTTTTAGTAACGCTTTTAATGTGTGACTCAAAGGAGAGAGTTGGGTCGAAGATAATACCCAGATTTTTTACAGAGTCACCTTGTTTTATTATTTGGTTGTCAAATGTTAAAGTTGTATTATTAAATAGAGGTCGGTGTCTAGCAGGACCGATAATCAGCATTTCCGTTTTTTTGGCATTAAGTTATACCCAATCATGGCACCCACCTGTTCCCAATGAACCTGCACAACTGTGGGACGTTCAAAATAAGTGTTTGATTAGCATTCTTCAACTTTATCAGTATTTATTGTCACCTTTCCCAACTTCTTTGTCACGTGTTGCTGGCATCAAATTCTAAAGTTAATGATTATTTGCAAATAAAAAAATGTTTAACAGTTTGAACATCAAATATTTTGTATTTGTAGCATATTCAACTGAATATGGGTTAAAAAGGATTTGCAAATCAATGTATTCGGTTTATATTTACATCTAACACAATTTCCCAACTCATATGGAAATAGGGTTTGTACCTAGCCACAGCGGTCGGTCCTCACAACTACAAAAGTAAAATATTTTTTTATTTGGTTTGTTTTGCATTCTGAAGTGAGGTTGCAACTCTCTACTCCCATCTATGCCAGATATATTTTTTTCGTCATTCTAACTATAGTGGAAAGTGGGGCCCTCACAACCTACTGACCAAACGTGGGTTCACACAAAGCAGGCAAGGCGTGTACGTGTATGTGTGTGTGTGTGTGTGTGTGTGTGTGTGTGTGTGTGTGTGTGTGAGAGAGTAATCTCATAATTGTGGTTGAAGTGAGAGGAAAGGAAGGGTGAGGATTAGTGCTCCTGTATGGTGCGTTTAATGTCTGCGTGAGAACCGTGCAGCCGCTGGTGACACAGTAGTAGCGCACACAAAGAAGGAGAAGAAGCCAGGAAAAAGCAGCGGACAGGAGTTTTCTTGTGGGACAATCAAACACCTGCGGGCCTCACGAGGGTGTGAAGGGAAGCAAGGAAACATTCACACATACACCTGTCTGGGCATGAGTGCATGAGGGTGGCCTTAATGGTTTATGGACGCATAATGAGGCAGATTGGATGTCTGAAGACAATTATGAAACGCAGACAGACATTGAATTGAAATACTATTGAGAACCTTTTTTTTTAATGCATTCTCAATATTAAATAAATGTCAATAAAAGGCCACTTACAGCAATAATATAAAATATCAACCAAGTATTAGGAATATTGTTGTCATGACCTGTTACCCAGGTCGTGACATGATTTATGTTTGGTAGTTTTTCTGTTTTACAAACCCCGTTTCCATACAGTATGAGTTGGGAAATTGTGTTAGATGTAAATATAAACAGAATACAATGATTTGCAAAACCTTTTCAGCCCATATTCAATTGAATGCACTACAAAGACAAGATATTTGATGTTCAAACTCATAAATTTTGTTTTTTTTTTGCAAATAGTAATTAACTTAGAATTTCATGGCTGCAACACGGGCCAAAGTAGTTGGGAAAGGGCATGTTCACCAGTGTGTTACATCACCTTTTAAAAGTGTGTAGCACCCCTACTGTAGGATAGCAGGTTAGTACAACAATTTAGATTACTAGGTTCTTGGCCGTATAATTGAGATACTCGAAATGAGACGTTTTGTACGTAGTGGACCACAGAACGGCTGCTGGCAAATTTATTGTACAATAATAAACAACAACACATGAACAGTGTGCTTTTTGAATTGAAAATACCCCAAAAATAAAATAAAATAGAGCTCTGTTACAAAAATCAAAATAGAAAAAATAGAAGAAATGTCCCTTTTAAATTTGAATTCTACCCGGGTAGTACTGAATTGAACACTCTTTATATTCCTTTGTTGGGAATCCTTAGTTCTTTTGTAATCCGTTATTCCATATTGATTCGGTTCGATACTTGCGACTCTGATGGTAGATCAGTTCAGTAATAGGTCACTGCAGAGGGTGGAGACCGATGTAGCTGGCCACACCACATCCAAACGCTCCCTCTCCGCAGACTCTCACTCACTGGGACTGGCTCGCCATCAAACTCAAGTCCAGCTTGGAACCAGACTTCAGGATCACACAAAAAGACCAATTGCATAGGCCTACTTGTCTGGATACTGACCAGCGGTGCTGCTTTCTCAGGCGGAGTCTTCCTCCTAACACACCGGCCACAGGTTTTGACCTTGTGCTCAACATCCGTAGCCATTCGTGGCCAGTAGAATCTTGACCTCACTAAGTCAATAGTACGGTCTATGCCCATGTGTCCCATGTCGTCATGGAGACACTTGAGTACAGTGACTCTGAGGGATTCTGGAAGAATGAGTTGATAGATTGTTTTCTCTTCACATTTCCGCTTCCTGTACAGGAGACCGTCTCTCATCTCAAGGCGTTTCCACTCCTTGAGCATCAGATTAAGTTCAGGAGAGTTAGGACCGATGTTCCGAGGTACTGGGCCTCCAGATTCCAACAGATGAATAACATGCTTGATGGTAGGGTCAGCTTCCTGTCGTTCTCGGAGGTCATCCTCACTGAAGATGGGTACCGTCACCTGACCCAATAATTCTTCATCACTGTAGATGTCTGGAACAGCGTCGCCGTTGAGAGCTAGAGATTCAACCAACGTGATGGAAGGTAAGTTGTCGGTTTCTCTTGTCAGGTGTCGGTGACATAGGGCTGTAACTGCATCTTCAGGTAAGTTTAGATGGTCATGTGACGATGATAGATGATGTGAGGTGAACCGCTTTATTCTCTCTCTTTCTTCCAGTGAAGCCTCATCATCAACCAACATTCCATGCGGTCGCATAAACACTAGATAAGAGCTGCACATAGTGTCTAATTTTGTCATCTGAAGAAGGTAGACCGTACTATTGACTTAGTGAGGTCAAGATTCTACTGGCCACGAATGGCTGCGGATGTTGAGCACAAGGTCAAAACCTGTGGCCGGTGTGTTAGGAGGAAGACTCCGCCTGAGAAAGCAGCACCGCTGGTCAGTATCCAGACAAGTAGGCCTATGGCTTTTTGAATTGAAAATACCCCAAAAATAAAATAAAATAGAGCTCTGTTACGAAAATCAAAATAGAAAAAAATAGAAGAAATGTCCCTTTTAAATTTGAATTCTACCCGGGTAGTACTGAATTGAACACTGTCTATATTCCTTTGTTGGGAATCCTTAGTTCTTTTGTAATCCGTTATTCCATATTGATTCGGTTCGATACTTGCGACTCTGATGGTAGATCAGTTCAGTAATATGTCACTGCAGAGGGTGGAGACCGATGTAGCTGGCCACACCACATCCAAACGCTCCCTCTCCGCAGACTCTCACTCACTGGGACTGGCTCGCCATCAAACTCAAGTCCAGCTTGGAACCAGACTTCAGGATCACACAAAAAAACAATTGGAGTTCTCAGCAGCACAAAGCACAGCAATCCAACGCCCACTGGAACCCGGCTCGCTTATGCTGCTTTTCCAACACTCGGTCACAGAAGTAACAAGTATTTTTAACTTTTAAACTTTGTCTTTGTAATACAATGATGACTCGTGTCTTCACTGGGTGACGTTCAGTGAAGAAGTGACTGGAATAACAAAGGCGCATGCGCTCTCTACTGGCCAACATGTGAATAACGTGCTGTGTGCATGTATCATTAGTTTAACCCGGTAGTGAACACATGACTTTGACACATCATAAATTAACATTTTAAGTGACCAAAGGGACTTTTGGCACACCATAAATTAGAAATAAATAATAGGAGAATATATTAGTGACACTATATTTCCATATGGGTTACACAGTCCCCCCTTAAGTCAGCATGAGTCCCTTCATGTGCTATAACATCTTGACTCAAATTGCTATAACCTCATGACTGTTGTAGTCACCAAAGGAAATGAGTGCGTGATTGAAACTGTCTAGAAGACTTTGAGCAAAAGAGATGAGGGGTTTACCCAACTGTGGGTAGTCCAATCGATCTGGTGGCCGCCTTGACCTTACTGATCGGCGTACCATATTGCCTTCACCACAGTCATCAGGTAAGTCGGTTCCCTCAGCTCGAGCAGCTTGAGCTTCTGGAATTTCAGTGTCATTTTCCGGATCTCCATTTTCATTACTTTCAACATTCAGATCCAGCAAGGGTATATCATCTTTTTGTATTACATTGTCTGGCTCAGGCAAGACTGCAACTTCCTCAGGAGGTGGTTGTTCAGCATTGTTCTCCAACTGGTGATCTCCAACCACATCAGGGAATTCCTTTTCCTCTTCAACTGGCAACGGAGGCTCATTACAAGCAAAGGACTCCACTTGTGACTGGTTTTGTAGTGTCTCGCTCACTTCCTTCTCTGTGGGAGGATTGTCAGCTACAACCAGCTGTTTAGGGATGTTATAGACCTCTGTAAACCTCTTCTCAGTGAGAGCAGAAGTTTCCTCGGGAAATACTGTGTACTCCTCTTCAGACTCAGAACTTTCCTCTTTTTGGACCTGAGCAGAACTTTGTCTTGTCCTGGGACGACGAATCGGCTTTGGCTGATTGGGTTCCTCATCCTCGACTTCAACCAATCGTCCACAAGGCAGCAGAAGATCCCTGTGTAAAGTGCGGATTGGACTATCTTCATCTACTGGCTGGACCTTGTAAACAGGTAAGTCTCCCATCTGTTGTAAGACACTGTACACAGCGGACTCCCACTTGTCAGCGAGTTTGTGTTTGTTCTTCAGACGGACATTTCTCACCAGTACTCTATCTCCCACTTCAAGTGTAGACTCTCTGACTCGTTTATTCCACTGCTGCTTATTCCTCTCAGCAACCTTCTGGGAGTTTTCAATGGCTGTTTGATAACTCTCCTCCAGTCGAGACTTGAGGTTTCGCACATATTGGGAGTGAGATACGGGTGTTCCTTCCCTGACGGGTAGGTTGAATGCAATATCGACTGGAAGTCTGGGTTGTCTCCCAAACATTAACTCATAGGGACTGAACCCGGTGACTTCGCTTCTGGTACAGTTGTAGGCATGTGTGAGTGGTTTAACGAAATCACGCCAGTGACTCTTCTCTTTTTCTTTTAGAGTACCCAACATGCCAAGAAGGGTGCGGTTGAACCGTTCAACCGGGTTTCCCCTTGGGTGATAAGGACTGGTTCTCACTTTTTTGATACCGGCTATGGCACAAAGTTCTTTAATAGTGTGGGACTCAAAATCTCTTCCCTGATCACTGTGCAAGCGTTCAGGAAAGCCGTAGTAAACCAAGAAATGCTCCCACAGACACTTCGCAACAGTAGTAGCTTTTTGATCTTTCGTGGGTATGGCTACCGCATATTTTGTAAAGTGGTCTGTGATGACCAGAATGTCCTTGGTATTTTGGGAATCAGGCTCCAGTGATAGGTAGTCCATGCAGACCAATTGCATAGGCCTACTTGTCTGGATACTGACCAGCGGTGCTGCTTTCTCAGGCGGAGTCTTCCTCCTAACACACCGGCCACAGGTTTTGACCTTGTGCTCAACATCCGTAGCCATTCGTGGCCAGTAGAATCTTGACCTCACTAAGTCAATAGTACGGTCTATGCCCATGTGTCCCATGTCGTCATGGAGACACTTGAGTACAGTGACTCTGAGGGATTCTGGAAGAATGAGTTGATAGATTGTTTTCTCTTCACATTTCCGCTTCCTGTACAGGAGACCGTCTCTCATCTCAAGGCGTTTCCACTCCTTGAGCATCAGATTAAGTTCAGGAGAGTTAGGACCGATGTTCCGAGGTACTGGGCCTCCAGATTCCAACAGATGAATAACATGCTTGATGGTAGGGTCAGCTTCCTGACGTTCTCGGAGGTCATCCTCACTGAAGATGGGTACCGTCACCTGACCCAATAATTCTTCATCACTGTAGATGTCTGGAACAGCGTCGCCGTTGAGAGCTAGAGATTCAACCAACGTGATGGAAGGTAAGTTGTCGGTTTCTCTTGTCAGGTGTCGGTGACATAGGGCTGTAACTGCATCTTCAGGTAAGTTTAGATGGTCATGTGACGATGATAGATGATGTGAGGTGAACCGCTTTATTCTCTCTCTTTCTTCCAGTGAAGCCTCATCATCAACCAACATTCCATGCGGTCGCATAAACACTAGATAAGAGCTGCACATAGTGTCTAATTTTGTCATCTGAAGAAGGTAGACCGTACTATTGACTTAGTGAGGTCAAGATTCTACTGGCCACGAATGGCTGCGGATGTTGAGCACAAGGTCAAAACCTGTGGCCGGTGTGTTAGGAGGAAGACTCCGCCTGAGAAAGCAGCACCGCTGGTCAGTATCCAGACAAGTAGGCCTATGGCTTTTTGAATTGAAAATACCCCAAAAATAAAATAAAATAGAGCTCTGTTACGAAAATCAAAATAGAAAAAAATAGAAGAAATGTCCCTTTTAAATTTGAATTCTACCCGGGTAGTACTGAATTGAACACTGTCTATATTCCTTTGTTGGGAATCCTTAGTTCTTTTGTAATCCGTTATTCCATATTGATTCGGTTCGATACTTGCGACTCTGATGGTAGATCAGTTCAGTAATATGTCACTGCAGAGGGTGGAGACCGATGTAGCTGGCCACACCACATCCAAACGCTCCCTCTCCGCAGACTCTCACTCACTGGGACTGGCTCGCCATCAAACTCAAGTCCAGCTTGGAACCAGACTTCAGGATCACACAAAAAAACAATTGGAGTTCTCAGCAGCACAAAGCACAGCAATCCAACGCCCACTGGAACCCGGCTCGCTTATGCTGCTTTTCCAACACTCGGTCACAGAAGTAACAAGTATTTTTAACTTTTAAACTTTGTCTTTGTAATACAATGATGACTCGTGTCTTCACTGGGTGACGTTCAGTGAAGAAGTGACTGGAATAACAAAGGCGCATGCGCTCTCTACTGGCCAACATGTGAATAACGTGCTGTGTGCATGTATCATTAGTTTAACCCGGTAGTGAACACATGACTTTGACACATCATAAATTAACATTTTAAGTGACCAAAGGGACTTTTGGCACACCATAAATTAGAAATAAATAATAGGAAAATATATTAGTGACACTATATTTCCATATGGGTTACACAGTCCCCCCTTAAGTCAGCATGAGTCCCTTCATGTGCTATAACATCTTGACTCAAATTGCTATAACCTCATGACTGTTGTAGTCACCAAAGGAAATGAGTGCGTGATTGAAACTGTCTAGAAGACTTTGAGCAAAAGAGATGAGGGGTTTACCCAACTGTGGGTAGTCCAATCGATCTGGTGGCCGCCTTGACCTTACTGATCGGCGTACCATATTGCCTTCACCACAGTCATCAGGTAAGTCGGTTCCCTCAGCTCGAGCAGCTTGAGCTTCTGGAATTTCAGTGTCATTTTCCGGATCTCCATTTTCATTACTTTCAACATTCAGATCCAGCAAGGGTATATCATCTTTTTGTATTACATTGTCTGGCTCAGGCAAGACTGCAACTTCCTCAGGAGGTGGTTGTTCAGCATTGTTCTCCAACTGGTGATCTCCAACCACATCAGGGAATTCCTTTTCCTCTTCAACTGGCAACGGAGGCTCATTACAAGCAAAGGACTCCACTTGTGACTGGTTTTGTAGTGTCTCGCTCACTTCCTTCTCTGTGGGAGGATTGTCAGCTACAACCAGCTGTTTAGGGATGTTATAGACCTCTGTAAACCTCTTCTCAGTGAGAGCAGAAGTTTCCTCGGGAAATACTGTGTACTCCTCTTCAGACTCAGAACTTTCCTCTTTTTGGACCTGAGCAGAACTTTGTCTTGTCCTGGGACGACGAATCGGCTTTGGCTGATTGGGTTCCTCATCCTCGACTTCAACCAATCGTCCACAAGGCAGCAGAAGATCCCTGTGTAAAGTGCGGATTGGACTATCTTCATCTACTGGCTGGACCTTGTAAACAGGTAAGTCTCCCATCTGTTGTAAGACACTGTACACAGCGGACTCCCACTTGTCAGCGAGTTTGTGTTTGTTCTTCAGACGGACATTTCTCACCAGTACTCTATCTCCCACTTCAAGTGTAGACTCTCTGACTCGTTTATTCCACTGCTGCTTATTCCTCTCAGCAACCTTCTGGGAGTTTTCAATGGCTGTTTGATAACTCTCCTCCAGTCGAGACTTGAGGTTTCGCACATATTGGGAGTGAGATACGGGTGTTCCTTCCCTGACGGGTAGGTTGAATGCAATATCGACTGGAAGTCTGGGTTGTCTCCCAAACATTAACTCATAGGGACTGAACCCGGTGACTTCGCTTCTGGTACAGTTGTAGGCATGTGTGAGTGGTTTAACGAAATCACGCCAGTGACTCTTCTCTTTTTCTTTTAGAGTACCCAACATGCCAAGAAGGGTGCGGTTGAACCGTTCAACCGGGTTTCCCCTTGGGTGATAAGGACTGGTTCTCACTTTTTTGATACCGGCTATGGCACAAAGTTCTTTAATAGTGTGGGACTCAAAATCTCTTCCCTGATCACTGTGCAAGCGTTCAGGAAAGCCGTAGTAAACCAAGAAATGCTCCCACAGACACTTCGCAACAGTAGTAGCTTTTTGATCTTTCGTGGGTATGGCTACCGCATATTTTGTAAAGTGGTCTGTGATGACCAGAATGTCCTTGGTATTTTGGGAATCAGGCTCCAGTGATAGGTAGTCCATGCAGACCAATTGCATAGGCCTACTTGTCTGGATACTGACCAGCGGTGCTGCTTTCTCAGGCGGAGTCTTCCTCCTAACACACCGGCCACAGGTTTTGACCTTGTGCTCAACATCCGTAGCCATTCGTGGCCAGTAGAATCTTGACCTCACTAAGTCAATAGTACGGTCTATGCCCATGTGTCCCATGTCGTCATGGAGACACTTGAGTACAGTGACTCTGAGGGATTCTGGAAGAATGAGTTGATAGATTGTTTTCTCTTCACATTTCCGCTTCCTGTACAGGAGACCGTCTCTCATCTCAAGGCGTTTCCACTCCTTGAGCATCAGATTAAGTTCAGGAGAGTTAGGACCGATGTTCCGAGGTACTGGGCCTCCAGATTCCAACAGATGAATAACATGCTTGATGGTAGGGTCAGCTTCCTGTCGTTCTCGGAGGTCATCCTCACTGAAGATGGGTACCGTCACCTGACCCAATAATTCTTCATCACTGTAGATGTCTGGAACAGCGTCGCCGTTGAGAGCTAGAGATTCAACCAACGTGATGGAAGGTAAGTTGTCGGTTTCTCTTGTCAGGTGTCGGTGACATAGGGCTGTAACTGCATCTTCAGGTAAGTTTAGATGGTCATGTGACGATGATAGATGATGTGAGGTGAACCGCTTTATTCTCTCTCTTTCTTCCAGTGAAGCGTCATCATCAACCAACATTCCATGTGGTCGCCTGGAGAGACCGTCGGCATCTTGATTGCTCTTTCCAGCCCTGTACTTGATGTTGAAGTTGAACGTAGAAAGGGCTGCTAGCCAGCGATAACTGGCAGAATCTAGCTTAGCTGAGGTGAGTATGTAAGTTAACGGATTGTTATCCGTTACCACAGTGAAGTTGTTACCATAGAGATAGTCCTGGAACTTCTCTAGGATTGCCCATTTTAAAGCTAAAAACTCCAGCTTGTGTGCTGGATATCTTGCCTCACTAGATGAAAGGCCCCTACTGGCATAGGCGATGATCCTTGATTGGCCGTCCTGCTCTTGGTATAAAGCAGCTCCTAAACCAGTAGTACTGGCATCCGTATGCAGTGTATAGGGGAGCTTTGCATCCGCGAACCCCAGGATGGGAGAAGATGTGAGCATTTCTATGATGCATTCAAAAGCGTCCTGACAAGCAGGTGTCCACCGTTCTGCGAACGGCTCTTTTGGATTGAAATATTTCCCTTTACATGTCGTCATCTTCTGGCCTTTTCTGAGAGGTGGATAGCCAGAAGTGAAACTGTTTAATGGCTTTACTATTTTAGAATAGTCCTTGACGAAGCGGCGATAATAGCCGGCGAAGCCTAAAAAGGACTTCAATTCTTTTAGGGTCTGTGGCCTTGGCCATGTTTTCAGTGCAATGACTTTTTCGGGATCAGTCTCGACACGATTTCTGGAGACGATGTGTCCAAGATAACGCACAGACGTCTGGAAGAATCTGCACTTCTCGGGAGAGAGCTTGAGACCATATTCTCTTAGCCGTTGAAGGACGTGCAGAAGTCTGGCCTCGTGTTCCTCCAGGGAGGCAGAGAACACAATGAGATCATCAAGAAAAACAAGCACCTCTTTCAGGTTAATGTCACCCATGCATTTCTCCATTAGGCGCTGAAATGTACTCAGCGCATTGGTTATCCCCTGGGGCATACAGTTGAACTCCCAAAACCCCAGGGGACAGACAAAAGCAGTCTTGGCTTTGTCACTCTCTTCCATACCAATTTGGTAGTACCCGGATTTGAGGTCCATCACGGAAAACCACTGTGACCCCGTGAGGGCGGAGAATGCTTCTTCGAGGTTTGGTAATGCATATGCATCCTTAATAGTTTGTGTATTCAACTTACGGTAATCGACACAAAGTCGGACATCACCGTTCTTTTTCTTTACAACGACTATGGGTGACGAGTAGGGTGACTCGGACTCCCGTATCACACCAGCTTCTAGCAGTGTTTTAAGGTGTTTCCTGACAGCCTCATAGTCATTGGGATGTATGGGTCTTGAACGCTGTTTAAAAGGCGTCTCGTCTTTGAGCTTGATATGGTGCTTGACTTTGGTGGCATGACCAAAATCAAGGTCATGATGTGCAAACACATCAGAGTAACCATTGAGTTTCTCTGTGACTCTGGTTTTCCATTCCTCTGGTAGAGGAGAATTGCCGAAGTCAAACGTCAGGGTGTTGTTTGTGGACTGATTTGGAGAAGAGGTTGCACTACAACAGTTCACTGCATTCTTGTCATGTAATGAACTTTTTTCAACAATCTTATAAGGAACATGTAGTTCTGCGACGACACAGTTTGTAGGTAGTGTTATGTCATGGTCTGTCTCGTTTCTCAGCCAAACAGCCAACTTGTGCTGAGGCTGCTGGGGTAAAGTGACGAGACAACAGTCAACGAAAATGCCACCAGGTAAGACAGACTTTCTTGGCTGCTCCAGAACTGCCAACTTCTCCGTATTTGCAGGATTGACATTAACCTGGCCTTCCACAAGGACTCTATCATGTGCCGGAATAACTGGCTGCGGTTTCCCTTTAAGTGTCATTAGACCTATTTGCCCAGTGCTCTTTAGCTTTTGTCTGAATTCAAGTGCACTGAGGATTTGTTTGTAGCCATGAATAGTTGAAGTAGTCTTTTGAGTGTTGTATTGGCACTCTTCATCATATAACACATCAAGTAAGTTGGTACCTATTAGAACAGGCAAGTCACTGTTGGAGCGTTGATCAGGGACAACTAATGCT
Organism: Nerophis ophidion; assembly: GCF_033978795.1. Classification (NCBI taxonomy): domain Eukaryota; kingdom Metazoa; phylum Chordata; class Actinopteri; order Syngnathiformes; family Syngnathidae; genus Nerophis; species Nerophis ophidion. The sequence continues at coordinate 39,939,744 of NC_084611.1, forward strand.
AGTGTGGTCACTTCGGGTGCAGTGTCAATAAACTCCTTTGGCAACCCAATACTGACTTCTACATAGCCCAAATATGGGACTGACTGACCATTAGCACCTTCCACATCAAGAAGATTGAATGGCTGGATAGGCTGTTCTGACAGGTGCTCTGTGTAGAATGAGTTAGAAATTGTGGTCACCTGAGACCCTGTGTCAAGAAGGCAGTAACACTTTACACCTGACACAGTCACATCACTGATGCATTTGTTGCCAATTAAACCTTTTGGTATTTTAGATTGGTGCTTGGTACTATGAGAATAACTTGCAACATTTTGTTTGGAGCTGGTATTAGTCTTTGTTCCTGTTTGCTCCTCAACAGAAACAGAATTTAAAAATCCAGTTTGCTTTGTTCGTCCCACAGCTTTTGTTTCTTTTTGAGTTCTTGGCGTTTAGCCTCAACAACTTCCGGGTTGGACTCGTTGGGACAAACTGGCGCTATATGTCCATCTTCGCCACAGTTAAAGCAATACCACGCTCCTGGTTTCTTTTTGCTTCTATGGACATCCTCTGTCTTAGGCTCCTTTGCCTTGGATTTATTCGGCTTAGCTCCCTTGGAGGTAGCCTTTGTAGAAGATTCACCCATGGATGCTTTCAGGTTTGCCAACTGGGCTTGAAGTTGTGCTAGTTGTTTTTGTATTTTCTTTGTACCCTCATTATAGTTGTGCTTTACAGCAGCGGCTGCTATGTCCCTCTCATCTGTATCAGAGTTGTACACGTTCCCATTATTAGACTGCACTTTAGCTTTGTTAAATCCAACATGTTGTTTCATACGACGAGATCTGGCAGCCTGCTTGTCTTCCTCCGTCCTCACTAAGAGCAACAACTCGGAGAACGAGGGCGGGGCATCTTTCTGCAGTTGGGACAGCTGAAGATGTGTGATTAAACTATTGTTGAAACATCCCCTGCAGAACTGTTTCAGCAGTTGCCGGTCTGCGTCGCTGGCAGGAATGCCATTCCTCTTGACTACTTTGCTCAGTATTGACTGTAGGCGATGTAAATAAGCAGACGCCTTTTCACCCGGCTCTGCGTCGGTGGTAAGGAATACTGCAAAGAGCTCGTCAGCATCATCCACAGTACCGTAGGCTGAGTCAAGTACATGCAAATAGTCACGTGGGCTCGACTGGGGCCCAAGATGCTTTACAACATTTACAGCTGGAGGAAGGAGACTTTCTACAATCCTTCTGACCACTTGCTTGTCAGGGATTGTGGTATCGCTGAAGTAGAACTCAACATTACTACGCCAAGTGTCATAATCGACTTCCAGGCTGGGGCAGGGAGTTTTCCCAGAGAAAGGCCTCAACCTGGTATGGTGTGTTGACGACACGCCACTGCTCTTTACAATATGCTCCACGACCATTCTCTGCACCTCAGGTGTGTTAATTTGGTCAAGTGGTAGCTGAAAGGGTGATCTGGTACCACTAGGCAGGGTTTGTTTAAGTGGGACCTCATTCACATTTAGAGTGGACTGGTTTGGGGTCTGGAACGACGCCTGTTCAACTCCACTCCTTTGAGGAGTAGACGAGGGGGTTTGGTGCTCAACCTCTTCATCTCGTTGAGCTGGCCGGCTTTCTTGAATTCTGGCCAACTCCTCTCGCAGGACTTCCTCAAAGTCTGTGCCACTCAATTTTGCAATGCCTTCAAGCTCACACAGGTAGAATTTGGTTATGTTCGAACCTGCATTAGCAGCATAAACACTAGATAAGAGCTGCACATAGTGTCTAATTTTGTCATCTGAAGAAGGTCTGTTATATGGTAAATCACGTGCAAGAACACTAAAACCTTCACCAGATTTAAACTCAACAATAACTGAATTTGGGAATTTAGCATCGGAACTGTCAATTTCAACCACTCTTTCAATAGACCCATATTGTTTCAAAAAGTCAAATACCTCCTCATCTACTTCAGTACCAGACATGCCACTGACCAGTACTGAACTGGGTACCTTAATGTTTTCAGACTTAATGGCATCCATATTTCAAGTGTTAAGTCAGAGGTATTACAAAAATTGTGAACAAACGTGCCAGAGCTGTTCTGTATTGTATGTACAGTATGAATTCGGAATCACAGCGTTCTCCTGGCTGGCTCGCCAAGTGTGTAGCACCCCTACTGTAGGATAGCAGGTTAGTACAACAATTTAGATTACTAGGTTCTTGGCCGTATAATTGAGATACTCGAAATGAGACGTTTTGTACGTAGTGAACCACAGAACGGCTGCTGGCAAATTTATTGCACAATAATAAACAACAACACATGAACAGTGTGCTTTTTGAATTGAAAATACCCCAAAAATAAAATAAAATAGAGCTCTGTTACAAAAATCAAAATAGAAAAAATAGAAGAAATGTCCCTTTTAAATTTGAATTCTACCCGGGTAGTACTGAATCGAACACTGTCTATATTCCTTTGTTGGGAATCCTTAGTTCTTTTGTAATCCGTTATTCCATATTGATTCGGTTCGATACTTGCGACTCTGATGGTAGATCAGTTCAGTAATATGTCACTGCAGAGGGTGGAGACCGATGTAGCTGGCCACACCACATCCAAACGCTCCCTCTCCGCAGACTCTCACTCACTGGGACTGGCTCGCCATCAAACTCAAGTCCAGCTTGGAACCAGACTTCAGGATCACACAAAAAAACAATTGGAGTTCTCAGCAGCACAAAGCACAGCAATCCAACGCCCACTGGAACCCGGCTCGCTTATGCTGCTTTTCCAACACTCGGTCACAGAAGTAACAAGTATTTTTAACTTTTAAACTTTGTCTTTGTAATACAATGATGACTCGTGTCTTCACTGGGTGACGTTCAGTGAAGAAGTGACTGGAATAACAAAGGCGCATGCGCTCTCTACTGGCCAACATGTGAATAACGTGCTGTGTGCATGTATCATTAGTTTAACCCGGTAGTGAACACATGACTTTGACACATCATAAATTAACATTTTAAGTGACCAAAGGGACTTTTGGCACACCATAAATTAGAAATAAATAATAAGAGAATATATTAGTGACACTATATTTCCATATGGGTTACATTTTCTTTTAACAACACTCAATAAACGTTTGGGAACTGAAGAAACTAATTGTTGAAGTTTTGAAAGTGGAATTCTTTCCCATTCTTGTTTTTTGTAGAGCTTCAGTCGTTCAACAGTCCGAGGTCTCCGCTGTCGTATTTTACGCTTCATAATGTGCCACACATTTTCGATGGGAGACAGGTCTGAACTGCAGGCGGGCCAGGAAAGTACCCTCACTCTTTTTTTTACAAAGCCACGCTGTTGTAATACGTGCTGACTGTGGCTTGGCATTGTCTAGCTGAAATAAGCAGGGGCGTCCATGAAAAAGACGGCGCTTAAATGGCAGCAGATGTTGTTCCAAAACCTGTATGTACCTTTCAGCATTAATGGTGCCTTCACAGATGTGCAAGTTACCCATGCCTTGGGCAATAATGCACCCCCATACCATCACAGATGCTGGCTTTTGAACTTTGCGTCGATAACAATCTGGATGGTTCGCTTCCCCTTTGGTCCGAACAATTTGAAATGTGGAATCGTCACACCACAGAACACTTTTCCACTTTGCATCAGTCCATCTTAGATGATCTCGGGCCCAGAGAAGCCAGCTGCGTTTCTGGATGTTGTTGATAAATGCTTTTGCTTTGCATAGTTAAACTTTAACTTGCACTCATAGATGTAGCAACAAACTGTATTTAGTGACAGTGGTTTTCTGAAGTGTTCCTGTGCCCGTGTGGTGATATCCTTTAGAGATTGATGTCGGTTTTTGATACAGTGCCGCCTGAGGGATCGAAGGTCACGGTCATTCAATGTTAGTTTCCGGCCATGCCGCTTACGTGGAGTAATTTCTCTAGATTCTCTGAAACTTTTGATGATATTATGAACCGTAGATGTTGAAATCCCTAAATTTCTTGCAATTGCACTTTGAGAAACGTTGTTCTTAAACTGATTGATTATTTGCTCACGCAGTTGTGGACAAAGGGGTGTACCTCCCCCCATTCTTTCTTGTGAAAGACTGAGCATTTTTTTGGGAAGGTGTTTTTATACCCAATCATGGCACCCACCTGTTCCCAATTAGCCTGCACACCTCTGGGATGTTCCAAATAAGAGTTTGATTAGCATTCAACAACTTTATGAGCATTTATTGCCACCTTTCCCAACTTCTTTGTCATGTGTTGCTGGCATGACATTCTAAATTATTTGCCAAAAAAAAGGTTTATCAGTTTGAACATCAAATATGTTGTCTTTGTAGCATATTCAACTGAATATGGGTTGAAAATTATTTGCAAATCAATCAATCAATCAATGATTATTTGTATAGCCCTAAATAACTAGTGTCTCAAAGGGCTGTACAAACCACAACACAAACCACAACGACATCCTCAGTAGAGCCCATATAAGGGCAAAGAAAACTCACACCCAGTGGGACTCACACCCAGTGGGACGTCGGTGACAATGAACCGAAAGCAATGGATGTCGAGCGGGTCTAACATGATACTGTGAAAGTTCAATCCATAGTGGATCCAACACAACCGTGAGAGTCCAGTCCAAAGTGGATCCAACACAGCAGAGAGAGTCCCGTCCACAGTGGAGCCAGCAGGAAACCACCACAAGCAGAGGCGGATCTGCAGCGCAGGGATGTCCCCAACAGATACACAGGCGAGCGGTCCATCCTGGGTCCTGGCTCTGTACGAGCGGTCCATCCTGGGTCCTGGCTCTGTACGAGCGGTCCATCTTGGGTCCCGACTCAGGGCAGACAGCACCTCATCCATGGCCACCGGACCGGACCCCTCCAGTGGGACAAAGGAGGAAAGGAAAAGAAACGGCAGATCAACTGGTCTAAAAAGGGAGTCTATTTAAAGGCTAGAGTATACAAATGAGTTTTAAGGTGAGACTTAAATGCTTCTACTGAGGTGGCATCTCGAACTGTTACCGGGAGGGCATTCCAGAGTACTGGAGCCCGAACAGAAAACGCTCTATAGCCTGCAGACTTTTTTGGGGCTCTGGGAATCACTAATAAGCCGGAGTCCTTTGAACACAGATTTCTTGCCGGGACATATGGTACAATACAATCGGCAAGATAGGCTGGAGCTAGACCGTGTAGTATTTTATACGTAAGTAGTAAAACCTTAAAGTCACATCTTAAGTGCACAGGAAGCCAGTGCAGGCAAGCCAGTATAGGTATATATATAGGTATATATGTATATAAAGGTATATACAGTATAGGTGTAATATGATCAAACTTTCTTGTTCTTGTCAAAAGTCTAGCAGCCGTATTTTGTACCAACTGTAATCTTTTAATGCTAGACATATTACGGAGATGAAAGAAGGCCGTTTTAGTAACGCTTTTAATGTGTTACTCAAAGGAGAGAGTTGGGTCCAAGATAATACCCAGATTCTTTACCGAGTCGCCTTGTTTAATTGTTTGGTTGTCAAATGTTAAAGTTGTATTATTAAATAGAGGTCGGTGTCTAGCAGGACCGATTATCAGCATTTCCGTTTTTTGGGCGTCGAGTTGCAAAAAGTTAGCGGTAATCCATTGTTTAATTTTATTGACACACGCCTCCAGCTGACTACAATCCGGCGTGTTGGTCAGCTTTAGGGGCATGTAGCGTTGGGTGTCATCAGCATAGCAGTGAAAGCTAACACCGTATTTGCGTATGATGTCACCTAGCGGCAGCATGTAGATGCTGAAGAGTGCAGGGCCAAGGACTGAACCCTGGGGAACTCCACACGTCACCTTAACATAGTCCGAGGTCACACTGTTATGGGAGACGAACTGCTTCCTGTCAGTAAGATAAGAGTTAAACCAAGACAGGGCTAAGTCCGACATACCAATTCGTGTTTTGATACGCTCTAATAAAATATTATGTTCGACGGTATCGAAAGCAGCGCTAAGATCGAGGAGTAGTAATATAGATGACGCATCAGAATCCATCGTTAGCAATAGATCATTAGTCATTTTTGCAAGGGCTGTCTCCGTAGAGTGATTTGCCCTGAAACCGAATTGAAAGGTTTCACATAGATTGTTAGACGCTAAGTGTTCATTTAGCTGCTCTGCAACAATTGTTTTGAGGATTTTTGAAATAAACGTTAGGTCTCTTAAGGAGAGGATGCATAACCGCTTTTTTGAATGCTAAGGGAACAGTGCCCGAGGAAAGTGATAAGTTTATAATATTTAGCACTGATGGACCTAATAATACAAAGAGCTTCTTGATTAGTTTCCCAGGAAGTGGGTCAAGTAAACATGTTGTTTGTTTTATTCCATTTACATGTTGTAACAATTCTTCTAATGTTATTTCTTCAAAACGAGAGACACTATTTTGGAGGGCAGTATCCGCCGTATATACAGTCGTATCTGTGTTAATAGAACCCAGTTGTAGCTGGGACGCATTGTCTTTGATATCCTTTCTAATGACTTCAATTTTCTTACTAAAGAATTGCATAAAGTCATCAGCTGAGTGGGTGGAGCTACAGGAAGGAGACCCTTGTTGGGTTAGCGATGGGACCGTACGAAACAAAAATTTAGGATCGTTTTTATTAAGGTGGATGAGATTTGAGTAATATTTTGCCTTAGCTAAGGTAAGCATGCGTTTATAAGTTATTAAACTCACTCCATGCTTGATGGTGCACCTCAAGTTTGGTCGTGCGCCATTTGCGTTCTAGCTTTCTACAAAATAATTTCTGAGCTCTAGTTTCTTCTGTAAACCATGGTGTACGCCTTTTTGGAGCCTTTTTTAACTTCAGCAGTGCTATACTATCAATGGTTTCGCGCAGGGCGTCGTTAAAGTTGTTAGTGAGGTTATCAATAGAGCCCACATACTTTGGGAATGGTGCCATTACCGAGGGCAGTAGGTCAGCAAGAGTTGTCGTTGTGGCCGTATTAATGTTGCGGTTGCTATAGCAGTTATTATTATTATTAGTTTGACGAACATGAGTCTGAACCTCGAATTTTATAAAGGACATTATTTTAGTATACGGGAGTATCGTAACTTTAGAAACGGTGATACCCCTGACAAGCACTAGGTCTATCGTATTACAGTTGCAATGCGTGGGTTCATTTATTATTTGTATAAGACCACAGCTATCAATTATAGTCTGGAGCGCTACGCACGGTGGGTCCGATGGGGTATTCATATGGATATTAAAGTCCCACATTATAATTATATTATCGGCGTGCGTCACTAAATCATCAACAAACTTTGAGAATTCATTGATAAAGTCCGAATAGGGCCCTGGGGGGCAGTAGATAACAGCCAGGCACAGAGGTAGCGGTGTGACAGACCTCATAGTAAGCACCTCATACGATTTATATTTATTATTTATGTTAGGACTAAGGTTAAAGTTTTGGTTGTGTATTAGTGCGACCCCCTCACCTCTTTTAAGGGGACTGGCAATATGTGCATACGTATAGTTAGAAGGAGATGCCTCATTTAGCGCAAAAAAGTCGTTTGGTTTAAGCCAGGTTTCGCTGAGACCGATGACGTTAAGATTGTGGTCTCTGATGACCTCATTAACTAATAATGTTTTGGGAGACAATGATCTTATGTTTAAAAAACCTATATTATAGGTAGTGGGCTGTTTTAGGGAATTTTTGATCAAATTATCCGTAGTAGCAATATTAATTATGTTGTGTTTATTATGCGTAGTGCACATAAAATAATTACGACCCTATCTAGGAATTGATATGACGGGAATTTTCCGATTGTTTGTTTGGTGCTTTGATAAACTGAACGCATCATAGTTTGCCACCTCAGTAAAACGCATGTTCCGATTGTTTGTTTGGTGCTTTGATAAACTGAATGCATCATAGTTTGCCACCTCAGTAGAACGCATGTCCAACTCTGAAACAATCAAAGCAGAAAAAACTTGTTCTAACTTAACTGACTCCTTACCTAGGCCAGTAGGCTCGCATCTTCCATTTAAATCCCGCTTCGGGATGGAGGGAAGCGGTGTTCCGTGGGGATTTGCCTTTTGCTTTGTTTTTAGCCCCGCTCGGCATTCACGTTTCCGATCACACCGCTTGCGTCTGTTCCTTTGACGGCCTCCGCTGCTTCACAGGCCGCTAGATGTAACCGGCGAAGTATTCCCATGTTAGCTAACAGCTCTAGCAAGCACGCGTCATTCAGTCCAAAACGGCCCGATCTGTCCACATCCAGAATTGTCTGGCGGTCGTAAGTGATCACGGAGTGACCACGCTGTAAGCCAGCCATGAAATTTGCAGAACTGTCCAGTATTTTTGCCAAATGTTCCATCTTTACCAAGAGCTCCCAGACTTGTCAGCCCGTCCGGGCGCCGCCATCTTGGACTTCTAAATCTAAATCATTCCAAATCATTGTATTCCGTTTATATTTACATCTAACACAATTTCCCAACTCATATGGAAACGTGGTTTGTATTCGCTTTCCTGGGTGAACCCTCTTTCCCTGTTTTCGGTTGGTTTCCATCGGAACTGATTCTCCTCACCTGTCTTAGTTTTGCAATTAGTGTTCCCACCAGGTGTTTTGGTTAATCACTCCCCTTTATAGTTTCCTGTCACCCAGCAGTAGTTGCTGGGTCAATGTTTGCTATAGACAACATTTACGTTCTCCTGGTTTTTCTCCTCGCTGTAGTGATTTTGTATACTTTAGCATTCCTCGTTTTTCACCGTTGGTGACATTTTGGTTTGTTTTAGCTCCACACTTGTTGGCGTCCTTAGTTTTGTATTTTTTGTCCCGCGTTTAATTTATTAATGAAACTTAATCTTACCTGCACGCTGCCCCTGCTTGTCTCCTGAGTTGGAAGGAACGCTACCAGTGCAGCAATGCGCCCCCCAAGACGTAACAATTGTTATTATAGGCGCTAACGCAGACAAACAACTTATCATAATTTGTAGCGCCGTGATCACTTCCGTGTGTCCCCGTGTTTAGACTGCAAAAACTGAAATCGAAGTAAGATTATATATCTCAAATAAGGGTGATATTTACTTATTTTTTGTCTGATAAGATAATTCTTATCATTAAGCAGATTTTATGTTCGAGTCCTTTACTTGTTTTAAGTGTTTTGGTCCTAAATGATCTCTGTAAGATATTACAGCTTGTTGCTGAGATTTGATGACCTATATTGAGTAAAACATGCTTGAAACTAAAATATCAACTGTTGCAAAGCTGGGTCACCAACACTCACAAGTATAAAACTACTTTTTTAAAGTAATAATTTCTTATTTCAAGCATGAAAAAAAAAATATGACTTTGACACAATTGTGTCTCATAATTAAAACAGATGACAGCCAAATGGACTTTGTTGTTTTATTTTAAATTAAAAAAGAGAAAATACTGACTCATATAGTAGTACAGTTGGCACAGTACAGTAAACTGACAGTTGATATTTAAACATGGGACATTTCAAACAATTTTGAACAGAAATAGTTCATCCACATTCAGATAAATTCTGCAAAATTACAATAAAAAAAATTTGCCCGGGGGCCGGGCTGTATATATGCGCAATAATTGACTGAAAGAGCACGCAGTTGGCGTGATGATGTTGATGGGAAAATGCATTTTTAGACAATATGATTTGCCTGAGCGGCTAGGAGACCCCGAGAGTAACAAGCGGTTGCCTTGTTGCCTTTCCATGAAGAACAATTATCTAGTTTTAGTATAAGTTTGCTGGTTTCAAGAAATGTAATGCCGAGTGCATATCATTATGTCAAGATGATGGCACTACCATTTATTTCATATAAGAAAATGTTTCAACATATTGAGCAAAAAAGGTGTCATATTTTTTTTTCTACCAAGAAAAGTGCACTTGTTATTAGTGACAATATACTTATTTTAAAGGCCTACTGAAACCCACTACTACCGACCACGCAGTCTGATAGTTTATATATCAATGATGAAATATTAACATTGCAACACATGCCAATACGGCCTTTTTAGTTGACTAAATTGCAATTTTAAATTTCCCGCGAAGTGTCCTGTTGAAAATGTTGCGGAGTGCTGACGTGTACGCGTCACGGACTGTTAGGAAATATTAGCACTGCGCACACACACAGTTAAAAGTCGTCTGCTTTAACCACATAATTACACAGTATTTTGGACATCTGTGTTGCTGAATGTTTTGCAATTTGTTCAATTAATAATGGAGAAGTCAAAGTAGAAAGATGGAGTTGGGAAGCTTTAGCCTTTAGCCACACAAACACACGGTTATTCCTTGTTTAAAATTCCCGGAAGTGAAGCTTTACTATGGATCAGAGCGGTCAAGCGAACATGGAACCCGACCACTGGTCAACCAGCAGTTTTTGGTGAGAAAATGGTGGTAATAAGTCGGCACTTACCGGACATCAGCTGAGCTTGTGTTGTCCGTACAACTGCCGTCGACTTCCATCAGACACTGGCCTCAAGACACCCGTGGATACACCCTTCCGACTATCAGGTACATTTAAACTCACCAAAACACTAGCAACACGATAGAAAGATAAGGGATTTCCGAGAATTATCCTAGTAAATGTGTCTAAAAACATCTGATTCCTTCCCAATGCAATCGCTTTTTTTTTTTAACTTGATTTTTTTTTTTTTTTCTAGTCCGTCGCTATCAATATCCTCAAACACGAATCTTTCATCCTCGCTCAAATTAATGGGGAAATTGTCGTTTTCTCGGTCCGAATAGCTCTTTTTGTTGGAGGCTCCCATTAAAAACAATGTGAAGATGTGAGGAGCCATCAACGGGTGAAGTCATCGTCTGCGATTTCCGGTAAAGGCAGGGCTTTTCTGTTAGCGACCAAAAGTTGCGAACTTTATCGTCGATGTTCTCTACTAAATCATTTCAGCAAAAATATGGCAATATCGCGAAATGATCAAGTACGACACATAGAATGGACCTGCTATCCCCGTTTAAATAAGAAAATCTCATTTCAGTAGGCCTTTAAAGGTATTTTTGGGTCCATTGAGGTTAGCAAATTTTTCTTGTTTTGGAAAGTCTTGACAAGCCACATTTTCTTGTTCTATTGGCAGATAATTTTGCTTAGTACAAATAAAATACCCCTTATTTTTGTATTTTTTTTCTTGTTTTTGAACACTGACTTTTTGCAGTGTACATCATCGATTGGTCTGCTGCTTCCTCCCCGCCCCCACCCCATCTCCCGAATTCGGAGGTCTCAAAGTTGAGACCTCCGAAGTGCTGTTCCCCTTTAAAGCAATACCTCTCTGTGGGCCAATCTTTTTGTTAAATTTGTGACAACAGCAAACTGTAGTTTGGACACCCCTGATCTAATTCCCCTCCCCACTTCACCAAAGGAAAAAAGAAAAGGGCGTCTTGAAATCTACCGGTAAAACGAACCTTTATAGGGAGATAAAGCGATTATTTTTATAGATTAAATAGGTATTTCACAATTTAGTTCAAACTTTTGCGCGGGTTTCATTGGAAATGAACCAATATTTGCAAAGTAATTTGTTCTCTTTTCTGTTTTTACAAATTTGGTGAAACCTTCTTATCCAAATGTGTATGTTTTTTCCTCTTCTTCCAATTCATCAAACGTGGTTGGTCCTGTTTGATCGTCTTGGATATGAGATCTTGGTGGGAAAAGCCCTTTGAGCTGGTTCAATGGTCTGATGAAATGTTTCTAAATGAAAGAGCAGATTAGTACTGTACTAGACTTACCATACGTCCTCTTTTCCCCGGACATGTCCTATTTTGAGGGGCTGTCCGGGGTGTCCGGGCGTGGTTTTTTAAATGCCTCAAACGTCCGACATTTTCTGTCAAGTTTTCGTGTATTTTCAATGTACGTACAGGGTTGAGAGGGGTTAAAAACAAAACAAATTGTGAGGGTGTGCGCACGCAGCAACATTTGTGAGGGAGGGGCAGAGACAGACAGAGCTAGAGAGCTGGTTGTCGACCTATCGTCAATCAAGGCATACTTGGTCAACACCCATACAGGTCACACTGAGGGTGGCCGTATAAACAACTTTAACACTGTTACAAATATGCGCCACACTGTCAACCCACACCAAAGAAGAATGACAAACACATTTCGGGAGAACATCTGCACCGTAACACAACATAAATACAACAGAACAAATACCCAGAAACCCTTGCAGCACTAACTCTTCCTGGACGCTACAATATACAACACACACACACACACACACCTCAACCCTGATTACGCCACATCAAATATTCAACTTTGAAACATATTTTTGGTGGAATATTTTGCATATTTTGTGTGTTTGCCATAAAAAAACAAAACATAGTTTTGTTTGACAAAAAAGGTGTCAGGACTTTGACTTGGATTAGTTTTGCTTCTTTGATGCAGAGGGAATTTGGAACGAGCCAGGAAAGAATGTGAGTACATGATTAATTTATTTATATACTATAATACAAAAAGGGAAAACAAAGGGCGCGCTCAGTGGTGGATAATAACCTAGACTAAACTCCAAACAAAACCGCACAATGGCGTGACTATATACAAATAAACAAAAGATACAAGACAATCCAAAAACTTGCACAGAGGCATAAATACAAACAAAATCTTACGTGGCGTGGTCAAAACAATCATCAGCATGGCAAGGCAAAGTGGGTGCGTGGTCATAGTACGTAGCATGTAGCACACGCATGTAGCAAGTAGTACAGCATAAGCAGTATGCAAAGTTCCCAGCCCGAGGAACAGAAAACAAATGACTTAAATAGTGACTATGATGATGAGAAACAGGTGTGGGGCTGAGGGCAGGGGCGTGACTTGGAGACCAGGTGGAAACTAATGAGTAACTATGGAAACCAACAAAACCAGGAAGTGCAAAAACGGGAAACAAGGGTCCAAAAACAAAACATAACATGATCAAACATAAACCCAGATTAACAGGCATGACAAAAGGCGGAAAACAAACAAACAAAAAAACAACATTAAAAAAAATAAAACATTTTGAAATGAGGGATGGATCTGAAGTTGAGGTTTAAAGGGTTTAATATAGTCAAGTCAGGTCAATTTTATTTATATAGCACGTTTACAACAACTTTTAAAACGAACCAAAGTGCTTTACAGGTTTAAAAAAAAAAAAGCATAGAGCAACAGAAACAGAAAACAAACAAAGAACATAAACAATGAATATGCTGAACAAAATAGTGCAAAAAGCAATACGGTAAAAGGGGTCAAATAAAAAGTAAAAAATTGGCTAAATAAAAATCATAGTATAAATTATAGTACATAAAATGTATGTATGCCCTGGCACACCATTATCATCATTTCATGACCCAAGCAAAACACATTTTTTTCACTTTTATACTGAATAAATACACATACAACTTATTTAATAAAAACATAGAAAAAACTACCGTCAGTGGTAAAGTTTAGATCCATGAAGGAAAGAAGAAAGTGAATGAATATTTATAACTGATTACAAATTTGTCTTCTTTTTATATTATTTCTTTTAATGAATTAAGTAATGTTTATGACAACCTTTTGCCAAAACCCAATATAGAATGTGAGATATAACAGGACAATGCATACGTCTATCATTTGTTTTCAAAACGCTTACAAAAAAGTGGGACCCCAAAAATTTACTGTGGGACCCCATTTTTATGACTTGATGGGGTCCCTGATGGGAATTTTCAAAATGGAGTCTCATTGTTGGGATTCCGTTTTAAAGATTCCTAGCACCATCACTGCTGCCAACAGGGGACACAAAATGCTTTATTTAAATAAAATACTATTTATAAAGAAAGTTCAAGTATCATTGGCAAATGTTCACCTAGTCCCGGCCTTGGCACGCATATGTGTCCTCTTTTTGGGATTTCAGAATATGTTCAGCATAACTGTCCTGTACACACCAACATTGTTTGATTATTTGTAAATTGTCAGGAAGTTAAAATATTGATCTATTTTGGACATTTTGTATTCCACTGTATGCAATGCAATCGCCTTGAAGCAAATATGTTAAAAGAAAACCATGACAATATGGAGGCATTTCAGTGCTGCATTTATCAGCTAAAAGACACCAACAGGGTAACTTTTGTTGTTTGTAAAGAGTGAATAGCCATCTGCTGCCGAGTAGGTCACCAGTGCGCTCATTACAGCCAAAAATACACCACATTGTTTGTGTTTGGCCTCGACTTCCAGGCTCGACACGCTTTACAAAAGACAACTTCTCTCCCACCGAAATGGATCGGTTTGCAGCCGAGTGTGAAGCGACCGGGTTGAGAATCAGCACCTCCAAGTCTGAGTCCATGGTTCTCGCCCGGAAAAGGTGGAGTGCCATCTCCAGGTTGGGGAGGAGACCCTGCCCCAAGTGGAAGGAGTTCAAGTACCTCTGAGTCTTGTTCACGAGTGAGGGAAGAGTGGATGGTGAGATCGACAGGCGGATTGGTGTGGCGTCTTCAGTAATGCGGACGCTGTATCGATACGTTGTGGTGAAGAAGGAGCTGAGCCGGAAGGCAAAGCTCTCAATTTACCGGTCGATCTACGTTCACATCCTCACCTATGGTCATGAGATTTGGGTTATGGCCGAAAGGACAAGATCACGGGTGTCAGGCTTGCCATTGACAGTTTGTTTGTGTTTTAGTTTTTCCTCTGTGCGTTTAGTATTTCCTGTTATTAGTTCCTGTAAGCGCTCTTATTTGGTCTGTTTCCTGTTTTTTCCATTGTGCGCTGTTTTCCTCTCAGCTGCGGCTGATTGGCACCTGGCCACACCTGGTTTCAATCAGCCCACTCCTATTTTACCTGCTTTGTTCCTCTAGTCAGGGCTGGATTATTGTCGCTCTCTTGTCACGTATTGCATGTCGCTGCTGTATTGTTTTGTCGCTCCTGTCGTGTCGTGTCGTTTCAGCGTAGCGGTAAACTATAATTCGTTAGATGTTTGTAGCTTACTGTTTTTTGTTCCCTGCTTCTTATTTTGTCTTTGTACAACACGTAACAACTTCTGTTACCTTTTCTGTTTATGCTAGCCTCCATGCTAAGCCTTTTGTTTTTGCTAGTTTCCATGCTAAGCTCCTTTCATTTTCTAGCTCCCATGCTAGCTCTTTTAGTTTGTTATCCGCCCACGTGCGCGCTTTGTGTTTGTACCCTTTTGGTTTTGTTTTTGTCTTAGTGTTTTAAATTAAATCATGTTTTCCTGCAAAATGCCTCCCTCCTTCTCTGCATCTTGGGGTTCGTCAACAACTAACTTTTACAACGAGTACAAGGGGCCAAAATGAGTTTCCTCTGCCGGGTGTCAGGGCTCTTCCTAAGAGATAGGGTGAGAAGCTCTGCCATCCGGGAGGCGCTCAAAGTAAAGCCGCTGCTCCTCCACATGGAGAGGAGCCAGATGAAGTGGTTCGGGCATCTGGGCAGGATGCCACCCGAACGCCTCAGGACACGTTGGGAAGACTATGTCTCCCGCCTGGTCTGGGAACGCCTCGGGATCCCCCGGGAAGAGCTGGGCGAAGTGGCTGAGGAGAGGAAAGTCTGGGCTTCCCTGCTTAGGCTGCTGCCCCCGCGACCCGACCTCGGATAAGCGGAAGAAGATGGATGGATGGATGGATAGATGGAACTTCTCTCCCATTTCTTCCAGCATGCAGTTTTTAAGCACCGAAAACGTGTTTATGCAAAGTTTTAACGGCCGTGCGATAGAAAGTGTCGAAGCCTTGATAGGCTAGGCGTCACAGGCTGATTATCTGTTTGTTGCTATTATCCATCCATCCATTTTTTACCGCTTGTCCCGTTAGGGGTCGCGGAGGGTGCTGGAGCCCGTCTCAGCTGAATTCAGGCGGAAGGCGGCGTACACCCTGGACAAGTCGCCAGCTCATCGCAGGGCCAACACAGATAGACAGACAACATTCACACTCACATTCACACACTAGGGCCAATTTAGTGTTGCCAATCAACCTATCCCCAGGTGCATGTCTTTGGAGGTGGGAGGAAGCCGGAGTACCCGGAGGGAACCCACGCATTCACGGGGAAAACATGCAAACTCCACACAGAAAGATCCTGATTGAGCACAGGACTACACAGGACCTTCGTATTGTGAGGCACATGCACCCACCCCTGTACCACCCTGCTGCTACTTTGTTGTTACTATGCAAAAAAAAAAAAGTAAATGAAGCTGCGAATAGTTCGGGCAACATAACTGAATCCTATGTACCGTTTCATAAATTCACACACATGTCGTTTCCTGGTGTGAGAGACTTTCCCAAGCTCCTAAGGAATTTGCTTGGGGAGGGAAAAAAACAACAACCCAGCAATGATTGTGCCGAAAGAGATAGGGGTCTGCATGGTAAACAATAGCAAACAAGCTTCTGGCGCTCTCTGTTTTGTGCTGCTGTTTACGAAATTGGATGAGAGGCGTCAGGTGAAGCAAACTATCGGTCCTGATGCTCTCACAAGATATACAAACCCCGTTTCCATGAGTTGGGAAATTGTGTTAGATGTAAATATAAATGGAATACAATCATTTGCAAATCATTTTCAACCCATATTCAGTTGAATATGCTACAAAGACAACATATTTGATGTTCAAACTGATAAGCATTTTTTTTTGCAAATAATCCTTAACTTTAGAATTTGATACCAGCAACACGTCACAAAAAAGTTGGGAAAGATGGCAAAAAATACTGATAAAGTTGAGGAATGCTCATCAAACACTTATTTGGAACATCCCACAGGTGTGGAAGCTAATTGGAAACAGTTGGGTGCCATGATTGGGTATAAAAGCAGCTTCCATGTAATGCTAAGTCATTCACAAACAAAGATGGGGTGAGGATCACAAATTTGTAAGCAAATTGTCGAACAGTTTTAGAACAACATTTCTCAACGAGCTATTGCAAGGAATTTAGGGATTTTACCATCTACGGTCCGTAAAATCATCAAAAGTTTCAGAGAATCTGGAGAAATCACTGCACGTAAGCGATGATATTACGGACCTTTGATCCCTCAGGCGGTACTGCATCAAAAACAGACATCAGTGTGTAAAGGATATCACCAGATGGGCTATGGAACACTTCATAAAACCACTGTCAGTAACTACAGTTGGTCACAACACCTGTAAGTGCAAGTTAAAACTCTACTATGCAAAGCAAAAGCCATTTATCAACAACACATGGGAGCGCCGCTGGCTTGGCTGGGCCCGAGCTCATCTGAGATGGACTGATGCAAAGTGGAAAAGTGTTCTGTGGTCTGACGAGTCCACATTTCAAATTATATTTGGAAACTGTGGACCTGGTGTCCTCCGGAACAAAGAGGAACATAACCATCCGGATTGTTCTAAGCGCAAAGTTAAAAAAAGCCAGCATCTGTGATGGTATGGAGGTGTATTAGTGCCCAAGGCATTGGTAACTTACACAACTGTGAAGGCACCATTAATGCTGAAAGGTCCATACAGGTTTTGGAGCAACATATGTTGTTATCCAAGCAACGTTATCATGGACGCCTCTGCTTATTTCAGCAAAACAATGCCAAACCACGTGTTACAATAGCGTGGCTTCGTAGTAAAAGAGTGCGGGTACTTTCCTGGCCCGCCTGCATTCCAGACCTGTCTCCCATCGAAAATGTGTGGTGTATTATGAAGCTAAAATACAACAACAAGACTGTTGAACAACTTAAGCTGTAAATCAAGCAAGAATGGTAAAGAATTCCACTTTCAAAGCTTCAACAATTAGTTTCCTCAGTTCCCAAACGTTTATCGAGTGTTGTTAAAAGAAAAGGTGAAGTAACACAGTGGTGAACATGCCCTATCCCAACTACTTTGGCACATGTTGCAGCCATGAAATTCTAAGTTAATTAATATTTGCAAAAAAAAAAAAAGTTTATGAGTTTGAACATCAAATATCTTGTCTTTGTAGTGCATTCAATTGAATATGGGTTGAAAAGGATTTGCAAATCATTGTATTCCGTTTATATTTACATCCAACACAATTTCCCAACTCATATGGAAACGGGGTTTGTATATATATAAAGGTTTATTTGAAATAGGGACAGATACAAAAACATAGACATCTGAAACAGTTATCCAATGTATGCAACACTTGTCCCCAACAACAACAACAATTACAACACATATCCAGCATCATTAAATTAGGAAAATAAAAAATAGAATAAGGCAAAGATGGGTCGATAATAATGATAATAGAAATAATACAGACAAAGTGCAAACTACATAAAAGCCAAAAATAACAATAACACAAAGTGCAGACTAGATAAAAAAACAATTAGTAAAAATTTGTAAAAACTAAACATGGGAACACGATTGTTGCTCAACTTGCCATAATTAGGGACCGAACGTCCCTTTGGGACAGAGGACCGTATTGAATTTCTAGCGTTTTATTTTTTCTTTATTATTATTCCGCAGCTTTGAGCTGTAATTTGACCCCCTTCACATGCTTCAAAACTCACCAAATTTGACACACACATCAGGACTGGCGAACATTGCGATTTAATCAAAAAACCTAACCCAAAAACAAAAAATTGCGCTCTAGCGCCCCCTAGGAAGAAAAAACACAGACAAAACAGCCTGTAACTTCCAGTAGGAATGTTGTAGTGACATGAAAAAAAAACCTCTCACTCAGACCTAGATTTCATACACTACATCCTTCAGCAAAAATCAACAGGAAGTTTGCAATTCCCCTTTCAAAACAAAAGTTTTGTAAAAACACTCACCTTTGCCTCTTTGAGCTGTAATTTGACCCCCTTAACATGCTTCAAAACTCAAAAATTTGGACACACACATCAGGACTGGCGAAAATAGCGATCTAATCAGAAAACCTAACCCCAAAACTCAAAATTGCGCTCTAGCACCCCCTAGGAATAAAACACAATTAAAATTGCTCCAAGGAAGAAAACACAGACAAAACTGTCAGTAACTTCCAGTAGGAATGTCGTAGATACATGAAACAAAAACCTCTATTTAGGTCTCACTTAGACCTACATTTCATATATTGACAACCTCCAGCATAAATCAACAGGAAGCTTGCAATTCCCCCTTCAAAAAAAAGTTTTGTAAAAACCGGTCACCTTTTTTCAAACATGATGTCCTCTCAGCGTGTTTGTCGTGTCGGCTTCAAACTACCACAGGAGAGAGATTGAATTCTTCTGATTAAAAGTTGATGAAAGAGTTTTAATTACTGCCATGGTTTTGATTTTATCAGCCTTCAAAGAACCGCTGAGCTGAAAACCATTTCAAAGATGGCCACCGTGCGCAGACACAAGGAGGGAGACGGTTTTTTTTTCTTTTTTTCCCGTACCGTCTGCTGCTGGTGCCCACGCACCAACAATTGTGAGTGAGGGGCTGTGATCGTTTATACCAAAATGGCTGCCAGGTGCCGTAGCTAAGCCGGTATGTTTTAAAGTTGTCATTTGCCTGCATATCCTAAAAACAACCGTCCAACATTTTACAACTAATTGTAAACTTATAGGTGCCGACCATCAGGGTCGATTTGCGACGAGAGAGTGTGTCGATGTTAAGATATTACGCCGAGTTGGTAAGTCTGTTTGCTAATAGTAGCTACTAGCCGTACACATGTATTTTTAATGGGCGGTTAGCATCGGGTTTTAATCCCGTTTCCTCTTATGTTTCTGTTCCGATTGAATTTCTTTGTATGTCAAGTCTTTATTTTGGGTACTTACATATGGTGCCTGACTGTTGTGGCATTTTAAGGCCATCTGCACTTTTTATGCGCCGAGTTGGTAGGTCTATCTGTTTGCTAATAGTAGCTACTAGCCGTACCCATCTATTTTTAACGGCCGGTTAGCATCGGGTTTTTCTAACTTATATCTGTCAGTAGACATGTTATGGAAGGTAAAAACTACAACATTTATAAGAAAAAGTAGTGTATAGTTGTAACTTATATCTGTCAGTAGACAGGTTATGGAAAGTAAAAACTACAATATAATACAAAGTAGTGTGTTGTTCTAACGTATATCTGGGAAGCCCAGACTTCCCTCTCCTCAGCCACTTCCATATATACTCGGTCCTGTCCTTCGCTGCTTGCAGCTTTAATTTTGTTTGTTTTTTGAAAGTGACAAATGCAGGTATACTTTTCAAAGTGTCAGGTAAAGAGTTCCATAGTTGTTGTCCTTTTATTGAAAAGGCAGTCTGCGGAAAAGATGGAACGCTACAGTTGTCTTTTGACATTGCTTGGGTGGTAGATCTGGTACCACTTTGCAGTCTTGTTAGATACCCCAACGAAAAGGCGTGAACGCCAAACACAGACTGACGCGGGCCTACAACCACACAACGTTACACAACAGTCAGCGTTTGCTCAACAGTCCCAAAACAAAGCGAGAACATTGAACGCGGCGGACTGACAAAATACGGGAAACCGATGGGAAAGTCCGATAAGAGTCTCAGGTATCAACACTTCAACAAAACATCCACCTCGCTGTTTCTTACTTTTCCTGTTTGCAGGTATTCACACGGTTTGTTGCAGAAAAACATAGGCCTAAAAACAGCTGCTTCAAAGCAAAGCTGTGTGTTTTGGAGAATAGGATTTTGAGAATTTTCTGCATGTACGGTCATGATAAAAGTATGGTAAATACCATAATTGTTAGTTTAACAATATACCGTATTTTAGGGACTATAAGGCGCAGCGGTGTATAGGCCGCAGACATATACTGGAACGTTGTGAAATGAGATATTTACATTGAAAGATGATGTAAATGTTTATTCACATACCTTAGTTCAGAAGTTCTCAACCTTTTTTCAGTGATGTACCCCCTGTGAAAATGTTTTTAATTCAAGTACCCCCTAATCAGAGCAAAGCATTTTTGGTTGAAAAAAAGAGATAAAGAAGTAAAATACAGCACTATGTCATCAGTTTCTGATTCATTAAAGGCCTACTGAAATTAAATGTTCTTATTGAAACGGGGATAGCAGGTCCAGGCTTTGTGTCATACATGATAATTTCGCGATATTGCCATATTTTTGCTGAAAGGATTTAGTAGAGAACATCGACGATAAAGTTCGCAACTTTTGGTCGCTAATAAAAAAGCCTTGCCTGTACCGGAAGTAGAATACGATGTGCGCATGATTTCACGGGTTGTAGGGCTCCTCACATCCTCACATTGTTTATAATCATAGTCACCAGCAGCAAGAGCTATTCGGACCGAGAAAGCGACAATTTCCCCATTAATTTGAGCGAGGATGAAAGATTTGTGGATGAGGAAAGTTAGAGTGAGGCACTAAATTATTTTTTTTTTAAAATAAAAAGCGACGGCTCCGGGTGGCGGCAGTGGTAGCGTTTCAGATGCAATTAGACACAATTACTAGGATAATTCTGGAAAATCCCTTATCTGCTTATTTTTTTAATAGTGTTTTAATGAGATTCTAAAGACATACCTGAAAGTCGGATGGCTGCGGTGAACGCCAGTGTCTCAGAGAGAAGCCAATGGAGGAGCCAAGATCACAGATGCCTTTTTGACAGCTACGGGAGGAGGTCCCATAATCCACTGAAGTCTCCGGTAAAAGCTGACTTAATATCACAATTTTCCCATCCAAAAACTTGCTGGTTGACGTAAAGAAACATGTTCGCTTGACCACTCTTTGTCAAAGCTTCACAACAAAGAAACACCGGCTGTGTCTCGGTGCTAAAGGCAGCTGCAATCCACCGCTTTCCACCCACAGCATTCTTATTTATAGTCTCTATTATTAATTGAACAAATTGCAAAAGATTCAGCAGCACAGATGTCCAAAATACTGTGTAATTTTACGCTGAAAAGAGACGACTTTTAGCCGTGTGTGGTGCTGGGCTAATATGTCCGCTCCAACCCGAGACGTCACAAACACACGTCAACATACACGTCATCATTCCGCAACGTTTTCAACAAGAAACACCGCGGGAAATATAATGTTGTAATCTAGTAAACTAAACCGGCCGTATTGGCATGTGTTGCAATGTTAATATTTCATCATTGATACATAAACTATTGGTAGTAGTTGGTAGTAGTGGGTTTCAGTAGGCCTTTAAATTGTAAAACAGTACAAAATATTGCTCATATGTAGTGGTCTTTCTTGAACTATTTGGAAAAAAAGATATAAAAATAACTAAAAACTTGTTTAAAAATAAACAAGTGTGTGGAGAGGCGGAGCCGACAGTCCGACAGAGAGGCAGGGCACGCCGGAGCCCGGCTCAAGATGGCGGCGAGGAGGCGGGGATTGCGAGCGAGCAGCGAGGCGGGGCGTGCCGGGAGTGACGCCATAATCGAGATCAGGTGCGTGGATGGTGCACCTGTGTAGGATTAATGAATCCTCTTGCACTGTTTAAAAGGGCGGCAGCAGTGAACGTCGGGGGGAGAGGTGGAAAAACAACGACGGAACGAGACGAAGCGGATGCAACCCGGAAGAGAGCGAGAGGGAGAGCGAGAGGCAGACGACGCGGGCGACTGAAAAGAAACCCGAAAATACTTTTCTTAGTGGAAAATAAAGAAAGTCAACACTGCTCAAAACCATGTCCTTCCCTGGTGGTCCCTGGAACCCGCACAACAGAGAGAGTCGTTCACAAAGTGATTCAATTATAAATAAAGATTTCTACACATAGAAGTAATCATCAACTTAAAGTGCCCTCTTTGGGGAATGTAATAGAGATCCATCTGGATTCATCAACTTCCTTCGAAACATTTCTTCACAAAAAGAGAAATCTTTAAAATAAATATTTATGGAACATGTCCACAAAAAATCTAGCTGTCAACACTGAATATCGCAATGTTGCATTTTTCCCCCGCAGTTTATGAACTTACATTCATATTTTTTGAAGTATAATTCAATAAACATATTTCTAAAGGATTTTTGAATTGTAGATATTTTTAGAATATTTAAAAAAAATATCTACCTTCAAGTACCCCCAGGGGTACGCGTACCCCCCTTTGAGAACCACCGCCTTAGTTGTTTTCAAACAGTAACTGTAACAAGGCAGTAAAACGGGTGATGAAACAAAACAGAAAAGTCATTGATGTCTTTATTCAACCTTAATGAGATGAATAGTATTTTTTCCTTTTTTAACAAGGTTCAACATGTTTTTGAGGATTTTTCTTCCTTGTACTTTGTAAACTCTTTTGAACAGTTTCTTAAAGTGGATCATTGTTCTACATTGATTGATTTCTTTGCTTAAACCATTCCATAATTTAGCCATTAGCGGAGAAAAATCCATCGATTAGCCGCACCTTTGCATAAGCCTTAGGATTCAAAGCTTGGGGAAAAAAGTAGTGGCTTACTGGATTGTTCAGTTTGTTGTAAAAGATGTTTGCCTCGCATCCAAGTTGGCTTCATCTGTTCGTTCTCATAGACTTAGATTGGCCACATCTAGTCTACTGCACGACCACTGACTAATGACATATCCTTCTGACAACCACAGCATCATCTGCATTAAAAAATGTTTCAGGGCTATTTATTTTATTATTTTATACATGTATTTTCTGCAGTCAGAGTGACACATTGCAGAAGAAAATAGCCTTGTTATGCATAACACAAATGTACACTGCAGAGGTCACTGACTCTCCGGAAGATATACCGGTAACCCCTATTACTATTTATCTCTTTGCTGAAATACTACAACACAAACAAAGTAATGCACAGTTGCATAAAAAAATGTCTTAAAGTTGCTGGAACTTTCCTCTCTTAAAACAAAACAGAGTAGAGCCCGCCCGCAAAGGTGTTCATTTAAACAATAACGCCAGTGGTGAACCAAAGCTTTTGTACTGCATTTTTACTTTCAAATTATTTTGTATAGTTTGCTAATAAAGCAGCCTGCAAGTGTGCGAATACAACTCTGCTAATACAATTGTATTGTGTACCTAATGCATGTTTTGATGTCTAAAATGAAGTATTTCAAAGCTAATAACTAATTACGCTCCTCCAGGACTCTCAGAGATTTAGTTTATTTGAATGTTTTTTTTTTGTTTTTTTTGTCCTGTCCAGCTTCTCAGGCAAATCACATAGTTGATGTTGATGCCCATATCGGCTGTTCAGATATACTTTACAAAAGAGAAGTGTAGGATACATCTCTTGTTGTCTTATTTGTATTTAAATTTATTGAATGGGTTTATATTATCTTTTGGTGCAGGAAGAAAGAGGTGGAAATTGTGGGGACAAGAGGGGGATTAGACAGAGAGACAAAAACAACAACAAACACAACAACAACGACAACGAGAAAGCAACAGCAGCACATGCGATATGTACAAATATGATGGTAAAAGTAATAGCAAAGAAGCAGTTAGCGAAATAAATATTATACAGAAATGACAATGAGCATATTTACACTAAAAATGGAGCATTCCAAATACCAATAGAGATAGCGCTATTGATATCGAACAATACCAGTAATATACCTCTATTATCAACAACACAGTTGTTCAAATGCAACAATACACGTACGTAACGATAACTAGAGATAAAAAAGGAATACCGAAAGATGGAGGGGAATAAAAGAGAAGCAACCTATATTAACATTGTAGATTGTTATAGTAACAATAGGTTAAGATTTGTCAATATGCCATGTGTTACACAGTTTTCCCTAGGGCAACAATGTTAATATATGTGCATGAGTGTATGTATGTATACAGTATGTACTTGTATATGTACAGAACGTGTATATGTATGTTTGTAAAGTGAATGTATATGTACATGTATGTGTATATGTATGTTTGTACAGGGAATGTATGTGTACAGTGTCATGTCTTTGTGATCATGTTCTGTTTAGTTAGGTTGTTTTGTTTTCGACTCCATTAGTTCCTGTTTTTTTCAGTTTTTTTTTTTTCTCCTGTCTGAGCTGCCACCTCATCGTGGTAGAGGAGTTTGCGTGTCCCAATGATCCTAGGAGCTATGTTGTCCGGGGGATTTATGCCCCCTGGTAGGGTCTCCCAAGGCAAACAGGTTCTAGGTGAGGGATCAGACAAAGAGCAGCTCGAAGACCTCTATGAAGAAGAGAAAACATGGACCCAGATTTCCCTCGCCCGGACGCGGGTCACCGGGGCCCCCCTCTGGAGCCAGGCCCGGAGGTGGGGCACGATGGCGAGCGCCTGGTGGCCGGGCCTGTTCCCATGGGGCCCGGCCGGGCACAGCCCGAAGAGGCAACGTGGGTCACCCCTCCAATGGGCTCACCACCCATAGCAGGGGCCATAGAGGTCGGGTGCAATGTGAGCTGGGCGGCAGCCGAAGGCAGGGCACTTGGCGGTCCGATCCTCGGCTACAGAAGCTAGCTCTTGGGACGTGGAACGTCACCTCACTGGGGGGGAAAGAGCCTGAGCTAGTGCGCGAAGTGGAGAAGTTCCGGCTAGATATAGTCGGACTCACTTCGACGCACAGCAAGGGCTCTGGAACCACTTCTCTCGAGAGGGACAGGACCCTCTTCCACTCTGGCGTTGCCGACAGTGAGAGGCGACGGGCTGGGGTGGCAATTCTGGTTTCCCCCCGGCTTAAAGCCTGCACGTTGGAGTTCAACCCAGTGGACGAAAGGGTAGCCTCCCTCCGCCTTCGGATGGGGGGACGGGTCCTGACTGTTATCTGTGCTTACGCACCAAACAGCAGTTCAGAGTACCCACCCTTTTTGGGTACACTCGAGGGAGTACATGAAAGTGCTCCCCCGGGTGATTCCCTTGTCCTACTGGGTGATTTCAACGCTCATGTTGGCAACGACAGTGAAACCTGGAGAGGCGTGATTGGGAAGAATGGCCGCCCGGATCTGAACCCGAGTGGTGTTTTGTTATTGGACTTTTGTGCTCGTCGCAGTTTGTCCATTACAAACACCATGTTCAAACATAAGGGTGTCCATATGTGCACTTGGCACCAGGACACCCTAGGCCGCAGTTCCATGATCGACTTTGTAGTTGTGTCATCGGATTTGCGGCCTTATGTTTTGGACACTCGGGTGAAGAGAGGGGCGGAGCTTTCTACCGATCACCACCTGGTGGTGAGTTGGCTGCGATGGTGGGGGAGGATGCCGGACCAACCTGGCAGGCCCAAACGCATTGTGAGGGTCTGCTGGGAACGTCTGGCAGAGTCTCCTGTCAGAGAAAGTTTCAATTCCCACCTCCGGAAGAACTTCGAACATGTCACGAGGGAGGTGCTGGACATTGAGTCCGAGTGGACCATGTTCCGCACCTCTACTGTCGAGGCGGCTGATCGGAGCTGTGGCCGCAAGGTAGTTGGTGCCTGTCGGGGCGTCAATCCTAAAACCCCTTGGTGAACACCAGCGGTGTGGGATGCCGTCAAGCTGAAGAAGGAGTCCTATCGGGTCCTTTTGGCTCATAGGACTCCGGAGGCAGTGGACAGGTACCGACAGGCCAAGCGGTGTGCGGCTTCAGCGGTCGCTGAGGCAAAAACTCGGACATGGGAGGAGTTCGGGGAAGCCATGGAAAATGACTTCCGAACGGCTTCGAAGCGATTCTGGACCACCGTCCGCCGCCTCAGGAAGGGGAAGCAGTGCACTATCAACACCGTGTATGGTGCGGATGGTGTTCTGCTGACCTCAACTGCGGATGTTGTGGATAGGTGGAAGGAATACTTCGAAGACCTCCTCAATCCCACCAACACGTCTTCCTATGAGGAAGCAGTGCCTGGGGAATCTGTGGTGGACTCTCCTATTTCTGGGGCTGAGGTCGCTGAGGTAGTTAAAAAGCTCCTCGGTGGCAAGGCCCCGGGGGTGGACGAGGCCCGCCCGGAGTTCCTTAAGGCTCTGGATGCTGTGGGGCTGTCTTGGTTGACAAGACTCTGCAGCATCGCGTGGACCTCGGGGGCGGTACCTCTGGATTGGCAGACCGGGGTGGTGGTTCCTCTCTTTAAGAAGGGGGACCGGAGGGTGTGTTCCAACTATCGTGGGATCACACTCCTCGGCCTTCCCGGTAAGGTTTATTCAGGTGTACTGGAGAGGAGGCTACGCCGGATAGTCGAACCTCGGATTCAGGAGGAACAGTGTGGTTTTCGTCCTGGTCGTGGAACCGTGGACCAGCTCTATACTCTCGGC
This sequence comes from Nerophis ophidion, assembly GCF_033978795.1. NCBI lineage: Eukaryota > Metazoa > Chordata > Actinopteri > Syngnathiformes > Syngnathidae > Nerophis > Nerophis ophidion. The sequence goes on from NC_084611.1 coordinate 39,966,684, forward strand.
AGGGTTCTTGAGGGTGCATGGGAGTTTGCCCAACCAGTCTACATGTGCTTTGTGGACTTGGAGAAGGCATTTGAGCGTGTCCCTCGGGAAGTCCTGTGGGGAGTGCTCAGAGAGTATAGGGTATCGGACTGTCTTATTGTGGCAGTCCGCTCCCTGTACGATCAGTGCCAGAGCTTGGTCCGCAATACCGGCAGTAAGTCGAACACATTTCCAGTGAGGGTTGGACTCCGCCAAGGCTGTCCTTTGTCACCGATTCTGTTCATAACTTTTATGGACAGAATTTCTAGGCGCAGTCAAGGCGTTGAGGGGTTCCGGTTTGGTGACCGCAGGATTAGGTCTCTGCTTTTTGCAGATGATGTAGTCCTGATGGCTTCATCTGGCCGGGATCTTCAGCTCTCACTGGATCGGTTCGTAGCCGAGTGTGAAGCGACCGGAATGAGAATCAGCACCTCCAAGTCCGAGTCCATGGTTCTCGCCCGGAAAAGGGTGGAGTGCCATCTCCGGGTTGGGGAGGAGACCCTGCCCCAAGTGGAGGAGTTCAAGTACCGAGGAGTCTTGTTCACGAGTGAGGGAAGAGTGGATCGTGAGATCGACAGGCGGATCGGTGCGGCGTCTTCAGTAATGCGGACGTTATACCGATCCGTTGTGGTGAAGAAGGAGATGAGCCGGAAGGCAAGGCTCTCAATTTACCGGTCGATCTACGTTCCCATCCTCACCTATGGTCTTGAGCTTTGGGTCATGACCGAAAGGATAAGATCACGGGTACAAGCGGCCGAAATGAGTTTCCTCCGCCGTGTGGCGGGGCTCTCCCTTAGAGATAGGTTGAGAAGCTCTGCCATCCGGGAGGAACTCAAAGTAAAGACGCTGCTCCTCCACATCGAGAGGAGCCAGATGAGGTGGTTCGGGCATCTGGTCAGGATGAGGTGTTTAGGGCACGTCCAACCGGTAGGAGGCCACGGGGAAGACCCAGGACACGTTGGGAAGACTATGTCTCCCGGCTGGCCTGGGAATGCCTCGGGATCCCCCGGGAAGAGCTAGACGAAGTGGCTGGGGAAAGGGAAGTCTGGGTTTCCCTGCTTAGGCTGTTGCCCCCCGCGACCCGACCTCGGATAAGCGGAAGAAGATGGATGGATGGATGGATAGTTCCTGTTTTCGCACACCCTGGTTTGTTTTTGTTTCCATGACTACCAATCAGTTCACCTGTTCTCACGACTCACTTACCTGATTCACTTGGACTCATGCACCTGTTGTCAATCACCACGTTACCATTTAAGCCTGCAGTTGCCAGGCATTCAGCCTGGCGACATCACCCTCTATAACCTTCTACTCACCCTCGACACAACCTTGTTATCCACTCCGATGATCCCTGGTCCTTTCTTGTTCCAAGTGGGTTTTTCGTTATTCATGCCATAGTGTGAGTTTTTTTTTTATGACCATAGTTTTGCCTTAGTGCAAGTTTTATTTTCAGAGCCAAGTTTTGAACCTCCACTGAGAGCGCCTTTTGTTTTTGTAATACTTTTGAGTTAAGATTAAAGATGTCCTTACCTTCACGCCGTGTCCGTTCAAATCGCTTTGCACCACGGGAAAACCAACCACACCATAGTCCAAGTCATGACATACAGTATGTGTATATGTATGTTTGTATTTAATGAAGAGATTTAGAATTAGTGAATTAGAGATTTAGTTTAGGCTTGAAAATATAGTCAGTGTTGTTGCCACCCAGCTGCATGTCAAACTTCTCAGCACGGCATGATTGTCTCCATGATATTCCCACCAAAGACAAACCGCTCTTTATGTTCACTCGGCTTAATTTGTCTCTGTTTAGACACACCGGAGATATTTAAGTACCCTGTGAACAGCACGGAAAACTGGAGCCTCTAATGGCTGTTTTCTTTAAGGAACAGGATTAAGCACATAAGCAAATAAGCCGCTATCAGGGGCTATAATTGCGCTTTTCCACGTTTGGAAGTGAAAGCATAGATGTCTGACCTTGAGGGCCCGCAGGTGAGAGTTGGAGCAGTTAGCTGAAGAGCTGCCACGCAGAAAAATAAACATTTGCATCGTTGAAGCACCCAACTCTTGGTACCACTGAGGAGCAAATGGAATCATGATAAAGCATAGCTGCAAACAATCATTGATGTCCTAACTACAGAAATACAGACACAACAATACAACTGCTCATTTTTCAAATGCTATATGATGATGCTTCTGGGTTTTTGCTTTCATTAAAAGGTCATGCGTTATATATTTTTGATGTCAGAGGTCCCACGATAATGTGTTGGAAGTTTGTCGTCCAGAATTGTCAGGCAATACAACCATACCTCATTTACATCATCACAAAGAGACAATACATGCTCTTGTTCACATCTATCATCATTTGTAAAAACAACCATGATTTGAACAGTCACACCTCACAATTTACAACAAAAATGCTGTCATAGATACAAACACGGACATGCATACTTACTAGTTGTCGCCGTTTCTTATACAAATTAGCCTACAGTTCAAACTTAATCTGTCAGTACACTCGCTATGGAAGCGCTAAAAACGACAACAACGATGGCAGGCAGAAGACGCTGGAAAAGTGGACCTCAAGTAAATACAAACCCTGTTTCCTTTTGAGTTGGGAAATTGTGTTAGATGTAAACATAAACGGAATACGATGATTTGCAAATAATTTTCAACCCATATTCAGTTGAATATGCTACAAAGACAACATATTTGATGTTCAAACTGATAAACATTTTTTTTTTTGCAAATAATCATTAACTTTAGAATTTGATGCCAGCAACACGTGACAAAGAAGTTGGGAAAGGTGGAAATAAATACTGATAAAGTTGAGGAATGCTCATCAAACACTTATATGGAACATCCCACATGTGTGCAGGCTAATTGGGAACAGTTGGGTTTCATGATTGAGTATTAAAGCAGCTTCCATGAAATGCTCAGTAATTCGCAAACAAGGATGGGGCGAGGGTCACCAATTTTTAAGCAAATTGTCAAACAGTTTTAGAACAACATTTCTCAACGAGCTATTGCAAGGAATTTAGGGATTTTACCATTTACGGTCCGTAAAATCATCAAAAGGTTCAGAGAATCTGGAGAAATCACTGCACGTAAGCGATGATATTACGGGCCTTCGAGCCCTCAGGCGGTACTGCATCAAAAACCGACATCAGTGTGTAAAGGATATCAACACATGGGCTCACTTCATAAAACCATTGTCAGTAACTACAGTTGGTCGCTACATCTGTAAGTGCAAGTTAAAACTCTACTATGCAAAGCCAAACCCATTTATCAACAACACACAGGAACACCGCCGGCTTCGCTGGGCCCGAGCTCATCTGAGATGGACTGATGCAAAGTGGAAAAGTGTTCTGTGGTCTGACGAGTCCACATTTCAAATTTTATTTGGAAACAGAGGACGTGGTGTCTTCCAGAACAAAGTGGAAAATAACATTCGCATTGTTATAGGCGCAAAGTTGAAAAACCAGCATCTGTGATGGTATGGGGGTGTATTAGTGGCCAATGCATGGGTAACTTACACATCTGTGAAGGCACCATTAATACTGAATGGTCCATACAGGTTTTGGAGCAACATATGTTGTCATCCAAGCAACGTTATCATGGACGCCCCTGCCTATTTCAGCAAGACAATGCCAAGCCACGTGTTACAACAGCGTGGCTTTGTAGTAAAAGAGTGCGGGTACTTTCCTGGCCCGCCTGCAGTCCAGATCTGTCTCCCATCCAAAATGTGTGGCGCATTATGAAGCGTAAAATACGACAGCGGAGACCCTGGACTGTTGAACGCCTGAATCTCTACATAAAACAAGAATGGTAAAGAATTCCACTTTCAAAGCTTCAACAATTAGTTTCCTCAGTTCCCAAACGTTTATTGAGTGTTGTTAAAAGAAAAGGTGGTGAACATGTCCTTTCCCAACTATGGTAAATGGGTTGTACTTGTATAGCACTTTTCTACCTCTTTTTTTAAGGAGCCCAAAGCGCTTTGACAGTATTTCCACATTCACCCATTCAAACACCTATACACACACTGATTGCAGGAGCTGCCATGCAAGGCGCTCACCAGGACCCATCAGGAGCAAGGGTGAAGTGTCTTGTCCAAGGACACAACGGACGTCACTAGGATTGTAGAAGGTGGGGATTGAACCAGCAACCCTCAGATTGCTGGCACAGCCACTCTACCAACTTCGCCACGCCGTCCCCTACTTTGCCATGTGTCTTTGTAGTGCATTCAACTGAATATGGGTTAAAAAGGATTTGCAAATCATTGTATTCTGTTTATATTTACATCTAACAACATTTCTCAATTCATATGGAAATGGGGTTTGTAAATGTAATACACATTAAGTTGATCTGTCAAACAGAGTGCCCACCTTAGTGACCGTGTGAGCAGCTTTGATTGCTCCAAAGCAACTTTTTGGTTTCAATTGAGAATCAAGAGTTATCCGTTAGACTTTTCGAGTTTGTTATGAGGTCGTTTCATTCCTTTATGGCTTTATATATGAAAAGGCTGATTGTGCAAATGATGTTTTACATCTGGGTACACTACACTGCCTCCTGGTGGAGGGTTGTGTGTTTCTAGTTGTCACAGCAGAAGGGGTGTGCCTTTAAGGCATGGGTGTCAAACTCTTGCCCGCGGGCCAAATTTGGCCCTTGAGAAAATATCAAATTAATATTAGAGCTGGCCCGCCGCTGTAACACCGCATTCACCACTAATACTCATACTCGTCAACCCTCCCTATTTTCCTAGGAGACTCCCGAATTTCTCCCGATTTCCACCCGGACAAAAGCACTGCTTTTGGCGTTCTCTACATGTCGCCACATCCGCTTTTCTTCCATAAAAACAGCGTGCCGGCCCACTCACATAATATATGTGGCTCATACACACACACACAAGTGTATGCAATTCATACTTGGTCAACAGCCATACAGGTCACACTGAGGGTGGCCGTATAAACAAGGTTAACACGGTTACAAATATGCGCCACACTGTGAACCCACAGCAAACAAGAATGACAAACACATTTCGGGGGAACATCCGCATCGTAACACAACATAAACACAACCGGACAAATACCCAGAACCCCTTGCATCACTAACTCTTCCGGGACGCTACAATATACACCCCTGCTACCACCAAACACCGCCCCAACTCAAACCCTCCGCCGAAAAAAGGCATTAAATTTGTCTTTTTATTTAATTGAATATGCTATTGATATTTTTTAATTATTAATATTTGACACTGGACTTTGCATGTCACTATAAAGTTTTATAAGCCTTGCTTGGTCAATATTCAATGCTAAACTTGTTTGGGTCCCTATTAAAGGGTTAATTTGTTCAACCTCGGCCCGCGGCTTTGTTCAGTTTTAAAATTTGGCCCGCTCTGTATTTGAGTTTGACACCACTGCTTTAAGGCACTGCCTGTAACATCCTCTACCGCAGGGGTCTCAATATGAAAGTTTAATGTTAGTGTGGCCCGCAAATTTTATAGGAATGGTGCTTGACAGCGTTGTGTACTGAGCTGAAGGAATCTGCCAATCACGGTATGGTAAACAATGACGTCACGTGCGTGATTCAAGCAGAGAAACGTTTTGCCGCTTTTCCACTAGACCAAAATGGCTTTTTCAACATTCTGGGTTGCCTACCATTGCGTTAGTGGAAAAGCAGCAAATGAGTGAAAGCGACAGAAACGTTGCCACGGAGACAAGGGTTTTCTTACGTGCCTGGCTGCAGTCACACCGCGACACCTGTCCGTCGGTAATAACAGTCCCGATAACCTGGACCCTTTCAAACCGTTACTAGTTTTGTTCTATTTGTTTAATTTACGTTGCCTCACACATTGTTGCTGACTGGAGAAATCAAATTATTATTGTTATTACTTTTGACTGATTTATTTACTTAATTCTCAATTTGTTCATTTATATTTTGATTACATTTTGTGTTGAAAACGAAAATAAAGATATTTGAAAATATTTTTTCAAAGAAATCTTTTCTTGCGGCTCAGCCTCACCCAGACTCTGCATCCAGTGGACCCCAGGTAAATTGAGTTTCAGACGCCTGCTCTACAGCCTATCGTCACATCCGCTTTTCCTCCATACAAACAGCGTGACGACCCAGTCACATAATGTATGCGGCTTTAACACACACATAAGTGAATGCAAGGCATACTTGGTCAACAGCCATACAGGTCAAACTGAGGGGGGGGGGGCGTATAAACAACTGTAACACTGTTACAAATGTACAGAATTGTCAGGCTTGCTACTGACTGTTTTAGTCATGCTTGTGTTTTCCTGCGTTGTGTGTGTTAATGACCGCGAGGATTATGGCGACGTGAGCCACGCAGGCACAAGTCGTCCTTTTATTTCAACTAAGAGCCATCCTCCTACTAATGCCGTAGATGTCGGTTGGAGTGAGGCGAGGACAGAGCACAGGTCAGAGGTCTGGACTGAGGGGCTTAATTGGTGGAGAGAGCGGGATGAAGGACGAGGGTCAGGGAGACGTTTGCTCATTAGCGACTGAACAGCTGCCAATCTCCTGGAAGTCTTTGCTTAACATAGATGACTATAGAGTCACGAGCAGGGGGTTGGTCTGATTCACCACATGGGGGATTTATGTTACATTTTTAGGATACGGTGTTCCTACAAGTCTTCAGTGATGGTCCCTGTTGGGGTTTTCAGTACCTGTTGCCAATGAGCGACAAAATACATTAGTGGCGCCCCCTATGGGTTGTTGTCAAAAGGATTCATACATACACAGATATTCTCAAATTGTCAGAATCGTTACATTACTTTTGGATAATTAGTTGCTAATTAAGGGGGGGAGGGTGGTTGAGGTGGGTGGGGCGGGCCGGGGGCGGGGTGAAGGAGGAGGAGTATATTTACAGCTAGAAAATTACTAAAATTCAAGTATTTCTTATATATATATATATATATATATATATATATATAAGAAATACTTGAATTTCAGTGTTCATTTAGTTACACATATACACACACACACATAACACTCCTCTCTACTATTTGAAAGTCCAATGCTTTGGTAGCACAGCCTTTGAAGGAGCATAGGTATGGGCAGCATCTGTGAAATTTAATTTGCAGGAAAGGAGTGAGTTTAGGGTTGAATTGTCCATCCTCATTCTATTTCCTGTCACCATCTTTTTTTGGACATTACTAACTTGCCATAGTTTTGAAGCAATGCATGATGGGAATCTAGATGTTGTGTGTCAGTATATTAACGTGCAGGCTGGAATAAACACACGCTGTGAAATAGCTCCGTGCCTGCCTACTTTATGGGTTATAGATAAACCTTTGGATAAAGGAGACATATATAATAGTCTCCTTCTTGTTGTGTGTGCAGTTGCCCACTGAGCTCCAAAAGCCGTAGATGTTATAACGTGACTGGGCCAGCACGCTGTTTATAAGAAGGAAAAGTGGACATGACGACAGGCTGTCCTCACTCAGGTCCGGCTGGAAATCGGGAGAAATTCGGGAGAATTGTGTTCCCGGGAGATTTTTTCGGGAGAGGCACTGAAATTCGGGAGTCTCCCGGAAAATTTACGAGGGTTGGCAAGTATGCTATAGAGTCACGAGCAGAGGATTGATCGTATTCACCACATGGGGGATTTATGTTACATTTTTAGGGTATGGTGTTCCTACAAGTCTACAGTGATGGTCCCTGTTGGGGTTTTCAGTACCTGTCGCCGAGGAGCGACAAAATACATAAAACAGATTAGTGGCGCCCCCTTTCAGTTGTTGTCAAAAGGTTTCATACATACACAAATATCCTCAAATCGTCAGAATCATTACATTACTTTTGGATAATTAGTTGCTAATTCCCACCAGTGCACCTGCAGAGACGTTTTGATGGATGGCGACTTTTGCCGAGATTTTGCACAAGTGCCTGTCAGTCCCCTAAAGTTGTGTGGTGATTCGACTGAACACTTCTAGAGTCACGAGCACTGAGTTGTGTGAGAAATTTCAAGTCAATCCGGCTTGTTTTGGTAGCAGAACCACTGTGTGGCGTAAATGTACAGTATGTACAGTTGTGTTCATAAGTTTACATACCCTGGGAGAATGTATGATTTCTTGGCCATTCTTCAGAGCAGGGGTCGGCAATCCAAAATGTTGAAAAAACCATATTGGACCAAAAATACAAAAACAAATCTGTCTGGAGCCGCAAAAAAATTAAAAGCCATATTACATACAGACTGCGATGAGGTCGTGAATTGTCCAGGGTGTACACCGATTTCAACCGGATTGTAGCTGAGATAGGCACCAGCGCCCCCCGCGACCCGAAAGGGAATAAGCGGTAAAAAATGGATGGATGGATGGATGGATAGTGAGTCATGAGATATCAATTTAAATATGAGGACTTAAAGGAAACTAAATGAGCTCAAATATAGCTACAAATGAGGCATAATGATGCAATATGTACATATAGCTAGCCTAAAGAGCATCGATTAGCTTTGCAGTCATGCAGTGACCAAATATGTTTGATTAGCACTCCACATAAGTCAATAACATCAACAAAACTCACCTTTGTGCATTCTTGCACAACTATAAGTTTGGTGGACAAAATCAGACAGAAAAAGAATTGGCATAAATCACGTCTGAGAAAGTCGGAGAAAGTTATGCATGTAAACAAACAAGGCTGAGTTCAAGGAACGCCAAAATTAGTAGGACAAAACGTCGCTCGCCAAATACTCGAATCAGTGAAGCATGTTTAATATAAACAGTGTGCTTTATAACAATTAGGGAGGTTTGTGTCATGTTTGTCCTCCTACAGAAACCAAATTAAAACCAAAATTATTTTTTTTCCACTCATCATTTCCATTTTTCATATATTTTTTAAAAAGCTCCAGAGAGCCACTAGGGCGGCGCTAAAGAGCCGCATGCGGCTCCAGAGCCGCGGGTTGCCGACCCCTGGCGTAGATGTATGTACAGTTGTGCTCATAAGTTTACATACCCTGGGAGAATTTATGATTTCTTGGCCATTCTTCAGAGAATATGAATGATAACACAAAACCTTTCTTCCACTCATACTTAATGGTTGTGTAACGCTATTTATTGGCAAACAACTGTGTTTACTCTTTTTAAATCTAAATGACAAAATAAAGTACCGAAATGACCCTGATCAAAAGTTTACATACCCCAGAGTCCAGCGTGCAGGTTTAACAAGGTTTTTAATGTTTTCTTCAATAATCGATTTCTCTCCCAGAATGTGACTTTTCAGTCATGTCCGTATCCTCTCTCCCCCTCTGCTCCCGGCCGCTTACTGTTAAAGAGAACGGATGATTAGATTAACACGTACTACCTGTGAAATCTCATCACCTGCCAGCTGTGTCTCGCCGTCAGCACACACCCCGCCCCTGCCCGATGGCGCTCATCCTCAGCACCCTGGACAGCGGCGGTGACTTTTGCACCTACAAGCAGCGCTTACTACACTTCCCCCCACAGCATAATATTACGAAACAGAACGCCAGATATAATGTGTTACCTTATGCACACACCATAATAAAACTCAAATGTTGAAGCACAGTACAATCCATCAAGCGGTGCGGCTTCATAGCTTACCAAAGACGTACTAAAACATTTTGATAGATTTTTGAGCGCCGTGTGTAATGTTCTATATTTTCAATGGAACATATGACATTTTGGTGTTGTTTGCTTGAGTCAAATTGTAGTCTACATGTATCTCTTATGTGTGACTGCCAACTACTGGTCACACTTATCGTTTTACCGTGTACCAAATGAAATAGCTTCGAGGTCGGTAAGCACAACCGTACATTAGGCGCACAGGGTTATAAGGCGCACCATTGAGTTTTGAGAAAATGGAATGATTTCAAGTGCCCCTTACAGTCCTAAAAATACATTAAATTTATATGAGCAGGTTATGCTTTATTATGACAGTTGTTTCCACTGTCAAGGTTAGCACGATGTCTCCTTCCCTCCTGCCGCACGGCATATACTTAAACCCTTGCCAGCTGTTAACGATGGCATGTTGCGTGAAGTGTGGGCAGCTGTTGCTCAAAGGTCAGAAGGTGCATTTCCTTCTAAACTTCACAGGAAATCATGCCGTCATAAATGGAAGAAAGTGGCGTGGGGACAACACACAATAATAACAGAAATTAAACCGTTGAAGTCTTTTTAACTACTTTCCTACGCTTTCAACCAGCAGTTTTAAAATATATTTTTGAAAACCTCTTGGGAGGGTGAATATTGACTTCCTGTCCCTTTATGGAAACTTCTTCTTTTATTTGCCATGGGTTTCAAACTAACCTACAGTTGTGCTCATAAGTTTACATACCCTGGTCGAGTGGCCGAAAAGTTAAACTTTGGTCTCATCACTCGAAATGACTTTGTTCCAGAAGTTTGAGGCTTGTCCCTGTGCTGTTTGGTGTAATGTAAGCGGGATACTTTGTGACATTTGCGCAGAAATGGCTTTCTTCTGGCGACTCGACCATGCAGCCCATTTTTCTTCAAGTGCCTCCTTATTGTGGATCTTGAAAGAGCCACACCACAGTTTTTCAGAGAGTCCTGTATTTCAGCTGAAGTTATTTGTGGATTTTTTTTTACATCTCGAACAATTTTCCTGGCAGTTGTGGTTAAAATCTTTGCTGGTTTGCCTGAATCCCTCATTTTTACACTTCTTAATCAGCGTTTGAATACTGCTGATTGGCATTCTCAATCCCTTGGATATCTTTTTATACCCATTTCCTGTTTTATGCAGTTCAATGACCTTTTCTGGCAGATCCTTTGACGATTCTTTTGCCTTCCCCATGACTTAGAATCCAGAAACATCTGTACAGCACTGGATGAAAGATGCAATGGTCTGTCAGAGGCCCAGAAACTCAGTGACCTTTTATACATAAACACATTAATTACAAACAAACAGGTCACAGGTGAGGATTGGAACATTTTTTAGCCATTCAAACCTGTTTGTGTTAACTTTTGTGCATGTTATCAGATCAAAGTCACTGGGGTATGTCAGCTTTTGATCAGGGTCATTTGGGTACTTTCTTTTGTCATTTGGATTTAAAAAGAGTAAACACAGTTGTTTGCCAATAAATAGCTTCACACAACCTTAAGCATGAGTGGAAGAAAGGTTTTTGTGTTATCATTCATATTCTCTGAAGAATGGCCAAGAAATCATAAATTCTCCCAGGGCAGGGGTCGGGAACCTTTTGGGCTGAGAGACCCATGAAAGCCAGATATTTCAAAATGTATTTCCGTGAGAGCCATATAGGTGGCGACTTGTCCAGGGTGTACACCGCCTTCCGCCCGATTGTAGCTGAGATAGGCACCAGCGCCCCCCGCGGCCCCAAAGGGAATAAGTGGTAGAAAATGGACGGATGGATGGATGGATGAATACAACTAAATGTGTGCATTCTTAAGTAAGACCAACATTTTTAAAGTATAATAAGTCTCTTATTCTTTTCAATAACATTGTTATTTTAAAGCTAACCAATAATAAATATAATATTTCTTACCATTGATGCGACCTCTTGAACAGGTGCAATAGAAAATGGATAGTTGACAATGTTTTATAATTTAAACTTTATTTTTAACACTGTGATTACCAGCGGAATTATTCATTCCTTATCGTGTTAAGCAATGTCAGCTAATATTTATCTGAGAGCCAGATGCAGTCATCAAAAGAGCCACATCTGGCTCTAGAGCCATAGGTTCCCTACCCCTGTCCCAGGGTATGTAAACTTATGAGCACAACTGTACTTTAAACTAGTCTGTGTTCAGCTTGTTACCATCCTGGACAATGAGTCAACAGAAAGCAGTTATTGTTTAACATAGATGGCAAGACAAGAGAGCAGCAAGACAATTGTCACAGACTGGAGATGCATGAGTGCTGCCGAGCACGGGTTCATTGAAGGAAGAGATTTAAGTCCAGCATGACACATTGCATGAAACTAACTGCCTGTGCCAAATTGCAACTTTCTTTCTTGTTGTCTTTTTGTGATGATGCCCTCTCACTGCGAAGGCTGCATGAAACAGACTTTGTCCACACTTGGTGTTGAATACCAGAGCACACACACGCACGCAAACACACACACACACACACACACACACACACACACACACACACACACACGCACGCACGCACGCACGCACGCACACACACACACACTCAGAAGCAATAGTCATTTTTTCCTCTACAGTCTGTTATCTAGTGTGACAAGATGGGGACCTTGACAATGAAAATCCTGGTCCTTTAAAAGTCACTATTTTCCACACAATCCGACAAGAGTGGAAGAACTGGGCTGGTCCTGGGTCGGTTTGGGGATGGGTCGCAGTGCAGAGTGGGGGAGGCTAGGCAGACAAACAAGGTTCCCATGCCCTGGAGGCCCACCCTGGGAGTTTTAGTGGCAGATGTGACGTCTGGAACTTGGACTTTCTCCCCCCTCCCCGAACCTTCATCTCTACTTCTCTTCCTGCCTGGTGTTGGTGTTTGGGATGGGATGGATTGTTCCCATCTTAACTGATACTTGGACCGAATCCATACCTTTGAAACTGTGATGATGCCTAAACAGTGCCTTATGAAGTACATAAAACAGATATTATATAATGCAATATAATATACAATTATATTAAATAGTATAACATGATATAATATAATACAATATGATATTATATAGTTCTGCGATGAGATGGCGACTTGTCAGGGGTGTACGCCACCTTCCGCCCATTGCTTTCGGTCCCCTGGGGGGAGGGGGGGGGGGTGTTGCGCACATATGCGGTTCTCTCCAAGGTTCCTCATAGTCATCATTGTCACTGTCACCGACGTCCCACTGGGTGTGAGTTTTGCCTTGCCCTTATGTGGGCTCTACCAAGGATGTCATTGTGGTTTGTGCAGCCCTTTGAGACACTTGTGACTCAGGGCTATATAAATAAACACTGATTGATTGATTGATTGATTGATGTGCAGCTGAGATAGGCTCCATCAACCCCCACGACCCCGAACGGGACAAGCGGTAGAAAATGGATGGATTGTATAGTAAAATATAATGTAATATAATATAATATGAAAATATTAAATTGATAATGAATTAATGCATTCAAAATTAGGGCATAAAACCCACAACAAATCGTCATGATTATTGCTGTAAAACCAGCAACAATACAGAAAACATGGAATGTGCAAAAAAAAAAAAAAAAATGGCTTGCGAAATTTGTAACGTTAATGCTCAAAATACCAGGGTTAGTGAATTCACCTCACTTGCCATGACAGTTGATTGGTGCATAATGAGGAAGTGCCGTGTTTAGCCAGTGGTGTTGTACCCAGGGTCAGCAATAAAATTCCATCCATCCATCCGTCCGTCCATCCATCCATCCATCCATCCATCTTCTTCCGCTTATCCTCGGTTGTGTCGCGGGGGCAGCAGTCAAAGCAGGGAAGCCCAGACTTCCCTCTCCCCAGCCACTTTGTCCAGCCCCTCCCGGGGCATCCCGAGGCGTTCCCAGGCCAGCCGGGAGATATAGTCTTCCTAACGTGTCCTGGGTCTTCCTGGTGGCCTCCTACCGATCGGGTGTGCCCGAAACACCTCCCTAGGGAGGCGTTCGGAAGGCATCCTGACCAGATGCCTGAACCACCTTATCTGGCTCTTCTTGATGTGGAGGAGCAGCGGCTTTTCTTTGAGCTCTTCCCGGATGGCAGAGCTTTTTACTCAATCTCTTAGGGAGAGCCCCGTCACCCGGCGGGGGAACTTAATTTGGGCCGCTTGTACCCGTGATCTTGTCCTTTCGGTCATAACCCAAAGCTCATGACCATAGGTGAGGATGGGAATGTAGATCGACCGGTAAATTGAGAGCTTTGCCTTCTGGCTCAACTCCTTCTTTACCACAACGGATCGATACAGCGTCCGCATTACTGAAGACGCCGCACTGATCCACCTGTCTACCTCACCATCCACTCTTCCCTCACTCGTGAACAGGACTCCGAGGTACTTGAACTCCTCCACTTGGCGCAAGATGTGCTCCCGAATCTGGAAATGGCACTCCACCCTTTTCCGGGCGAGAACCATGGACTCAGACTTGGAGGTGCTGATTTCCATCCCAGTCGCTTCACACTCGGCTGCGAACTAATCCAGTGAGAGCTGAAGATCCTGGCCAGATGAAGTCATCAGGACCACATCATCTGCAAATAGCAAGAGACCTAGTCATGCAGCCACCGAACCGCATCCCCTCAACGCCTTGACTGCGCCTAGAAATTCTGTCCATAAAAGTAAGCAATAAAATTGATTTTAAAAAATTAGAGCGTCAGACTCTGTGTTCTTGTAGTTACAAGACGGAACATAAATATTATCACTGTGGAGCACTTGTTGCAGGTGGTTAAGTCTGCAAGTCTGCATGACTAAAATAGTTTTTAGTCATATTTGTTTTTATATTGTTTTTATTGGTTTTATATTTATTTATTTTTTGTTTTTATTCAGTCATTGGTGGAGCATTATATATATATATATATATATATATATATATATATATATATATATATATATATATATATTTTTTTTTTTTTTACAATTGTTTTTAACATGGCTGTGCAGCACTTTGGAAACGTTATTGTTGTTTAAATATGCTATATAAATAAAGTGGATTGGATTGGATTGCATTCATTTAGCGCCAAAATGATCAGGCACTGATAGGCACTTCTATTTTCGATCTGGTTACTACATTTTATATTGACCCTGGTACCATTATAAAACTAAATTCCATTACCCGTGCCAAATTAGCGGCTGGTTGTCCTTGTATTTCGTGTCAGGACACACTGCCAAAACACGTCTTGGTATGTCAGACTTAGCCTTGTCTTGGTTTAACTCTTATCTTACTGACAGGATGCAGTGCGTCTCCCATAACAATGTGACCTCGGACTATGTTAAGGTAACGTGTGGAGTTCCCCAGGGTTTGGGTCTTGGACTTGCAATCTTAAGCACCTACATGCTGCCGCTAGGTGACATAATACACCCAACTCTACGTGCCCGTAAAGCTGACCAACACACCGGATTTTAGTCAGCTGGAAGTGTGTCTTAATAAAGTCAAACAATGGATGTCCACTAACTTTTTGCAACTCAACGCCAAGAAAACGGAAATGCTGATTATCGGTCCCGCTAGACACCGACCTCTATTTAATAATACAACTGTAACATTTGACAACCAAACAATTAAACATGGCGACTCGGTCAAGAATCTGGGTATTATCTTCCACTCAACTCTCTCCTTTGAGTTACACATAAAGATTGTTATTATAACGGCCTTCTTTCATCTCCGTAATATTGCTAAAATTTGTTCCATTTTGTCCACTAGCGACGCATGAGTTCATTACGTCTCGTCTCCATTACTGTAACGTATTATTTTCGGGTCTCCCTATGTCTAGCATTAAGAGATTACAGTTGGTACAAAATGCGGCTGCTAGACTTTTGATAAGAACAAGAAAGTTTGATCATATTAGGACTATACTGTATATACCTTTATACACATATATACCTATATATATACCTATACTGCCTTACCTGCACTGGCTTCCGGTGCACTTAAGATGTGACTTTAAGGTTAAAACCTTAAAGTCCTTATACTTATGTATAAAATACTACACGGTCTAGCTCCATCCTATCTTGATGATTGTATTGTACCATATGTTCCGGCAAGAAATCTGCGTTCAAAGAACTCCGGCTTACTAGGGATTCCCAGAGCCCCAAAAAAGTCTGCGGGCTATAGAGCGTTTTCTATTCGGGCTCCAGTACTCTGGAATGCCCTCCCGGTAACAGTTAGAGATGCTACCTCAGTAGAAGCATTCAAGTCCCATCTTAAAACTCATTTGTATACTCTAGCCTTTAAATAGACCCCCATTTTAGACTAGTTGATCTGCCGTTTTTTGTCTTTTCTCCTCTGTTGGACAAAGGTCTGGTGGCCATGGATGAAGTGCTGGCTGTCCAGAGTCGGGACCCGGGGTTGACCCACTAGTCTGAGCATCAGTTGGGGACACCTCTGCGCTTCTGACCCGTCTCCACTCGGGATGGTCTCCTGCTGGCTCCACTATGGATTGGACTCTCATTATTATGTTGGATCCACTATGGATTGGACTCTCACTATTATGTTGGATCCACTATGGACTGGACTCTCACTATTATGTTAGATCCACTACGGACTGGACTTTCACAATATTATGCTAGATCCACTATGGATTGGACTCTCACTATTATGTTAGATCCACTATGGACTGGACTCTCACTATTATGTTAGATCCACTATGGACTGGACTCTCACTATGATGTTAGATCCACTATGGTCTGGACTTTCACAATATTATGCTAGATCCACTATGGACTGGACTCTCTCACTATTATCTTAGATCCACTATGGACTGGACTTTCACAGTATTATGTCAGACCCACTCGACGGCTATTGCATCTGGTCTCCCCTACAGGGGGAGATCGGGGTCACCCGCATCCGCGGTTCTCTCCAAGGTTTCTCATAGTCATTCACTTTGACATCCCACTGGGTTGTGAGTTTTTCCTTGCCCTTATGTGGGCGCTGTACCGCGAATGTTGTTGTGACTTGTGCAGCCCTTTGATTTAGGGCCATACAAATAATCATTGATTGATTGATTGATTGATAATACCGGTATACCGTACAACCCTACCTCGAGTATAGAATTTTAAAATTAATTTATGATTTGAATAATGTGAGATGGAAAGGAAGTAATGTGTTCATGGCAAAGACTGAATAATGTTTTCAAAGTATCTGCTTTAGTTTTTCACAGCTATGAAGCATGAGGAGACTTCCATATCGATGATAAAAGAGACAGGAAGTAAGGCCCGGCTTAAGAGTCCGGAAGAATACCAGGCAGCGAGGATCCAAAAACCCATGGACGAGATACAGCCCAAAATAAAGAAAGGATCCTCCCAGAGCCGACAGGAGCCATTTTTTTCCAGGAGGCTGTCAGCATGAGGTAACCATGAAGAGAGGCCTTTATCTCACTAATGCGTTGCATTACCACTGCCGTCTTGGAAAAACCTCCGTCTCAGTGCCACGGCGAGGAGAAGATCCGGATCGGATCCTCCCTCCTGTGAGCAAGATCAGCGCTGAGTGAGCAGTCTCACATCTGCAGGAGCCCCTTTGCTCTTTGATGCTCCGCCACTGGCTGTCCACACCCACCCAACCGGACCACGGAGGAAGGATGAGGACTGTCCCGGACGCCGCGACAGGGCACCCAATCAGGAATCTTCAAGAGTGGCTTTGAAGCCTCTTCCCAAGCTCTCTAATGATCTGTAAATAAACACCTTTTAAGTCCACCGGCCGATAAGCGGACGTGCGCTCTGTTCCACGTCGTCTTTGGTAGAGTGAGGTGATGGAAGACAAACAAATTAGGAGGAGACTTCCTGGATGGTTTTGGAAAACAAATGCCTGGTTTAGGGTCGGCAGCGTCAAGGAATAAGAGACAGGAAATGACATTTTTTCTCTTAATGTGGCCACCGAGTCTAAGTTTTTGCCCAGCTCTGACGTAGATGAAGAGGCTGATATCAAGTTAGGATACTAGGTCAACAAGTAGGTACAAAGATGTGTAGGTAGGTCTTAGGTAGGTGAAATGTTTATCTGTATACCGTATTTCCTTGAATTGCCGCCGGGTATATAGTATGCGCCTGCCTACAATTACTGCTGGGTCAAACTTGTTTCGCAAAATAATAAGCGCATGCTTAGCATTACCGCCGGCTCAGGTTTAACGTCAGGTCAAACTCGTTTTGCAAAATATTATTTTTATTAACGCATGTCTAGAATTTCCGCGGGGTCAAACTCGTTTCGCAAAATAATTAGCATATGTCTACAATTTCCACCGGGTCAAACTCGTTACATCACAAGTGACACTTCC
This sequence comes from Nerophis ophidion, assembly GCF_033978795.1. Lineage (NCBI taxonomy): Eukaryota > Metazoa > Chordata > Actinopteri > Syngnathiformes > Syngnathidae > Nerophis > Nerophis ophidion. Next base: position 39,984,582 of record NC_084611.1, read on the forward strand.
CCTGTCATCATTTTCAAAATGGAGGAGGCTGATTTCAATCATTTGAAATCGCATAAAGGGAAGAAGATTAAGAGCTATCCAGTAGGATTTAAGGTCCAAGCTATTGAATATGTTAAAAAGAACAGTAAACAGCTATGTTTTATTAATATACCGTAGCTGTGTGTGTGAAATATGAGTCATTAAATGACTCCCACCTCCTGGTGGTAGAGGGCGCTAGTGATCCTTCTTGCGACTACTCGGCTGCAGAAGAAGTGACAACAAGCAACAAGAGTGAGCAGCGATCGTTTGTTTTTTCCTCTCGCTTGCAGTTTTAACATGGAGGATTACATATCTAAAATAAAACAGTTTTCTAAACTGGAATTTCAATCGAAGCAGGACGAAATAAAGGAAGATCTCCATCAAGACAGAGAGACTTTTAAAACTGAAGAAAGATAAGGAAGACTTCTATAAACAAGTTATCGATGCTTTTGATCAGAAGGAGCTGCGCATGGACTTCATTTAAAGGAAAGGTAAGACCATAATAAAGTTTTTTTTAATTAAATGTGCTTTTCATGATGGTATCCTTACATCACACTCAAATTTATAAGCGCAGGCCTAAGTTTACCGCATGCCTTTGGTAAACGAGGTTTTAAAATAATTAGCGCATGCTTTTCTTTACCGCATGCCTTTGGTAAACGCCGGAGTGAGAAGAGGTCTTAAATTAATTAGCGCCCCGGCGGCAATTCAAAGAAATACGGTAAATTGTGTTCTTCCATGTGCTTCAGTGAAATTGCACGGACTCTGACTGCGTGACATTCTCCCCCTCGGCTTTGGTGTATCGCTGCGCGCCTTCATCCCAGATACACACTTTGGGTGGAGCAAGCCTTAAATGTGGGCATTCACGGTCAAATCTGGTCTTCCAAACATTTTCTCTTCGACTTAAAAATCTTTGCTCCGACGCGCCTTCTGAGGCAGGAATAAGTCCAGAGAGCTACTCTCGAAGGTGAAACATTTTGCACTTGGAAGTTTGGATGCAGCGTACAAAATGAAACGAGGAAAGAAACTTCCAGAGAACTTTTAAAACTATTTTAATCACTTCAACTGAGACACCTGAAAACATCCATTGATATGAGGATAAAAGGACCGTAATACGACTGTGTATTAACTATCAAAAACCTAAATGCACATTGTTGTCTCATGAGTGTGTATATTTGCTTTAAAATCTTTTAAAAGCGGAATTCAATTACATCAGACAGTAATTGTTCAACTATATGACTAATAGAAAATACATATATAATATAGCATCTATCAATTGATTCCATTGATTTTTTTTAAATGAATCATAATCTTAAAAGCCCCCCTGTCGTGTCACGGCTTCGCAAATATTTGTACCAAACAAAACTCTTATAATAACATCAGGGCGGTTATAATAACAAGTGAAATAACGTTTCATCTACGAATTACTATTCACGTCCAGCAGTGGCGAGCCATGCGTTTCCCACCTAGGCCTTCAGTGATGTGCAACTTCAAAGATTACCTCTCAAAATACCATCATTGATGTCACCACATGACCATTGCTGGAGAAATACTCTACAGAAACACATTTACGCCCTACTGTGCATTGAACCACATCAACAGTGTACAAAATGGGTTATTCTCTGGCGCATTTAAAAGTCAATTAAAACAGATCCTACGTGGTACCACTGTCACTAAATACAGTTGGTCGCTACATCTGTAAGTGCAAGTTAAAGCTCTACTATGAAAAGCGAAAGCAATTTACCAACAACATCCAGAAACGCCGCCGGCTTCTCTGGGCCCGAGATCATCTAAGATGGACAGATGCAAAGTGGAAAAGTGTTCTGTGGTCTGACGAGTCCACATTTCAAATTGTTTTTGGAAATATTCATCATCGTGTCATCCGGACCAAAGGGGAAGCGAACCATCCAGACTGTTATTGACGCAAAGTTCAAAAGCCAGCATCTGTGATGGTATGGGGGTGCATTAATACCCAAGGCATGGGTAACGCACACATCTGTGAAGGCACCATTAATGCTGAAAAGTACTTACAGGTTTTGAAACAACATATGCTGCCATCTAAGCGCCGTCTTTTTCATGGACGCCCCTGCTTATTTCAGCAAGACAATGCCAAGCCACATTCAGCACGTGTTACAACAGCGTGGCTTCGTAAAAAAAAGAGCGGGGGTACTTTCCTGGCCCGCCTGCGGTCCAGACCTGTCTCCCATCGAAAATGTTTATATTTACATCTAACACAATTTCCCAACTCATATGGAAACTGAATTTGTATTTTTGACTAACATTTCTGCACGATAATCAACACCAAAAAACATAATTGACCTATTTACTCCACGGACAGCACAGACGGTTTGCGCATTTCCAGGACATTGGTTGTGATGCACATGTGTTCTGCCTATTATTTCTATTGTTGTATTTCTCGTCACAGCCGTGTAAAATGTGCACCACTGAGGGACTTCCATGTCACCTGTTGCAAAGAGGATGCCCTCCCACCCCCCAGCAGGACCTACACACACAATGCAAACAACATCCCTTTGAAGTACGGTGTTAAATATAGATCTCTTGTCCCCAGGGAGTATCCATCTGATACCATTGTCCCTCAGTTCTTCAACACAAAGATGTATCTCTAAGGAGACAAGGTGAGGGTCCCGGACAAAAGCCAGTTTCTACACAGCCTGGTGCCCCCCTTCTTATCACCTACAGGGCTGGGCTTCCCCTTAGGAGGGCTATGATGAGACACATCCCAGCAGCCTCTCCCATGTGGGATCAAATGTTTTGTCAACATTGAACTTGACTTCCTTGTCACTTTTTGTCTTAACGGCAAAAGAGTGTGACTGCCTGGTATTACACCCCCATTCTTCATCAACATCAAGAGTGTTGAGCAGGCGTCATACGACCACTGCCCTCTTCTGGCCATGACTATAAACGTCCCACTTGATAAATGATGTGGACAATAGAGATTGAAAGTACCCTTACAAAAGGGACCAAAAATTCCCTCGGACAAAAACCGACCATCCTGTGCAAAGTTTTTCCAGAAGATTGGAAACTGTTAGAACTCCCAAGAGCAGGCGCAAACATTTTATCACATTTTTATACAGTAATAGAGCTGTATCAAACTTTTTACATTTACAAAACAAATCCCACTGAAAATATAAAAAAAAAATCCTTGAAAAACTGCAGATTTGTTTGCAATCATCCTTAAATCAGCTGCAGATGCAAGGCTTCCGTTATTCGGACCATGTGTAACTGTTGGGGCACTACTTGCTGGGTATGACGTTAAAGTGCATCTGGCAGTGGAGTTCCTCTATGGCAGGGGTTGGGAACCGTTTTAGGCTGAGAAGAGCCATGAAAGGGAAATATTTTAAAATGTATTTCCATGAGAGCCATATAATATTTTTAACACTGAATACAACTGTCAGGTTCAAACACTGATGACATCTATTAAACAGACAAGAAGCAAGGAATTAAACAGAGACTGGATTCAATTTAGCTCAATGAGTAGAAACACATAGACCTGGACCCTTGTACAGTGTCGTCCCACGCTCTGACAAGAGAGTTCTAGGCCTCTTCTTTTATTTGGACTTTCCCTGATTACAACAACTAAATGTGTGCATCTCTTTTTCTTTTTAATAACATTGTTATTCTGAAGGTAACCAATAATAAATAAAATACTTTTGACCATTAATGCGACTTCTTGAACAGGTGCGATAGAAACGGATAGATGGATTAAAATGCATGAGAATGTTTTATATTTTGAACTTTATTTTTAACACTTTGATTACCAGCGGAATTATTAATTACTTATCGCGTTAAGCAACGTCAGCTAAGATTTATCTGGGAGCCAGTTGCGGTCATCAAAAGAGCCACATCTAGCTCGAGAGCCATAGGTTCCCTACCCCTGCTCTATGGGGTCTTGGGGCACTAGGATGTTTTGAATTGATTGATTGATTGAAACTTTTATTAGTAGATTGCACAGTACAGTACATATTCCGTAAACTCCCGAATACGTTTTTCAACTTGTTCAAGTCGGGGTCCACGTTAATCAATTCATGGTACAAATATATACTATCAGCATAATACAGTCATCACACAAGTTAATCATCTTGTTAAAGAAGTGATGGATTGTGTCCTGAAGCCGTTTACTTATATATGCAATAAATCTTTATCAACTGGAATTTTTCCTGACAAAATGAAAATCGCAAAAGTTATTCCAATTTATAAAAATTGTGATAAACATATGGTCTCAAATTACAGACCTGTGTCCTTACTACCTCAATTTACAAAAATTCTTGAAAAATTATTTGTAAATAGACTTGATAAGTTTATTGACAAACATGAGCCATTGAATGATCATCAGTATGGGTTCAGGAGTAATCGATCTACGTCCCTAGCAGTGATGGACTTTGTAGAAAACATAGCTACAGCAATAGAAAAAAAGCAACACACCGTTGGAGTATTTATTGACTTATGTAAAGCTTTTGACACAATCGATCATTCCTAACTTCAGCAGAAATTGGAAAAATATGGCATAAGAGGTGTTTCGCAACAGTAGTTAAGTAGTTATTTAAGTAACAGATCTCAATATGTGGAAATTAATAAGATTAAATCACAGCCAAGAAGAGTAACTTGTGGTGTTCCACAAGGCTCGGTGTTGGGACCTAAGTTATTTATACTTTACCCAAATGATATTTGTTCAGTATCTAATAAATTAAAATGTATTATGTTTGTCGATGATACAAATGTATATTGTTCAGCAGAAGACTTGAAGGAAGTGTTGAGGATAATAGAGGTTGAGTTAATTCAGCTAAAAAAATGGTTTGATATCAATAAGTTATCATTAAATGATAAGAAAACTAAATTTATGGTGTTTAGTGGTGCAAGGACAAATTGTGAAGCAAAATTAAAATTAAATCAAATGGAAATTGATAGAGTATATGAAACTAAATTCTTGGGAATAATATTTGATCATAAACTGTGTTGGAAACCGCATATTGAATATATAAAAGGAAAAATATCCAAATCTATTGCTATTCTTTATAAAGTAAGACACATGCTGAATAAGACATGCCTGCATATGTTGTATTATTCTTTTATTTTTCCATATTTAACGTATTGTGTTGAAATTTGGGGAAATGTTTATAAAACAAACATAGACCCAATAATAAAACTTCAAAAGAGGGTCATTAGAATAATACACAAAGCCTGTTACTATGAACATACCAATCCATTATTTATGAGTTCAAATGTGTTAACATTTTCAGACATTGTGTTTTTAAAAACAATGGAAATTATGTTTCGAGTAAAGAACAACCACCTTCCAGCTTGTATTCTCAGGCTATTTCATTTAAGAGGAGAAAACTATAATTTACGGGGATATCGATTTTTGAAATAGGTAAAGCGAGAACAAATATAAAATACAAATGTATTACAGTTTTAGGAGTTAAATGGTGGAACAAGCTCAGTGATGAGCTGAAGGCATGCACTTTTTTGGTAAGGTTTAAGAAAACATTGAAAGGTGAAATAATTGAAAATTATAAAATATAGTAACAATTACTTTCATCCCATTGATTTTTGATTTTTTTTTTTTTTTTTTTACGTTGATGTTCCAGGCAATCTAATCTTCTGTGAAGGTATAGGATAGGCAAATATAAGCTTTGGCTTCAGCCTATTCCTTTTTTGGTCATTCTTTTTCTTTTCTTTCGTGTGTAAATGTGCATTATTGTATGCATATAACGTGTGCTGTAAAACTGATCACACAAAATGGTTGATTGATTTTATTGATTATATGACCGAAATAAACTTATTTCATTCATTCATTCATTCATCATAGTATATACATTGAATTATTTACATTATTTCCAATCCGGGGGGTGGGATGAGGAGCTTTGGTTGATATCAGTACTTCAGTCATCAACAATTGCATCAACAGAGAAATTGACATTGAAACAGTGTAGGTCTTACTTAGTAGGATATGTACAGCCAGCAGAGAACATAGTGAGTTCAGATAGCATAAGAACAAGTATATACATTAGAAATACATTTGATTATTTACATTAGGTTATTTACAATCCGGGGAGATGGGATGTGAATGGAGGAGGGTATTAGTAAAGGGTTGAAGTTGCCTGGAGGTGTTTTAGAGCGGTTTTGAAGGAGGATAGAGATGCACTTTCTTTTACACCTTTTGGGAGTGCATTCCACATTTATGTGGCATAGAAAGAGAATGAGTTAAGACCTTTGTTAGATCGGAACCTGGGTTTAACGTGGTGTGTAGAGCTCCCCCCGGTGTTGTGGCTATGGCGGTCATTTACGTTAAGGAAGTAGTTTGACATGTACTTGGGTATCAGGGAGGTGTAGCGGATTTTATAGACTAGGCTCAGTGCAAGTTGTTTGATTCTGTCCTCCACCCTGAGCCAGCCCACTTTGGAGAAGTGGGTTGGAGTGAGGTTTGATCTGGGGTGGGGGTCTAAAAGTAACTGGACTAGCTTGTTCTGGGATGTTTGGAGTCTAGATTTGAGGGTTTTGGAGGTGCTGGGGTACCAGGAGGTGCAAGCGTAATCGAAAAAGGGTTGAATGAGACTTCCCGCTAGAATCTTCAAGGTGCTTTTGTTGACCAGAGAGTAGATTCTATAGAGGAATCTCGTTCTTTGGTTAACCCCTTTACTATTGTTACCCCAGGTGGCCCTTGGCAAAGGCCTAGTTCCTGACTGCTCCTAGCCAGGGATACGGTGAAAACCTCAACGGCGGAGAAGGCGGAAGACGGAAGATTTAAGAACTACAAACCCCATTTCCATATGAGTTGGGAAATTGTGTTAGATGTAAATATAAACGGAATACAATGATTTGCAAATCATTTATAACCCATATTCAGTTGAATATGCTACAAAGACAACATATTTGATGGTCAAACTGCTAAAAAATTTTTTTTGTGTGCAAATAATCATTAACTTTAGAATTTGATGCCGGCAACACGTGACAAAGAAGTTGGGAAAGGTGGCAATAAATACTGATAAAGTTGAGGAATGCTCATCAAACACTTATTTGGAACATCCCACAGGTGTGCAGGCTAATTGGGAACAGGTGGGTGCCATGATTGGGAATAAAAGCAGCTTCCATGAAATGCTAAGTAATTCACAAACAAGGATGGGGCGAGGCTCACCAATTTGTAAGCAAATAGTCAAACAGTTTTAGAACAACATTTCTCAACGAGCTATTGCAAGAAATGTAGGTATTTTACCATCTACGGTCCGTAAAATCATTAAAAGGTTCAGAGAATCTGGAGAAATCACTGCACGTAAGCGATGATATTACGGACCTTTGACCCCTCAGGCGGTACTGCATCAAAAACCGACATCAGTGTGTAAAGGATATCACCACATGGGCTCAGGAACATTTCATAAAACCACTGTCAGTAACTACAGTTGGTCGCTACATCTGTAAGTACAAGTTAAAACTCTACTATGCAAAGCGAAAGCCATTTATCAACAACACCCAGGAACGCCGCCGGCTTCCCTGGGCCCGAGCTCATCTAAAATGGACTGATGCAAGGTGGAAAAGTGTTCTGTGGTCTGACGAGTCCACATTTCAAATTATATTTGGAAACTGTCGACGTGGTGTCCCCCAGAACAAAGAGGAAAATAAACATCCGGATTGTTATAGGCGCAAAGTTTAAAAGCCAGCATCTGTGATGGTATGGGGGTGTATTAGTGCTCAAGGCATGGGTAACTTACACATCTGTGAAGGCACCATTAATGCTGAATGGTCCATACAGGTTTTGGAGCAACATATGTTGTCATCCAAGCAACGTTATCATGGACGCCCCTGCTTATTTCAACAAAACAATGCCAAGCCATGTGTTACAACAGCGTGGCTTCGTAGTAAAAGAGTGCGGGTACTCTCCTGGCCTGCCTGCAGTCCAGACCTGTCTCCCATCGAAAATGTGTGGCGCATTATGAAGCGTGAAATACGACAACAAGACCACGGACTGTTGAACAACTTAAGCTGTACATCAAGCAAGAATGGTAAAGAATTCCACTTTCAAAGCTTCAACAATTAGTTTCCTCAGTTCCCAAACATTTATTGAGTGTTGTTAAAAGAAAAGGTGATGTAACACGGTGGTGAACATGCCTTTTCCCAACTAGTTTGGCACGTGTTGCAACCATGAAATTCTAAGTTAGTTATTATTTGCAAAAAAAAATAAAGTTTATGAGTTTGAACATCAAATATCTTGTCTTTGTAGTGCATTCAATTGAATATGGGGTTAAAAGGATTTGCAAATAATTGTATTCCGTTTATATTTACATCTAACACAATTTCCCAACTCATATGGAAACAGGGTTTGTACCACCACAACAGCTGCGATGGCGGAAGAAGGCTGCAGCAGAAAAGGGTCTCGAGTTGCCTCGGACTCCATGCCACTGGACCCTGACTCGATTCTGCCCAGGATTGTGTGGTGACTGTCTGTGCACCAGTCTCCCCACGTACAGGTCCAGTGGCCATGGATGAAGTGCTGGTTGTCCAGGGTGGATCGCTCGCCTGTGCTTCAATTGGGGACATCTCTGCGCTGCTGACCCGTCTCCGCTCGGGATGGTCTCCTGCTGGCCCGACCATGGACTGGACTCTGACTATTATGTTAGATCCACTAAGGACTGGACTCTCACTATTATGTTAGAGCCACTATGGACTGGACTCTCACTATTATGTTAGATCCACTATGGACTGGACTCTCACACTATTATGTTAGATCCACTATGGACTGGACTCTCACTATTATGTTAGATCCACTATGGACTGGACTTTCACAATATTATGTCAGACCCACTCAACGTCCATTGCATCCGTTTTCCCCTAGAGGTGGCTGGGGGTCAAACACATCTGTGGTCCTCTCTAAGGTTTTTCATAGTCATTTACACTGACATCCCACTGGGTTGTGAATTTTTCCTTGCCCTTATGTGGGCTCTGAACCGAGAATGTTGTTGTGGCTTGTGCAGTCCTTTAAGCCACTTGTGATTTAGGGCTATATAAATAAACATTGATTGATTGATTAATATTATTACCTTTTTTAAATTGTTTTAATGAGTTTTCAAATGTCGGAAATACCAGCCTCTCTTCAATTATCCTCTGCTTCCAATTAGCACCTGTTCTCTTTTTAATTTATGTAAATAAACATTCCCTTTATTTAGAGCATTTTTGCCACATAATATTTTGACATTTCATGTCACATTAATTGACTCTGTTTTTTCTGCATCAACTGTCTAATTTTAGTATTAACGCTGCAGGCTGGCAGGCGAGCAGGCGAGGAGCATCCTGAAGACGGTTGATTCACGCCCAAAGTGCAGCTGTGTCAACACGACGTGATAAATTGTCCCGATGGCTGGGGTTTGTTTTTCAGTTTTCAGCGTGGGCTGTTTTGTTTTCCGCTGACGTTTCATGGCAGCAGTTTGTTTAAGAAATAAAACACACATCGGCTGAAAGTGTGTTATTAAGAATGGAAACTCTTCTCATCGGGTTTGTTATGCTTGTCTGACCCGAGGGGTCGCTTTTAATGGAATTGTTCTTCCTTGGCTGGGTTAGCATTTGGTAGTGATCTGCCCTGACTTCATGAAGTGGGGGTCAGGGGTCATGCCGTCACAGTGACTCTCCGAGGTCACTTAAGCAGCCTCAGACCTAGACTTCAACATTTGGATTACTGTGGATGTTTTTTTAGAAGGTGAAAAAGTGAAAGGCTGCAATGTTGTGTAAATTAACACAACAGCACTGGTGCATGTTGACATTTTATAACGACAGTAATGTATTTTTATTTTTTTTATTTTGTCAATTGTGGGAAAGCATCAGCTAGGAAATACGAGGTGAAAGACTTATTTGGCCGCTGAAGCGTAGCAAGCGGTGAGAAACCATCAGCTACGCACGTTGTTTACCTTCTCAAATTGCCAAATTCGACGAGGGGTCAAGGGCTAATCCTCCAAAACCGGAGTCCAGGTCACAAAGAGTTTCCTCAACCGCTCAATTTCCTTTTTTTTTTTTATGCTTCTTCTAGACCAGGGGTCACCAACACGGTGCCCGCGGGCACCAGGTAGCCCGTAAAGACCAGATGAGTCTCCCGCTGGCCTGTTCTAAAAATATATATATGTATATATATGTATGTATATATGTATGTATATATGTATATATATATATATATATATATATATATATATATATATATATATATATTTATATTTATATATATATATATATATATATATATATATATATATATATATATATATATATTATAGGTAAATTGAGCAAATTGGCTATTTCTGGCAATTTATTTAAGTGTGTATCAAACTGGTAGCCCTTCGCATTAATCAGTACTCAAGAAGTAGCTCTTGGTTTCAAAAAGGTTGGTGACCCTTGTTCTAGACATTCGCATAACACAACGCACACGTTTTAAAAAGTGCTCGTTTTGCCTTTTAACTTCAAAGTAAGTCTGAAAGTATTTCATGTCAGCTTATGTCTTTTTGGATGGTAAGGATGTAGCCGTGCCCCGAGGCTGTAACAATGCTAAAACTTGTTTCAGTGCCAATACAACTTTTTATACAATAGTCTTCTCCCGATACCAATATTATTTCGACACTTTTCGGTACTTTGATGCTTTTCTAAATAAAGTGTCAGGGGTTATTTCTCCCAGGATGCAAAAGGACGAATCCGAACAGGACTAACAGGTAGGGAATAGATTTAATAATAAAACAACACAACAACATCTTCGGTTCAGATCCCCCATAAGGGCAAGGAAAAACTCACAACCCAGTGGGATGTCAATGAGAATGACTATGAGAAAGTTTCTCATACTGGATTTAACATAATAGTGAGAGTCCGGTCCATTATGGATCTAACATAATAGTGAGAGTCCAGTCAATAGTGGATCTAACATAATAGTGTGAGAGTCCAGTCCATAGTGGATTTAACATAATAGTGAGAGTCCAGTCCATAGTGGATCTAACATAATAGTGAGAGTCCAGTCAATAGTGGATCTAACATAATAGTGTGAGAGTCTATTCCATAGTGGATTTAACATAATAGTGAGAGTCCAGTCCATAGTGGATCTAACATAATAGTGAGAGTCCAGTCAATAGTGGATCTAACATAAGAGTGTGAGTGTCTAGTCCATATGGATCTAACATAATTGTGAGAGTCACTAGACCTAATACTGTACTGGGGCACACCTGGGGCACAAATAACTCATGTGAGCGTGCAAAGCGCGCAAGCAAAAACATTTTTAGCACTTGTTTATCATAAAAAATACATAAATAGTGCTTTAAACTATGAAATCATATCAGATTATGTTGTATGGATCTTTGATTAACCACCTGAAATTAACTAATGCATTTGACCTACTTGTGCACTTTTTTACTCCAGACTTCTAAACTTGCTACTGGTAAAAGCAAAAAGGAAGAGCAATGAATCTTTTTTAAATATATATTGCAGTAATCATCTGCAAATTTAACATCTACAAAAGTAAAACAAAAAATAAAGCCCCCCTACATCTCTGGGTTCTTTTATATTATTTAATTTCCATTTATGGCAATGTGGCTAATCCTATTTCAGATAACAAAACTATAAAATATACACAAAACAATAAAGCCACAGTAGTAGAATAAATGAACAACTCTTGTGTGTCTGTTCAGGGAATCATTTTCTGAGAAGTAAACTGTAACGTCTCCTTTTCATTTTTGCAAAGTGGTCAATCTCTCTGGACAGACATGGAAATATTACAGTAATTGTTATACAATTGACCAGTGCTTCCCAACTGGTGGGTCGTGACATAAAAGTGGATTGTGTGTCATTTTCAGTGAGTCGCAGTCAGATGTGTGCATGAAAAAAAAAAAGTTTAGGGAGAAAAAAATGAAATTGTGGCAACAAAATCAGATATTTTTAGCCATTTTTCTAGTGACAATTAGTGAGTATTTTAGCAAAAGGCAACGCGACTAACAAGTTGGAGGAGGACTCAGGACAGACGTGGAAATATATTTTTTTAAAATCTAAATGGGGCAACAAAACCCGATATTTTCACCCATCCTTCTGAAAACAAATACAGAAATGTTACTATTTTTTCTGGAAACAAAACCAGATGCTTTAGCTGTAGCCATTTTTCTGGTGACAAAACAAGATTATTTTAGTCAAAGTCACACCGATTAACAAGACAAGTCTACTGTGCTATTTTTCTGTGAAATAAACTTGAATGATTTAAAAATTTGGCTCACGACTCGATGATATGGAAAAATGTTTTTCTTCCTGAAGATAAACCATTTGAGAAGCACTCAACTCACACATGCTTACTCCAAATCATCATTGATGCAGAACCAGCAGACAATAACCAACATTATGTTTCATGTTCATTGGAAATTCCCCCGACAGCTCGTACAGCAAATGAATATGTTTGTCTTGATACAAGGAATAACGTTAGCTAACTTAGCATCAACTTAAGACAATGATGTTGCCTAGCTAGCTAGGACTTTACTTACATCTCTCATTCCTCGCTTCTTCTCTGCTGCGGGCGAATAACTTTCTTAAATCTATCTAGGAGTTACAGTTTGAGTCAAATCAGAATCAAAATATTGTAATTAACAAATTGTTGTTGGCTAACGTCACCTACCTCACGCAGTGATTCGAATCCCCCCCACCCCCCCTCTCTCTCAACCGAAGTCTCGATCCACACGTGAATAAATTACCATATTAAGTAGCCATGTGCTCACTGTTTCGTGGAGTGAATACAGTAGCAATCAATTACCATACTAAGTAGTATGTGCGCTGTTGTCTATGTTATGTAGACTTAAAACTCTGAAGCGTTTTTTTTTATTGGTGAAATTTTTACTGGGGCACTGCAGATCAACAGTGGGGCACGTGCCCCAGTGAAATATGTCTGGTGACGCCCCTGTGAGAAACCCACCTTGGAAAGGACCGCAGATGTGGGTGACCCCCAACCCCCCTCTAGAGGAAACCGGATGCAATGGACGTCGAGTGAGTCTAGCATAGTATTGTGAAAGTCCAATCCACAGTAGATCCAACGTAATAGTGAGAGAGTCCAGTCCATAGTGGATCTAACATAATGGTGAGAGAGTCCCGTCCATAGTGGATTTAACATAATAGTGAGAGTCCAGTCCATTATGGATCTAACATAATAGTGAGAGTCCAGTCAATAGTGAATCTAACATAATAGTGTGGGAGTCCAGTCCATAGTGGATTTAACATAATAGTGAGAGTCCAGTCCATAGTGGATCTAACATAATAGTGAGAGTCCAGTCCATAGTGGACCTAACATAATAGTGAGAGTCCAGTCAATAGTGGATCTAACATAATAGTGTGAGTGTCTAGTCCATATGGATCTAACATAATAGTGAGAGTCCAGTCCATACCGGATCTAACATAATAGTGAGAGTCCAGTCCATAGTGGATCTAACATAATAGTGAGAGTCCAGTCCATAGTGGATCTAACATAATAGTGTGAGAGTCTAGTCCATAGTGGATCTAACATAATAGTGAGAGTCCAGTCCATAGTGGATCTAACATAATAGTGAGAGTCCAGTCCATGGTGGATTTAACATAATAGTGAGAGTCCAGTCCATAGTGGATCAAACATAATAGTGAGAGTCCAGTCAATAGGACGCAGGAATGTGGGCCAAATCTGCCGGGGTCGCCACTCCGTTACAGGTCAAAGGTCAGAGGTCACCGCGTGACCCACTTATCTGCAACACAATAGGTCAGGCTCTCTGCCATCGCTGCCACAGGATATGTGGACTCAGTGCTTTTTGTTTGTTCCATGACTACAGACCTAGTGCATGTCGGGTCAAAGGTCAAGAAGGAAAGGGCGCCCACAGGAAGAGGACATTTAGCCTTGCACGGGATGATTATAGAATAGTCTTTAATGTCTTGAAAGTACTGTTTCTCTTGTTTTTCACTGCTTTGACATACACACAAGCTATTATTCATGTTAGCATATGTCTTGCCTGAGGCCTTGGAGCATGTGGCTTCACACTCCCACCATGTGATCCCAAGTCTGTTGGCACCGCCTTCCTCCTTTCTGAAGGCAGTTAAACAGGCCACAGTTTACTGGCCTGAGGCAGCACCTGTGTGGGTCTAATTCTAACAGATAACGTAGATTTGGCAGGTGAAGTGTGGGAGGTGGAAAAGGGCCGTTACCTCAAACTGTTACCGGGGCCGTGACTTAGCAACTAATTGTTCATAAGTCAATTACCGTATTTCCTTGAATTGCCGCTGGGTATATAGTATGCGCCTGCTTAGAATTACTGCCGGGTCAAACTCGTTTCGCAAAATAATTAGCGCATGCTTAGCATTACCGCCGGCTCAGGTTTAACGTCAGGTCAAACTCGTTTTGCAAAATATTATTTTTATTAACGCATGTCTAGAATTTCCGCGGGGTCAAACTCGTTTCGCAAAATAATTAGCATATGTCTACAATTTCCACCGGGTCAAACTCGTTACATCACAAGTGACACTTCCCCTGTCATCATTTTCAAAATGGAAGAGGCTGATTTCAAAAATTTTAAATCGCATAAAGGGAAGAAGATTAAGAGCTATTCAGTAGGATTTAAGGTCCAAGCTATTGAATGTACTAAAAAGAACAGTAAGCAGCTATGTTTTTATTAATATACCGCAGCTGCGTGTGTCAAATATAAGTCATTAAATGACTCCCGCCTCCTGGTGGTAGATGGCGCTAGTGATACTTCTTGCCACTACTCGGCTGCAGAAGAAGTGACTACAAGCAGCAAGAGTGAACAGCGATCGTTTATTTTTTCCTCTCGCTTGCACTTTTAACATGGAGGATTACATATCTAAAATAAAACAGTTTTCTAAACTGGACTTTCAATCGAAGCAGGAGGTAATAAAGGAAGATCTCTGTCATGATCCATGACTTGGATCATGTCATATTCTGGTTTTGGTTCTGTTTTGTATTTCGTCTTGTTATGTGACTCCCTTAGATCCCGGTGGCACTTCCTGTTTTGTTCCGTTTCCATAGTTACCCATTTGTGTCACCTGCCTTGCTTTTTACACACACCTGATTGTTGATTATCCTTTCTATTTAAGCCCGCCTTTGTTTGCCATTCGTTCTTGGACTCTTATTTGCTTTCACGCAACAGATGAAGTCGCTCTTCCCGCATTGTGGTAATCTACTTTTGAGACTTGTTAGCTTCCACGCTAGTCCTGCCCTGTCTATGTCCCTAGCTTACACGCTAGCGCTTTCTGTTTGTTTTGTCAAAGTGCCTTTGTGCAAGTGCCTTTGTTCTTAGTTTGTTTTATAGTGTTCTTTAGTGTACAAATAAATTATCATTCCTACTTTCACGCTGTGTTCCATCTCCGCTGCACCCACGAGAGAACAAAACATCACCAGCAAAGCGTCACAATCTCCATCCAGACAGAGAGACTTTTAAAACTGAAGAAGGATAAGGAAGACTTCTATAAACAAGTTATCGATGCTTTTGATTAGAAGGACCTGCGCATGGACTTCATTTATAAGTAAAGGTAAGACCATAATAAAGTTTTTTTAATTAAATGTGCTTTTCATGATGCTATCCTTACATCACACTCAAATTTTTAAGCGCAGGCCTAAATTTACCGCATGCCTTTGGTAAGTGCCGGACTGAGAAGAGGTTTTAAAATAATTAGCGCATGCTTGCCTTTACCGCATGCCTTTGGTAAGCGCCAGAGTGAGAAGAGGTTTAAAAATATTTAGCGCATGCTTGCCTTTACCGTATGCCTTTGGTAAGCGCCGGAGTGAGAAGAGGTTTTAAATTAAATAGCACCCCGGTGGCAATTCAAGGAAATACAAAAGTATTTTTTTCCACATGTGAATATTTTGTTCTCTCTGTTGGATTGACTCTGTTGGTTTAAGCATTTAGGAGGGGGGCAGGGGTTAAGGGGGTAAATCAGGTTAAAAGCCGAGGAAGTACGGTGGATTTCTATCTTCGTTCATATCCACGGCTCTACAGTTGTGGTCTTAAGTTTACATACCCTGGGGGAGTTTAGGATTTCTTGGCCATTCTTCAGAGAATGTGAATGATAACACAAAAAAAACTTTCTTCCACTCGTGCTTA
Source organism: Nerophis ophidion (assembly GCF_033978795.1). Lineage (NCBI taxonomy): Eukaryota > Metazoa > Chordata > Actinopteri > Syngnathiformes > Syngnathidae > Nerophis > Nerophis ophidion. Next base: position 40,000,685 of record NC_084611.1, read on the forward strand.
ATGGTTGTGTGAAGCTATTTATTGGAAAACAACTGTGTTTACTCTTTTTAAATCAAAATGGCAAAAGAAAGTACCCAAATGACCCTGATCAAAAGTTGACATACCACAGTGACTTTGATCTGATAACATGCACAAAAGTTGACACAAACAGGTCTGAATGGCTAATCAAGGTTCCAGTCCTTACCTGTGACCTGTTTGTTTGTAATTAATGTGTGTGTATAAAAGGTCAGTGAGTTTCTGGGTTTCTGACAGAACATTGCATCTTTCATCCAGTGCTGCACAGATGTTTCTGGAGTCTGAGTCATGGGGAAGGCAAAAGAATTGTCAAAGGATCTGCCAGAAAAAGTACTTGAACAGCATTAAACAGGAAAGGGGTATAAAAAGATACCCAAGGATTCGAGAATGCCAATGTTCAAACGCTGATTAAGCAGTTGAAAATGAGGGATTCAGGTAGACCAGCAAAGATTTCAGCCACAACTGCCAGGACAATTGTTCGAGATGCAAAGAAAAATCCACAAATAACTTCAACTGAAATATAGGACTCTCTGAAAAATGGTGGTGTGGCTGTTTCAAGATGCGCAATAAGGACAGCGTGGTGCAGTTGGGAAAGTGGCTGTGCCAGCAACCTGAGGGTTCCTGGTTCAAGCCCCACCTTCTACCAACCTCGTCACGTCCGTTGTGTCCTCAAGCAAGAAACTTCACCTTTGCTCCTGATGGGTCGTGGTTAGGGCCTTGCATGGCATCTCCCGCCAAACCTACTCAGTGGCCTAGTGGTTAGAGTGTCCGCCCTGAGATTGGTAGGTTGGGAGTTCAAACCCCGGCTGAGTCATACCAAATACTATAAAAATGGGACCCGTTACCTCCCTGCTTGGCGCTCAGCATCAAGGGTTTAAATTGGGGGTTAAATCACCACAAATGATTCCCGGGCGCTGCACCGCTGCTGCCCACTGCTCCCCTCACCTCCCAGGGGATGAACAAGGGGATGGGTCAAATTCAGAGGAAACATTTTGCAATCACCTGGTGTGTGTGTGACAATCATTGGTCCTTTAACTTTAATCAGTGTGTGAATGGGTGAATGTGGAAATAGTGTCCAAGCGCTTTGAGTACCTTGAAGGAAGTAAAACGCTATGCAAGTATAACCCATTTACCATTACCGTTTAAGGAGGCATTTGAAGAAAAATGGGCTGCATGGTCGAGTACACCCTGGACAAGTCGCCACCTCATCACAGGACCAACACAGATAGACAGACAAAATTCACAAACTCGGGCCAATTTGGTGTTGCCAATCAACCTATCCCCAGGTGCATCTCTTTGGAGAATGGGAGGAAGCTGGAGTACTCGGAGGGAATCCACGCAGTCACAGGGAGAACATGCAAACTCCACACAGAAAGATCCAGAGCCCGGGATCAAACCCAGGACTGCTCAGGACCTTCGAATTGTAAGGCACATGCACTAACCCCTGTTCCGCTGAGCTGCCCTAAACTCAAACTCAACTCAAGTCTTTGTTGCTGCTGTGGTCTCTCACTATTGCCCCCGGTGGCTGAATGTAGTGTTACAAGAGAAAATTAACCAGTTGAGGCCCTTTCAAATAGTCTCTTTAAGGCATACTTGCCAACCCTCATGATTTCAGCGCGCCTTCCGAAAATCTCCCGGGGCAATCATTCTCCCGAATTTCTCCCGGTCTCCACCCAGACAACAATATTGGGGGCATGCCTTAAAGGCACTGCCTTTAACGTCCTCTACAACAGTGGTTCTCAAATGGGGGTATGCGTACCCCTGGGGGTACTTGTAGGTATGCCAAGGGCTACGTGAGATTTTAAAAAAAAAATTCTAAAAATAGCAGCAATTCAAAAATCCTTTATAAATATATTTATTGAATAATACTTCAACAAAATATGAATGTAAGTTCATAAACTGTGAAAAGAAATGCAACAATGGAATATTCAGTGTTGACAGCTAGATTTTTTGTGGACATGTTCCATAAATATTGATGTTAAAGATTGCTTTTTTTGTGAAGAAATGTTTAGAATTAAATTCATGAATCCAGATGGATCTCTATTACAATCCCCAAAGAGGGCACTTTAAGTTGATGATTACTTCTATGTGTAGAAATCTTTGTTTATAATTGAATCACTTGTTTATTTTTCAACAACTTTTGAGTTATTTTTATATCTTTTTTTCCAAATAGTTCAAGAAAGACCACTATAAATGAGCAATATTTTGCACTGTTATACAATTTAATGAATCAGAAACTGATGACATAGTGCTGTATTTTACATCTTTAGCTATTTTTGTCCAAAAAAAAAAAATGTTTTGCTCTGATTAGGGGGTACTTGAATTAAAAAAAAAATGTTCACAGGGGGTACATCACTGAAAAAAAGGTTGAGAACCACTGCTCTACAACATGCCCTCACGTCAGCTTTTTCATACATACAGCAAATGCGACGTAATACACACATGAGCGAATGCATGGCATACTTGGTCAACAGCCATACAGGTCACCCTGAGGGTGGCCGTATAAACAACTTTAACACTGTTACACATATGCATCACATTGTGAACCCACACCAAACAAGAATGACAAACGCATTTCGGGAGAACATCTGCACCGTAACACAACATAAACACAACAGAACAAATACCCAGAAACTATTGCAGCACTAACTCTTCCGGGACGCTATAATATACACCCCCGCTACCACCAAACCCCGCCTCCCACAACCACGCTCCCGCCCCCCAATCACTCGAATTCGGAGGTCTCAAGGTTGGCAAGTATGCTTTAAGGTGAAAAGGTCAGTCAATGATTGTGTTGGTGCTAATGTGTTAAAATACAGGACATGACAAGAGTATGTTCTTTTTTCTAGGTTAAACTTTTTCTGAGTTAACGCTGCACAGATTCCAAACTTTAATCCACACGCCCTACTTCAGAGACAAAACGCTCACACTTGAGCGAACCATAATCTTCCGACAGTGCCTGGAAAGTGTGCCTTTTGTTTCTGTCCGAGATCTTCTCCCTCATTAATTAAGCATATGTCTCGTTTATCCATTTCAGACTGCCGGAAGATAGCGGAGAAGTGCACACGAAAGCACTATTTTTCATCTCGTCTGAAAGTCTAATGAGAGCGGATCAAATGTAAACTGACACCGAGGGGGGACAAAAAGGGGAGGACGTGGCCCAGGGTGAGGGATGAGGCCGAGGATGAACAATGGGCCCCGAAAGTGGCGCCACGGAGCGGGAGCAGTGAATGCAGATGATTCTGTAATGAGGGATTAAGTGGTGGATTACGGGTCTTTATTAAGATGTTTCTGATCCTCATTAGGTTGAATCTCATATCAGGGCATCGATTCCCCTCGTTCGCATCCTCGGGAGGAGGGGAAGAGATGAAGGAAGAGTGGAGACATGTGCTTCTAATAATATGGACCTTGGAGAGTGTCACTCATGAACACTGCGAGTAAAAAGATTATATTTGGATGTACAAACCCTGTTTCCTTATGAGTTGGGAAATTGTGTTTGATATTAATATAAACGGAATACAATGATTTGCAAATCATTTTCAACCCATATTCAGTTGAATATGCTACAAAGACAACATATTTGATGTTCAAACTAATAAAACCTTTATTTTTATTGCAAATAATCATTAACTTTAAAATTTGATGCCAGCAACACGTGACAAAGAAGTTGGGAAAGGTGGCAATAAATACTGATAAAGTTGAGGAATGCTCATCAAACACTTATTTGGAACATCCCACAGGTGTGCAGGCTAATTGGGAATAGGTGGGTGCCATGATTGAGTATAAAAACAGCTTCCCAAAAAATGCTCAGTCTTTAACAAGAAAGGATGGGGCGAGGTACACCCCTTTGTCCACAACTGCGTGATCAAATAGTCAAACAGTTTAAGAACAACGTTTCTCAAAGTTCAATTGCAAGAAATTTAGGGATTTCAACATCTACGGTCCATAATATCGTCAAAAGGTTCAGAGAATCTGGAAAAATTACTCCACGTAAGCGGCATGGCCGGAAACCAACATTGAATGACCGTGACCTTCCATCCCTTTGTACATAAGATACCAATGTTTCTAATCGCATACTAATTTACTACCTTTGAATTTGCACATATGTACATTTATATACATTTTGATACATTTCTGGTCTTTGATTTATGATAAAGGTCCCATTATATTTAATTAGATGGAGGTGTTCTGAATAAGAGGAATGTTTGGACGGTAGAATGGTTGAAAAATGTGGGAGGAGTATTCACAAGAAAAAAGGGTTGAAATAGGGCTTTGGAAAAGCAGGAATTCTGGAAAATCCTGGATTTTTTTTTTTTAACTTGGAAAAGGGGAAGTTTACATTTCCAGACTGGTGGAAGGTATTGAAGGTGGAATGGTTTGAATCAGTTGAAAAATGTGGAAATCGGTGGAAGTTTGAAAAATGGCGAATTAATTTTGAATGGGGAAAAATGTCCCGGAAAAACTGGAATTCCGGGAAATTTGGGAATTTGTCAAGGGAAAGCCCGCAGTTCCCAAAAATGCTGAATAGTTTGAAGTTGGGACGGTTTGAATCGGGTGAAACATTTTGATGGTAGAGTGCGCCAAAATCTGGAGGAGAAGAAGAAGGATAACTAGGTGAGGCAATTCCTGAAGGAGTTGCGTGTGAATGCGCCAAAGCTGAAGTTCAACTGAAAGTCTGGAATTTTTTTAGAATTTTAAGGGACAAGCGGTAGAAAATGGATGGGTGGATATTGAAGTAGAGCACAAATTTCCCAAAAAAGGCTGAATATTTTGAAGTTGGAACCGTTTGAATCGGATGAAAATTGTGGAAGTTGTGGAACTTTGAAGAATGTCACATTGATTTCAATGATAATTTCCCAAAAATAGGCAATTTCAGGAAAAGCTGGATTTTTGGGGAAAATGGTAAAAATCTTGATTTTTTTGAATGAGTTAAAATGATTGGTGTTGGAATTTTTCAAATTGGTCAAGAAATGTTTGAGTAGTAACATATTGAAATGAAAAATGGTGTTAAGGAATTCCTGGAAATTCGGGGAAAACCTGGAATTTTCCAGTCCAAAAAAACAACTCTGTTTTTTGTACTGATTAAGAAGAATGTTTGGACGGTGGAACGGTTGAAAAATGTGGGAGGAGTACTCGCAAGAAAAAATGATTGAAATAGGTCTTTGGAAAAGCAGGAATTCTGGAAAATCCTGGATTTTTTTTTTTACTTGGAAAAGGGGAAGTTTAAATTTCCAGAATGTTGTAAGGTGTTAAAGGTGAAATGGTTTGAATCGGTTGGAAAATTGGAAACGGTGGAGGTTGGAAAAAATGGCCAATTCATTTATTGGGTTTAAATATCCCGGAAAAACTAGAATTATGGGAATTTTCTGAATTTGTAAAGGGAAAGCCCACAGTTCCCGAATAGGCTGAACAGCTTGAAGTTGGAACGGTATAAATCGGGTGAAAAATGTTGACGGTAGAGCGCACCAAAATCTGAAGAAGAAGAAAAAGAACAAGAAGAGTAACACGAAGAACAAGAAAAGGAACAAGAGCAAAAACAACAAGAAGAACAAGAACAATAAGAAAAAGAAGAACAAGAACAATAAGAAGAACAAGCACAAGAAGAAAAAGAAGAAGAGGAACAAGAAGAACAAGAAAAAGAATAAGAAGAACAAGAAAAAGAAGTAGAAACAATGAGAAGAACAATACGGAGAAGAACAAGAACAACAACAATAATAATAATAATAATAATAACAATAATAATAAGAAGAAGAACAAGGACAAGAAGAAGAAGAACAACAACAAGAAGAAGAGGAGCAAGAACAAAAACAAGAAGAAGAAGGACAAGGACAACAAGAGGAGGATGAAGAAGAAGAAGAAGAAGAACAATCAGAAGAACAAGAACAATAATAATAAGAAGAACAAGGACAAGAAGAAGAAGAAGAAGAGGAACAAGAAGAATAAGAAGAACAAGAAGAAGTAGAAAGAATGAGAAGAACAATACAGAGAACAACAAAAACAATAAGAAGAACAATAACAAGAAGAAGAACAATGACAAGGAAAAGAAGAAGAAGAACAAGGACAAGAAGAACAAGAAGAGGAACAAGAAGAAGAACAAGGATAAGAAGAAGAGGAAAAAGAAGAAGAACAAGAAAAAGAACAAGAGCAAGAACAAGATGATGAACAAGAAGAAGAAGAAGTACAAAGAATGAGAGGAACAATACGGAGAAGAAGAAGAAAATTAATAAGAAGAACAAGGACAAGAAGAAGAAGAAGAAGAAGAGGAACAAGAAGAAGAAGAACACAAGAGCAAGAAGAATAACAAGAGCAAGAACAAGAAGAAGAACAAGAAGAAGAAGGACATGGACAACACTAGGAGGAGGAAGAAGAAGAAGAAGAAGAAGAAGAAGAAGAAGAAAAAGTAGAAGAAGGATAAATAGATACATTTTGGAGCATTCACGCAAGACGTCCCACTGGGTGTGAGTTTTCCTTGCCCTTATGTGGGCCTACCGAGGATGTCGTAGTGGTTTGTGTTGTGGTTTGTGTAGCCCTTTGAGACACTAGTGATTTAGGGCTATATAAGTAAACATTGATTGATTGATTGAGCATCCTCAATGTAATGGCGTTCTTACACCACAAGAGGGCAGTGTGGAGGCTTGCCCACCCCGTCGCTTCTTCCTCCTGACAACAAAGTTAGTTGTTGTCAAACGTTGCTAAGGAAGTCGCCGGGCTACTTTACGCGCACCATTCTAAGGGGAAAAGGACAGCAAAGTGGGTGTAAATCTTCCATAATGTCACATTGCTGACACCAAGGACACGTTAAGCACTCAAATAGCCATCTTAGCGTCAGTGGTTTTCACAGCAAAACTGTTTTGTTTTTTTTTAAACATTAGCTCAGCCAGTTAATGTGATACCGCTAACGTAGCAATGGTTCGTAGCCCGTAAGTCTGCGTGCGTACTTACTTACATATTTATATACAAAATGATACGACATTCAATTTTAATTCGGTGATGCAACAAGTGGAGTTTGCGTTTTGTGAAGCTAAAAAGGTCACACTAGCACTAATTTACCCGTTTGCTGGCCCGAGCATGTAGCTTAGCTTGTGGCTAACAAGAAGAGACATGGGCGAGAATGGCGTGGACAGCGGCCTCAGTCAGTCCTGTAACGGCTCGGAAACACTTGTCGGGGACAGCCGGGCGCCCAAGACCCCCTTGGTGGACAACAAGCTTTGCAAAGACTTCAATGACACCCTCAAACTCCAGCAGGCTGCTCGCAATGCCGCAGGGGACAGCCCTTATCAGCCTCGGCCGCCCTCACTGCCCAGGACACGGAAGGGCAGAAAGGAGGATTCTATCCGAACCAGGAGACTGAGATCCAGCCAGGAGAGCTTGAGCGACCCGGTGGCCTCATCCACCGACTCCCTTAAGGAAGATCCGACAGTTTCACCCCCCGGCGGGTTCGCTCTTGGTCCTGCATCCCCACTCAAAAGCGACCCGACCGTGGGTCTCGCTTCCACACCGGTACCCGTCGTCTTCCGTAAAAGAGGCAGCAGCCTGTCCGAGTACGAACACGGGCCGGTCCGCCAGCAGCAACAAGATTCCCCGGAGCTACGGCTGAGGTCCGCCCGAATGAGGCTGTCCCCGCTGCAGCCCACAGGTTCTCTGCCGCCCCTCCATCAGAACCTGGTGTCCACGGCCATGAGGACGGCTAATAGGATTGACAAGGATTGCGTGGATTATGGGACGAGAAGCGTGCAGAGGCTCCACCGGAATCTGAGCGAGAGCCGGCCTCTGGACGACGCCCTGTCGGATAGCGTGTCTGTCAACTCCATGAGGTCCACCAGCAGCGTGCTGAGTCCCATCAAGCCCCAGGATGTGAGGAACAGGTAGGTGGGCACACTGGGAATTAGTATTTTGTTATGCTTGGATCTAAATCAACCTTTTTTCAGTGATGTACCCCCTGTGAACATTTTTTTTAATTCAAGTTCCCCCATAATCAAAGCAAAGCATCTTTGATTAAAAAAAGAGATAAAGAAGTAAAATACAGCAGTATGTCATCAGTTTCTGATTTATTAAATTGTATGAAAGTGCAAAATATTGCTCATTTGTAGTGGTCTTTATTGAAATATTTGGAAAAAAAAATAAAAAACTTGTTGAAAAATAAACAAGTGATCTGATTATAAATACAAAATTTTACACATAGAAGTACTCATCAACTTAAAGTGCCCTCTTTGGGGATTGTAATAGGGATCCATCTGGATTCATGAACATAATTGAAAACATTTCTTCACCCAAAAAAAAAATCATGTCCACAAAAAATGTAGTTGTCAACACTGAATATTGCATTGTTGCATTTCTTTTCACAGTTTGTGAAATTAATTCATATTTTGTTGAGGTATTATCCAATAAATATATTTATAAAGGATTTTTGAATTGTTGCTATTTTTAGAATAGTTTTAAAAATCTCACATACCCCTTGGCATACCTTCAAGTACGCCCAGGGGTACGCGTACCCCCATTTGAGAACCACTGATCTAGATCACAAGAACACCATTTGATGTGTTATTGTATCAGTTATAATAAGCACTACAACAGGCCTGGGCAATTACTTTGATCTGGGGGCCAAATTTAGAGAAAAAAATGTGTCTGGGGGGCCGGTATATCAGAATTTTAGGAACACTACTACTAAACCTCAATACAATGTCTGAATGCTAATGACTAGGGGTGTGGGAAAAAATCGATTAGAATATGAATCATGATTCTCATGTTGTGTCATTCAGAATCGATTCTCATTTTAAAAAAAAGCGATTTTTTTTTTCAATCCAACAAAACAATACACAGCAATACCATAACAATGCAATCCAATTCCAAAACCAAACCTGACCCAGCAACACTCAGAACTGCAATAAACAGAGCAATTGAGAGGAGACACAAACACGACCCAGAACAAACCAAAAGTAGTGAAACAAAAATGAATATTATCAACAACAGTATCAATATTAGTTATAATTTCAGCATAGCAATGATTTAAAATCCCTCATCGACATTATCATTAGACATTTATAAAAATAAAAAAAGAACATTATTTTCACAGTGGCTTACACTTGCATCGCATCTCATAAGCTTGACAACACACTGTATCCAATATTTTCCACAAAGATAAAATAAGTCGTATTTTTGGTTCGTTTAATAGTTAAAACAAATTTAAATTATTGCAATCAGTTGATAAAACATTGTCCTTTACAATTATAAAAGCTTTTAAAAAAATCTACTACTCTGCTAGCATGTCAGCAGACTGGGGTAGATCCTGCTGAAATCCTATGTATTGAATGAATAGAGAATCCTTTTAAATCGGGAAAAAAAATCTTTTTTGAATCAAGAATCGTGTTGAATTGAAAAAAATAAAAATAGATTTTAAATCGAATCATTCACTTCACTACTGTTTGTGGAATCTTGTTATGTGCTTTTACTGTACGTACTCGAACCTCATTTGGAAATTATGGTCATCTAGACTTATTTGTGTCAGTGTGATTGTGCACTATAGGACTGTGACCGATGGGGAGGGTGTGCATTATGGCAGGGATGCTTACTCAGCATACTTTATTAAAGGAGAGATTTATTAGTCCAATTAGCGCTTCTAATTTGTTTGCATTTTGAAACGTTAATGGTAATAATAGTAATGGATGTGATTTTCTAGACACTCAAAGCGCAAGACAGAGAAGTGACAAACCATCATTCATTCACTCCACATTCACACTTGGTGGTGGTAAGCTACATTTGTAGCCACAGTTTCCCTGGGATAGACTGAGAGAAGCATCAATCAATCAATGTTTACTTATATAACCCTAAATCACGAGTGTCTCAAAGGGCTGCACAAACCACAACAACATCCTCAGCTCAGATCCCACATCAGGGCAAGGAAAAACTCAACCGAATGGGACAATGAGAAACCTTGGAGGGGACCGCAGATGTGGGCGACCGGTGCAATGGACGTCGAGTGGATCTAGCATAATATTGTGATAGTCCAGTCCATAGTGGATCTGAGAGTTCAGTCCATAGTGGGGCCAACAGGAGACCATCCCCAACTGATGCACATGGCTGCCAGTTTGCGCTTAAAGCCCCTCTGATCACCACCCATCATTCATTTACCTGTGTGTGCGGCACTGGGGGCAAGGGTGAAGTGTCTTGCCAAAGGACACAACAGCAGTGATTTGGATGGCAAGAGGCGGGGAGCAAACCTGCAACCCTCAAGTTTCAGGCGCGGCTGGTCTACCCGCCACACCATGCCGTCCCTAATAGTATGGTCGGTGTGTCAAACTATGCCTGTATCAACTGTACATGCAAAGTTTTAAGCAACATGTTAACTGGCATGCAAGTGTCGAAAGTAAGTTTGTGTTAGGACATGGTGCATGTTTTCGGAGGAAGCCGTACCCAGAGGGAACCCACGCAGTCACGGGGAGAACATGCAAACTACACACAGAAAGATCCTGAGCCCGGGATTGAACTCAGGACTTTCATATTGTGAGGCACATGCACTAACCCTTGTTTCACCGTGCTGCCCAATATGTTTCAACTAAGATATATTTATTTTTTCTATCAACTTTATGAATATTTGTTCCCTCTCCAGTTAGAAATATGTTAAAAAGAGCCTTCGTAACTGTCATGCAAGTGTAAAAAGAAGTAAAGTGCTGTAAAAAACAACACCATATTCACTTTGATCCAAAGTGAGGGCCTGGGGTGATGGTTTTATTAATAAGTGCAGCTAAAAAGACGCGCCAAAAAGCAAAACTCCAGCAACAAATAATCTTATGACAAAGTTTTTCTAGCTTCAGAGTTTCCTTTGTACAAATCCCGTTTCCATATGAGTTGGGAAATTGTGTTAGATGTAAATATAAACGGAATACAATGATTTGGAAATCATTTTCAACCCATATTCAGTTAAAACTTTTTTGTTTTTGTGCAAATAATCATTAACTTTAGAATTTGATACCAGCAACACGTGACAAAGAAGTTGGGAAAGGTGGCAATAAATACTGATAAAGTTGAGAAATACTCATCAAACACTTATTTGAAACATCCTACAGGTGTGCAGGCTAAATGGGAACAGGTGGGTGCCATGATTGGTTATAAAAACAGCTTCCATGAAATGCTAAGTAATTCACAAACAAGGATGGAGCGAGTGTCACCATTTTTTAAACAAATTGTCGAACAGTTTTAGAATAACATTTCTCAACAAGCTATTGCAAGGAATTTAGAGATTTTATCATCTACGGTCCGTAAAATCATCAAAAGGTTCAGAGAATCTGGAGAAATCACTGCACGTAAGTGATGATATTACAGACCTTTGATCCCTCAGGCGGTACTGCATCAAAACTGACATCAGTGTGTAAAGGATATCATCACATGGGCTCAGGAACACTTCATAAAACCACTGTAGGTAACTACAGTTGGTTGATACATCTGTAAGTGCAAGTTAAAACTGTACTATGCAAAGCAAAAGCCATTTATCAGCAACACCAAGGAACGCCGCTGGCTTCGCTGGGCCCAAGCTCATCTAAGATGGACTGATGCAAAGTGGAAAAGTGTTCTGTGGTCTGATGAGTCCACATTTCAAATTATATTTGGAAACTGTGGACGTGGTGTCCTACGGAACAAAGTGGAAAATAACCATCCGGATTGTTATAGGCGCAAAGTTAAAAAGCCAGCATCTGTGATGGTATGGGTGTGTATTAGTGCCCAAGGCTTGGGTAACTTACACATCTTTGAAGGCACCAATAATGCTGAATGGTTCATACAGGTTTTGGAGCAACATATGTGGTCATCCAAGCAACGTTATCATGGACGCCCCTGCTTATTTCAGCAAGACAATGCCATGCCACGTGTTAAAACAGCGTGGTTACGTAGTAAGAGTGCGGGTACTTTCCTGGCCCGCCTGCAGTCAAGATCTGTCTCCCATCGAAAATGTGTGGCGCATTATGAAGCGTAAAATACGACAGCGGAAACCCCGGACTGTTAAACGACTAAAGCTCGACATAAAACAAGGATGAAAAAGAATTCCACTTTCAAAGCTTCAACAATTAGTTTATTCAGTTCCCAAATGTTTATTGAGTGTTGTTAAAAGAAAAGGTGATGTAACAGTGGTGAACATGTCCTTTCCCAACTACTTTGGCACATGTTGCAGCCATGAAATTGTAAGTAAATTAGTTGCAAAAAAAAATAAAGTTTATGAGTTTGAACATCAAATTACTTGTCGTTGTAGTGCATTCAACTGAATATGGGTTGAAAGGGATTTGCAAATCATTGTACTCCGTTTATATTTACATCCAACACAATTTCCCAACTCATATGGAAACGGGGTTTGTAAATGCTGCCTCTTCTTGCAGGAGCTTCCTGGAAGGAGGCGGCTTGGGGAGTGGCGCCCTGCTAGGCGTGGAAGAGCTCACGCGTTACTTTCCCGACAGAAGGCTGGGGCTCTACATCGTCACCTGGAACATGCAGGGGGAGAAGGTGCGGGGCGGACCAGGCAAGGTGCACTACTAGTTACTTGCACTGGTTCAGGGTAACAAAGTGCGTCTGTGTGTCTGTCTGTGTGTGTGTGCGTGTGTGTGTGTGGATGTGTGTCTTCTAGGGTCTGCCGTCCAACTTGGACGACCTCTTACTTCCCGCCGACTCCGATTTCGTACAAGACTTTTACATCATCGGGGTGCAGGAAGGTTGTCCTGACAGGTAACGGGGACTTGAGAGAGTCAATTTGCTTTGTTTTTGTGTCACACTGACTTGCATGTGCAATGTGCGCAGGAGGGAGTGGGACACACGCCTGCAGGAGACACTGGGGCCGCACTACGTCATGCTACACGCGGCGTCGCACGGCGTCCTCTACCTCACTGCGTTCATCAGAAGAGACCTCATCTGGTTCTGCTCGGGTCTGTCTGCCATCACATCGTCATTTTCTTCCTAGTGTGGTCGTACACCGCAACAATGAAATGTGTTTTTTTATTAGAGGACACAGCAATAATGTTAATATGAATGTTGCTTGTTCCCTCTGAAGAGGTGGAACACGCCACAGTCACAACAAGGATCATCTCACAGATCAAGACCAAAGGGGCTGTGGGCATTGCGTTGACCTTTTTTGGCACTTCCTTCCTCTTCATCACATCCCACTTTACCTGTAAGTCTTTGCACTTATTCCAATACTTTACTCACAAAGTCAGACATTTAAACCCCCCCAAATGTACTGTTGCACGTTACCTGATTTTTCCCCCCACACATTTAAAAACATTTTTAATTTAACCTTCTAATATATTTTTTGAAAGTTTTATTATCTAGGTCAGGGGTGTCAAATCGCAAATACAGAGGGGCCCAAAATTTAAAACTGAACAAAGGTTGAACAAATTAACCTTTTGATAGTGAAGTGAAGTGATTTATACTTGTATTGCGCTTTTCTCTAGTGACTCAAAGCGCTTTACATAGTGAAAACCCAATATCTAAATTACATTCAAACCAGTGTGGGTTGCACTGGGAGCTGGTGGGTAAAGTTTCTTGCCCAAGGACACAACGGCAGAGACGAAGATGGCAGATGCGGAGATTGAACCTGGAACACTCAAGCTGCTGGCACGGCCACTCTACCAACCGAGCTTTGCATTGAACAAGTTTTGCATTAAATATTGAACAAGCATGGGTTATATAACTTTATAGGGACATGCAAAACCGAGTTTCAAATATCAATGGCATATCAAATAAAATGTAAATACAAATTGAATGCCTCTTTTCTTTTTGCAGCCTTCTGAGGTAAATATCAAAATAAAGGCTAATAATAAATTTGAAAATAAAATAATGAATGAAACAAACATTCAAGCGTTGAAGTAGCAAGAGAAAGTAAAAAAATAAAACATTAATTATTGTTCAGTTTGCTACACTGATTTGCTTTAACACGGATGGAACAAGCAACGCTTAATAGTGCAAAATCACCTTTCAAAAAAACAAAGGCAAAAACATCAATGGTATATTGAATCAAATAAAAATAATAATAAATTGAATGCCTCTTTTGTATTTGCAGCTTTCTGAGGTAAATATCAACATTAATTTTTTCCACAAGCTAATACATTTGAAAATAAAATAACAATGAATAAATAAACCATTCAGGCCTTTTTACTGCTCAGTTTGCGACACACTGATCTAATCTGAAGCCAGATACCTGCCATCTTTTCTCGGATGCTAGTTCATTAATGTCGGGGCTCAGGTGTGCGGGGTTCGGGGAATGCGGGGTTGAGGTGGTATGTGATTATTTTGTTATATTCGTAGTTTTGTATTTCTTGTTTAACACTTAATGATGGCGCCTTTTAGCACCCAGCTTCGAAAACTTGCAGCTCATTCTCTTTACAATTTGTCTAAAAAATAAGATTCTGGATCATTATTTTTCTCTAAGTAGAATTTGTTGTCTCTCATGAAGTCTGCATGATTAGTTGTTGAAGAACGTTGTGATGAATCTATGAAATTAATGAGCAAATGTCTATATTACATGTTATTATGAATGTGCCTGTTACATTCCATATATATGTACAGCATGTATATAGTTTTTGGATGTTTTTTTTTTAGAGCGAATCCCATTAACTCCATTGTTAGCTGACATGTTTATATTTACGGCTTAGGATGCATGGGAAAAAAAAAAACGTGTTCTTATCTCACAAAAAGATTGTGAATAGGCAAAAATCCGAAAAAAAAGTGCACTTCCCCTTGAAGATACTTGAAATCAGTAAATTGATGTACATTCCCCTTGATTTTAGATGTTTATCTAGTGTAGCTTTATATATGTTTAGCCTCTATAGTTATTAGCTTTACAAAAGATGGTGTTAAGGCACTTTTTTTATTACATATCAAGGTTTTTTTCCCCCCTTCAAGCTGGAGATGCCAAAGTATACGAGAGGATTCTGGACTACAACAAGATTGTGGAAGCGTTATCTCTCCCTAAAGGACTACCTGATACCAACCCGTATCGCTCCACCTCATGTAAGAGTCGTCAACAATACCAGTACATCCAAATACATGCAACGCAAACTACTGGTGTCATTTGTTTGTCCTTTAAAACACACATTTTCCTGAAGGAATCAATTAAGTACTATCTACACATGCATGCTACTTTCTGTCTGCAGCTGACGTCACAACGAGGTTCGATCAGGTCTTCTGGTTCGGAGATTTCAACTTCCGGCTAGGTCACGACCGGGCCGGAGTGGAGAGCATCATCGAGTGTGCAGCGGGGGGTGACATGGCTGCCCTGTTGGAGCACGACCAGCTCGCCAAAGAAATGAAAGACGGTAACTTTGCGACACTACTGAATATCCCATTCCTGTATGCATTAGGGTCTGTGAATCTTACAATAACTGATGATTCAATTTGAACCAGATTCAGAATTGATTCTCCTTTTAAACAGATTCTTGCAGTAGCTTATCTGGTATATAATTCATAACACAGATCGGAATTTGGATGTGATTTTTTTTTTTTTTCCAGCAGCCCTAGTGTGCAACGGGAGTATTATTAGTGACAAGGATCCAGAAGTTGTACACAAAAAAGGTTGTGACCAAATCAACAGGGTAGAAGCCAAGTAACAAACAAGAAATGTGGAATGCCAGTAAAAAGTACAATCAGCTGGCAGCAAGTAAAACTGTACATGCACTGGGTAAGGGGGAGGAGACTTTTGGCTAAGACTCGCCCCCTAGTTACTGTTGCTAAGACAGTCAGAACTAACAAAGTGCTTCCACTGTTTGCGCTAAAAATTCAGCAAAAATATTCCCAATTTAAGACAACTAGAGTGTGCAGAACACCTTTATTATTATTAAATGTTAACCCTCAATACGAAATTGGAGCGGTGGGTCTATTAACTACTACAACCATTAAAAAAGCAAAATGGTCCATTTAGGTGTTAACTAGCCTTAGCCAACGAGCTAACACACCACCAACATGTATTAGCTAATTTGATGTTAGCATCACAGTTGAGTCAGCTCTAACAACATAGCCTTATTTTACTGATAAGTAGTTTGGTTGCTTACCTTATAGCAGATGGTGTTGATTTACGTTTAGTGTAATTATCTTTTAAAATAACACAAATGTATCCAAAACCACACCAGTGTTTCCCCCACAAAATTTGTTAGTTAAGGTGGTGACTCTCCAGGGGAAGAGGACCGGGGAAGGGGGTGGGTGGGTGTAAGGATCGTTGTATCTTGGTCTGTCACCATCACGTCTCCGCCTCGTCGCTACCACCCCTGCCTGGGGGGCAATAGACTACAGACTGCAGTGAAGTAGGCAGGCTTTGTCGTGTGAAGAAGCCTACAACTTTTGGTTGTGTTTTCCGCTCCATTTGCTGAATGGCGATATACGATATATATCTCTACATTTTTTCCGTAAAGTAAAAACAAAACAGTCCTAGTTACCTGAGATACTAAGTACGTCAGTATTATTACTTAGTAATTTACTAAGTCAAAAATAATGACTAAATAATGGCTTACTAAGTCAAAATAATGACTTACAAAGTCAAATTAATGACTTACAGTAAGTGTTTGCAATAAGCGTTTGGAAAAAAAGAGTAAAAGTGGGGCCACATGCTGACATATGCTCAACTCATCATGCTTAATTTATTACAGCTTTTGGGAAGCCTGTAGTTGATTTTTATTATGTAAATGTTATATTTTTATCAACATGCGATAGCAGGGACCCTACATTCAAAACTAAGCGGCTACATTACTAATGATTAATGTAACTATAGCTGAAAAAAAATAGTACAATAGCAATAGGAGAGACTATTCATCCCTGAACACCATGGAGTTCATGTAGGCTTTATGATGCACTTACATTATTACATCAACTGTCAGAGACAGCTTCAGGAAACTCTTTATTTAACATGTCCTTTTTTACTGCTTCAACACAGCTCAATCAACACAGAAAAAGGTAAAGTGAAATAACTTAGTTAACTGTAGGTCAATAATGCTTGTCATTCTCTCAGACAGGGCTTTGCTGTCCGTAACACACACACGCACAGTGAGCTAACATTACGCTAAAAGATAATTAGCCTTCATTTCAAGGACTGCGAGGGAGCTGAGCTGCCGCTTATGTTTCTAGAACTTTAACGGACTCATAGTGATGTTACTAGTAGTTGACTTGGAAGTGTTTGTTATAATTTGGGGAGAGTCCGCTAAATATAAATCAAATATCAACGGCCATCTTGTTTTAAGGTTCCATCTTCAAAGGCTTCCAAGAGGCGCGCATCCACTTCCTGCCTACATACAAGTTTGACATCGGCACCGACGTCTACGACACCACCTCCAAGCAGAGGACGCCTTCGTACACAGTAAAAAGACCACCTACACTCAAGTCCACCACCTTTGAGGAAACTTGACGTTGTGTGGGTTTTTTACAAATTCCAGGACCGGATCTTGTTTCGGACAAGATATGTAGACGACATCCATGTCCTCAAATACACCAGCTGCTCCAGCATCAAGACCTCAGACCACCGGCCTGTTGTCGGCGTTTTCCACGTCAAACTGAAGGCAGGCAGAGACACGTAAGTCTGCTTACCATTCAAATACCTTTTGCACCCAAGATGGGGGTCCCCCCCAACAGTGTTTACTACGATATGCTGTGTTTTTTTTGTCGATTTGTAAAATTTCACAGTTATCCAATTGAAATGTTACACCCAAATATGCATGGAAAAAATACTCAAAATAAAAGTTTAAAGAGCTAAAACATGTCCATATCAAAATGTTTATTAAAAATACCAATATTTACCTAATTAAATCCTATTTTGCATTTATTAACTGGCTAGTATTCCTCTGGGAGCGGGCCAGTTTGACCGCATCTTGTACCTGGAGGGCATCAAGAGGCGGAGCACCAGGGAGTTGAAGATGAGGGAGGCGATGAAAAACCAAAGCAGCGTGTGCGCCATCTCTTGAAATTCCTTCCAAAGCAACAAGGAGGCGCTGTGATAGTCAATGAGCGGATGCGCGGCCTCTGCTGGACATGTGTGGAAGTGGCGCACCCTCAGTAGAAACATGTGGAAATGTGGCTGCACTTGAGGGCGGGAACCTTAACACGGCAGGCAGACCACTCCGAACAAGAGTGGCGACTAATTTTTTTTTTTTACTGCGTTTTTTTATGATCCTACATCAGTGTTAACATGCCTTGTAACTTTTCAAGTCCATCATGTGGAGCTGCTACATTTTATTGTTTAATGTCAGGGAGATGAATGTTTGCAGACAAAACCAGACTGACTATTTGACTACATTCTCTCATACTACTTAAAGTGTGTGTGTAGCTTTGGGTGCCACTAACAATCAAATTCCCTGTAAAAAGACAAAAAGTGCCTGTTTGCATTTTCTCAGGATATCGTTATCCTTTTTTTTTCTTTTCAACAGCAATCCTGTAATTCCAATAAACCTTTTTTTTTTTTTTTAAATGTCTCACTAAGCGTTCCAACATTTCCAATGAAATTTTAAATGAATTGCTTTTATTCAACAGTTGATTTTTTTGTAAGACGACAAGCATCTTTTAAGAGCAAGTACATTTTAATGACGAGAATAAAGAAGTGTACGTTGTATGGCCATGATCATACAAAATGTTCTTTATTGAAATGTTTTTCAGTAATTTGTTCCCTCTTTTAAAAAAAAGGACACCATAATTGTTAAGAGCTGATGTTGTGGACATGATTTGCCTTTTTATACCTCATCATCTCATTGTATGTCTTTGGATTCAAAATCAATACTTTGTGTTATCCAGAGGGTAGATGCTGAAGTATGGCAGCAAAAAAGAATAAATACAGCAAGGGTATGGGTGTCCTTTCTATAAAGCAGGCCCAGATATCAGTCCCCTCCTAGAGAGGCGAGTTCAGAGTCAGGAGGTAACATTAGTGTAATGTCAAAGTCCTTTTGTTTGTGTGTGTGTTGTATTTACATGGTTGTCCAAGGGGGGGCTTTACTAGAAGAGATGATACTTGAGAGGCAGCCGTCCATCCTTACTGGACAGGGCGGCCTGGATATGTTCGTAAGAAGGCAGCCCGGCCAGGTCTCCCAGCGCCGCCACGGCCGGCTTGCTGCGCATCATTTTGGTGGTCACTCTCTTGATGTCGCTCGCTTTCACGTCGCCTGCAAAACCATACTCCTGTTACGACACTTTTTGACAAAGAAAATGTTTTGTGGTCGTTTTAGAGCAGTGGTCGGCAACCTTCACCACTCAAAGAGCCATTTTGACCCGTTTCACAAAATAAAGAAAACAATGGGAGCCACCAAACTGTTTTGAAATTCATAATGAAATAACACTGCATACAGTTTTTTTTATGCTCTGTGCTATGTATAGACCAGGGGTCTCAGACATGCGGCCCGCAATTTAATATGCAAATTTAATGTTAGTGCGGCCCGCAAGTTTTATATGAATGCCGCTTGACAGCATCATACTTGCCAACCGTCCCAATTTTGTCGGGAGTTTCCCAAACTGCAGAAAAAATATTCTCTTGAATGTCTGCTGATTTTCAGTCACACAACAATAATAAGGGCGTGCCATGATGGCACAGCCTTTAACGCCCTCGACAACCTGTACATACTGTTTGCCAGCTGCGTCACATGTTGTATGTGACTGCAATGCATACTTGTTCAACAGTCATACAGGTCACACTGAGGGTGCCGGTTTAAAAAACTTTAACACTTACTTATATGCGCCAAACTGTGAACCCACACCAAACAAGAATGTAAAACACATTTCGGGAGAACATCTGCACCGTAACACAACAGAACAAACCAACTTCCCCATCCCCCCTTCCTTGCTTCGGTTGAGGAGAGCGGGGTTTGGTGGTAGCGGGGGTGTATAATGTATCCCGGAAGAGTTAGGGATGCATGGGATTCTGGGTATTTGTTCTGTTGTGTTACAGTGCAGATGTTCTCCCAAAATGTGTTTGTCATTCATGTTTGGTGTGGGTTCAAAGTGTGGCGCATATTGGTAAGAGTCTTTAAGTTGTTTATATCACAACCCTCAGTGTAACCTGTATGGCTGTTGAACAAGTATGCCGTGTCGTCACTCACGTGTGTTAACAGAGGGCTCATACTACATGTGACTAGCCGGCACGCAGATAGCGTGGCGCAAAAGCAGGCGTGATGACATGTCCTAGAGATCGGTAAAGGCATTGCCATCACGGCACACTCTCAAATTTGTTGTCTGGGAGAAAATCGGAGAGTGATTACCCCGGGGGTTTTCTTGGGAGAGGCACTGAAATCCGAAATATGGGGGGTCGGCAAGTATGCAGCTGAGCCACATCAGATTGATCAAGGAGCCGCAGGTTGCCGACCGCTGTTTTAGAGGAACAGCAACATAGCCGCCGTCAAGACTATTCCAGCTTGTCACGTGAGATACATACACATTTAAAGGGCACGGTCTGGGAATTGCTCAGGCATTCTGGGATGTCAACATCTCTTGGCAGTAGTGCACAAATAATGTTATCCAAATATAATCCCTGAAATGTCAAAACATATGCCAAAAAATTAATCATAAAAAATCAAATCTAAATAATGAAGAAAAATTAAATGACATGTTTCACAACTTTAAAAACAATGAATCCTTATTTATTATTATAATTTTTTTATTTAAGTAGTCCAATTTTCATCCTTGCAAGGTGAAGACATGCTAAAAATGTTATAAAAATACCACAATAAAAATGTTCAAACAAAATAAGGAAAAAAATTAGAAAATTATATATTTCAAAACAAAAACAGAATGAGTCCTCTAAAACTTGAACTGACTTATTCTTTTATTAAGCTAATCAATTTTCATCATTTACATGTCAATACATGCCAAAACAATTGTTCTAAAAATAGGTAAGTAAAAATAATAAATTATTAATGTATCAACCACTAAATGGTCCCTAGTGTTTGAATGTGAGTGTGAATGTTGTCTGCCTATGTTGGCCCTGTGATGAGGTGGTGACTTGTCCAGGGTGTACGCCGCCTTCCGCCTGAACGCAACTGGGATAAGTTCCAGCACCCCCCGCAACACCAAAAGGGACAAGCGGTAAAAAAATGGATGGATGGATGGGATGATTAATTTCAAAACAAACAAAAAAAACTTTAGAAATAGTGAATCTTCTAAAAATGCCAAATATGAATTATTTTAAAATAGTTAAGATTGCAATTTTCTTCCTTGAAATGTCAACACATTTGCTAAACATTTAGTTATAAAAACATATAGTTAAAAACAAAACAAAAACTGGTAAATTTAATTTTAAAACAAAACAAAACAAAATGGGTCCTTTAAAAATGAAAAATATGACTTATTTTTTTTCTCCAAGTTTCCAATTTTCTTCTTTGATATGTCAATACATAAGCCAAGCAAGGTCCATAAAATGAAATCCTAAAATTAAATAGTATGAGCAAAAAAAAAAAAAGTACATATTTAAATTACCTTTCTAAAACCACCTTGCAGTGAATGAGTCCTCAAAAATCACAGATAATATTGTTAAATGTAAGTATA
Organism: Nerophis ophidion; assembly: GCF_033978795.1. Classification (NCBI taxonomy): domain Eukaryota; kingdom Metazoa; phylum Chordata; class Actinopteri; order Syngnathiformes; family Syngnathidae; genus Nerophis; species Nerophis ophidion. The sequence continues at coordinate 40,022,177 of NC_084611.1, forward strand.
CCAATATTGACTTTACATAAGCGACGGAACACTTGTGTTTTGCTCATGTATTTACACAATTTATTATAAGGCTACAACAGAAATTACTCACTTATTAGTGCGCACAGCTCATGAGGCAGCTTCCGCTTTCCTGTGGACAGAACCTGGCGGCCCACGTCCTCGAAAATAATCGGCCTGGACTCCAGGTTCATCATCAGCATGGACTTGAGTTGTGTCTTGGCTCGTTCAAGCTCCATCTAGATGCAATGGCCGTTAACGAGTGTGGCAAAGGAAGACGCGACAACAGCCTCGGACTGAAGTGTTTACCTCTCCTGGTTTTCCTTCCATCTGAATGAACTCTTGCGTTATTATCTCCACCATCTCTCGCACCTGCGGGGAAGTTTCTATTAATCCAAACGGGACATTTGACATGAGCGCGCCTGAACGCACCTGTCTGGGGTTTGCGCTGGCGTGGATGCACAGCAGGCCCGTGTCCTCGTAGCTGTGATGGTATGACGTGGCGTTGAACATCCAGTGGTATCTTTAACACAAACAAAAAAAAATTACATCATTAATTACCGATTCCGATATCAAACGATACCATTACATGCAGTCGTGGAATTAACACATTATTATGCCTAATTTTGTTGTGATTACCCGCTGGATGTATTAAACAATGTAACAAGGTTTTCCAAAATAAATCAACTCAAGTTATGGAAAAAAATGCCAATATGGCACTGCCATATTTATTATTGAAGTCACAAAGTGCATTTTTTTTTTAACATGCCTCAAAACAGCAGCTTGGAATTTGGGACATGCTTTCCCTGAGATAATCCTGATACGCACTACAACTGTGGGAAATACTATTGTTTGACTTTCACAAAGTGCATTATTTTTTTTAAACATGCCTCAAAACAACAGCTACAAAAACAATGAAGGCACACAGCTTCAGTCCAGAGTATACTAGAGTAATAAAGTAAACAATAAAATAGTCCTCCTTTAGTGCAAGGCTGCCTGGTATACTATATAACAGGAAATTATAAACTGGGCTCAATCTGCCCTGCTCTAACGTATTTGTATGAGTAATACATATGTGCTGAAAGCTAGTGGTGAGTGCTTGGAGTGGTAAATAATTTATTATTGAAGTCACAAAGTGCATTATTTTTTTGTAAAAATGCCTCAAAACAGCAGCTTGGAATTTGGGACATGCTCTCCCTGAGGGAGCATGAGAAGGTTGAGGTGGGCGGGGTGTATATTGTTGCGTCCCGGAAGAGTCAGTGCTGCAAGGGATTCTGGGTATTTGTTCTGTTGTGTTACGGTGCGGATGTTCTCCCAAAATGTGTTTGTCATTTTTGTTTGGTGTGGGTTCACAGTGTGGCGCATATTTGTAAGAGTGTTAAAGTTGTTTCTACGGCCACCCTCAGTGTGACCTGTATGGAGCTTGACCAAGTATGCCTTGCATTCACTTCTGTGTGTGTGTGATTGGGCCGGCACGCAAAGGCGGTGCCATTAGGCACGCCCCCAATATTGTTGTCTGGGTAGAAATTCGGGAGAATGTTTGCCCTGGGAGATTTTCGGGAGGGCCACTGAAATTCGGGAGACTCCCGGGAAAAACGGGAGGGTTGGCAAGTATAACCGGGAGACGCAACTGCTCTGTACTTCTCCCGGCATTTAAAAAGTCAAACATTTTACTTTTTGAAACAGATACCAACAATTTACGTTATTACATTTTAAAGCAGCCCTGCAATGAGGTGGGCCCTGCGATGAGGTGGCGACTTGTCCAGGGTGTACCCCGCCTTCCGCCCGATTGTAGCTGAGATAGGCGCCAGCGCCCCCCGCGACCCCAAAAGGGAATAAGCGGTAGAAAATGGATGGATGGGCATTTTAAAGCATTTATCGGCCGATAATATCGGCAGTTCCATATTATCGGACATCCGTAGTTACTAGCCGTGTGTTCACCTGTTGAGGACGTTGAGGTAGAGGCGTGTGTACATGCCTTTCCCGGGTCCTCCCGCTGAAAAGGAGCCGCCTCCGCCCATAATCATGTTGAGGACGGCAAAGGGGATAAAGTCTTCCTCCTGATGCGAGAAGACAACAAAAATGGTTAAACAAGAGAAAAAAAAAAAGTCCGACAAAGAACTTACCAGGAAGGAACAGCTCTCCAGGCCGATCATGATGTGCGTCAGCTCCGGGATTGGGGTGGGGCCAAGGCTCACGTCAGACATGTCTTTCTCCATCTTAAGATAATAGAGAACCATAAGTTTATTACAAGGGATGTAGCGATATAAAAAATGTCACGGTATGATATTATTGTGGAATTGTCCAAAAAAAAGACTTGTTAAAAATACCATAGTGTGTAAATATTTAGGATAAATACTGGAATTGAACACAAACATAATGCTCTAATCACATTTATTACTACAAACAAGTATTTTAAGTGCAAATAATTGTGCGGAAACATTCTGTTTCAAGCAAATATATGTGTGTGTGTGTGTGTTTATATATATATATGTATATATATATATATATATACACACATACACACACACACAATATATATACTTACACATATATATAATCACATATATACATACATACCTACAAATATATACACATATACATGCACGCCACCTTTTTTTAAAGGGCATGGCGGCGCGTCTTCGTCACGTCGTGACATTGCAGGTTTACGAGCAGAGGAGCATGTTCAGCAGCGCACAATCACGGAGTACTTACAAGCAGACAAGGTGTGGAGACAGAAAAGGGAGAACGGATGCATTTTGGCTTAAAAACTAACAATAAAGGTGAAGTTATAACACTGAAACTCCCTCAGAAGAGGTGCTTTAAGACACATCTATCTAGATAACGGTTGATTGGCAACACTAAATTGGCCCTAATGTGTGAATGTGAGTGTGAATGTTGTCTGTCTATCTGTGTTGGCCCTGTGATGAGGTGGCGACTTGTCCAGTGTGTACCCCGCCTTCTGCCCGATTGTAGCTGAGAAAGGTACCAGCGCCCCCCCCCCGCGACGCCGAAGGGAATAAGCGGTAGAAATGGATGGATATCTAGATAGCGGGTAAAATCCAGCCGCAGTCAGCAGTGTTTTAGCTACTTCTAAATTACTAACCCTCGCCTTCATGGCGACAAATAAAGTAAGTTTCTTACAAGTATCATCCCTTCAGGACGAGAAATAGCTAAACATGCTTCACTACACACCGTAGCTCACTGTTGCCACAATGTAAACAAACCCCATGGGTGGATCTACACCTGACATCCACTGTAATGATACCAAGTACATGAGCGTATCTAGTCGATACTATGATCACAAAATGGTTTTGTTTTAAAAAAATGTATATTGTGTTTATAAACTCAGGAAATACTTAAAAAAACATGGTAGCCTTTTTCCATTTACAGCAATATCCTGTAAAGATTTGAAAAAACGATCGAATCCACAGTAAAATCCTGCCGACTCAGCTGCCAGTCGACAGATTTTTTTTTTTTTTTTTTACGGAGTAGGTAAAAAAATATATTGTTGTGCAATAATATTATGAGGTGAATATTACTATCCGTTACAAGCGGCTCTCTGAGGGTAGCCAGAACTGCGATGTGGCCCTCAATGAAAAGGAGTTTGACAACCCTGCCTTGTTTTTACTGAATAGCTAGGCCTACTACGGTACTGTATTTTGTTGCTGGTCATTATGGTGGAGAGCCAGGGGTTTTCACTCGTCTATAGAACGGGAACAATTTGTTGATTTTGAGGGAGATAATTAATCAAAGATCCTTAATGTGAGAAGAGGATCACCTTGACAATGCCGCCGGTGTACTGTGCCACAGACAGGTCCACATCGGCTGCCGTAGTCTCCCCCCACACGGGCTTCACGCCCAGCAGATACTTGCGGGCGCACTCCACCAGCTGCTCGTGTTCAATGCCCACGCCCGCCAGCACCATGCGCTCGGGGCGGTAGTAGCTGGCGAGGTAGCGGTGCAGCACTTTCTTGTCGATCTTGTCCACGTTGTCCATAGGACAGAACCGCGGGAGTCCCACCGTGTTGCCTCGATATGCAGCCTGGTAGGGGAACAAGGTGTGTGATTGTTTTTTTTTTTATTTCATGCAGACATTTTAAACAGTGACAGTCCCTAAAAAACAATTATCAACAAAATTACTTTACAGCAATAATATAAGCAAACATTTAAAAAAAAAAAAAGACTGTGGAGGGTGGCGTGGTCTGTGAGCCTGCCGCTGAGCAAGGTGTGTAAGGACCGGCCTCGAAGCCAGCGGCAGGTGGTGAGTAGATTCCCCAGCTGGGACTGGTTATCTAATCACCTGTCGCTCTAATTAGCAGCAGCCGGACAGAGAAACATTGTTGGAGTTGGAGAGAGACAGAGAGACACGAACAGTGCAGCAAGAGAGACTGAGGCTGAAAAGTCGTGTGTGTTTGCCGCAGAGTGAACTTCATAAACATTATTGAATCCAGAATACCGGGCTCTCGTGCCAGTGTGTGGTGGTCAGGAGAACCCACGAGAGGGCAACCTCTACAAAGACCTTTTAGCCTTTTTTCTTTACACTTTTTTGACATTTAAGAATGTTTGATAAAACATTGCCAAATAGGCTTATGACTAAAGATGCACACAAAAAAATAGATTCAAATTCGAACCGCAATTTTTTAATCGTCCCAGATTTTTTTTCAACAAGAATCATTTTTTTTAAAAGGACGTTTTTAGGCCATCTTCATGCAACCAGAAGCAGCTTTTCTGGGGGGGACGGCGTGGCGCGGTTGGCAGAGTGGCCGTGCAAGCAACCAAAGAGTTCCTGATTCAATTACCACCTTCTACCAACTTTGTCTTGTTCGTTGTGTCGTTGAGCAAGACACGTCACCCTTGCTCCTGATGGGTCGTGGTTAGGGCCTTGCATGGCAGCTCCCGCCATCAGTGTGTGAATGTGTACGCGAATGGGTAACGTTAGCTGTGGTGCGAGTGGTAATACGAGAGAAAGAAGGTGCGAATCTGGAAACAAATGAAGGAAGAATTAATTCTGAGGAAAAACAGCAGGGAGTCCATCGTCTGGCGGTGGTTTGGCTTCAAGCGGGAATATGTCGAACAGACGACAGTAATTTGTCAAGTGTGGGGTAAAAGCATTACTGCTAATATGTAGCATCATTTGAAAAGTCACCTGCTAGAGAATGAAGAGTGCTTACTACGCGTATCAACATCTCCATTCGGTGCCTCACGCCCACACCATCAAAATGCCGAGGTAAACATTTCCAGATCAGCACCGTATGAAAAAAATAGTCAACAACAAAACAAGATAATGTCCGCAGTAACCTACTACATAGCGAAGGACGAACACTATTTGATTTCCTATTAAGCAGCTCATTTTCATTTGACACTTATTAAAATATCTTGTGTGCCATCATGCACAAAAGCGCACTTCATTTGTTTTAAACTATTGTAGTGGCGTTCTGTACAAAAAGTGCACTTTAATTTAGTGTTGTTTTGATATGTCATCTTAGTGACATCATGCACAAAAGTGCACTAATAGCTTGTTTTAAAATGTATCTGACAATCTTGCACTTTCTGTTTTGGAAATGACATGAATGTTTGGGCCGCTGCTTAATAACTGTTTAATAAATACAGTTTTGCTAAATTGACTTAGTTTTGATTTCCCTCTCTGCATGAAAGTTTAAAAGTAGCATATATTAATGCAGAATGAATAAGAATGTTTTAATGTCGACACATAGAATCATCATACTGCTGTGATTATATGCATCAAGTGTTCATTCAAGGCTAAGGCAAAATAGAGATGTATATCGTGTATCGCGACATGGCCTAAAAATATTGAGATATTAAAAAAAGGCCATATCGCCCAGCCCTACCCTGAAGGTAGAAAAGCGCTATAAAAGTGTAACCCCGTTACCATTTTCTAAAATGTAACCTGCTTTGAAAAAGTTTCATTATAATTTTTTACCGTATTTCCTTGAATGGCCTGCTCCTGCCTAGAATTACTGCCGGGTCAAACTCGTTTTGCAAAATAATTAGCGCATGCTTAGCATTACCGCTGGCTCAGGATTAAAGCCGGGTCAAACTCGTTTCGCAAAATATTATTTTTGTTTGCGCATGTCTAGAATTTCCACGGGGTCAAACTCGTTTCGCCAAATAATTAGCATATTCCTAGGATTTCCGCTGGGTCAAACTCGTTACGTCACAAGTGACACTTCACCTGTCATCATTTTCAAAATGGAGGAAGTTGATTTCAATAATTTGAAAACGCATAAAGGGAAGAACATTAAGAGCTATTCAGTAAGATTTAAGGTCCTATTGAATATGCTAAAAAGAACAGTAAGCAGCTATGTCTTATTAATATACCATAGCTGCGTGTGTCATATATGAGTCATTAAATGACTCCCGCCTCCTGGTGGTAGAGGGCGCTAATGATCCTTCTTGCGACATCTCAGCTGCAGAAGAAGTGTCAACAAGCAGCAAGAGTGAGCAGCTATCGTTTATTTTTTTCCTCTCGCTTGCACTTTTAATATGGAGGATTACATCTAAAATAAAACCGTTTTTTAAACTAGACTTTCAATCGAAGCAGGAGGTAATAAAGGAAGATCTCCATCGAGACAGAGAGACTTTTAAAACTGAAGAAAGAAAAGGAAGACTTTTATAAAGAAGTTATCGATGCTTTTGATCAGAAGGAGCTGCACATGGACTTCATTTATAAGTAAAGGTAAGACCATAAAAACGTTTTTTTTTAATTAAATGTGCTTTTCATGATGGTATCCTTACATCACACTCAAATTTATAAGTACAGGCCTAAATTTACCACATGCCTTTGGTAAGCGCCGGAGTGAGAACAGGTTTTAAAATAATTAGCGCATGATTGCCTTTACCGCATGCCTTTGGAAAACGCCGGAGTGAGAAGAGGTTTTAAATTAATTAGCGCCCCGGCGTCAATTCAAGGAAATACGGTATACCAAATTATATATTGCGAGAATAGATTTGAATCAAGTATCGTGTTAAATGCAATAGTCACCCATCATCAGTTGGACCCTGGAACAGACTATTTCTTTTAAAGGAGTGTCAAAACTCACAGCGTGGATCATCTCTGTGAGTAAAGGCTCAGGGTCGGGCCGCATGCTCAGGTCCTGCAACTCGAAACGGACCGCCATCTTCGTCATACTGATCTCCTCGTCTGAGACGTAAACAGAGATGCGTCAGAAAGGCCGCCACACGGGCTACGGCAAAGAGACGTACGACTCACCCAGCAGGCGAGGCTGCAGGACGGCGTCCGAGAGGAGACTGACCACCGTGTCCAGGCCCTTGACTTCGGCGGATACGGCGTACAGCGTGGTGTCCCTGCAAACCAGATAGCCATAACACGAGGTAAAGTTAACATCCATTAATCGGACAAGTTTGCACCTTTAACAGCGTTGTACCTTGATGTTTGGCAGTCACATATCCCTCCGTGTTTCTCCAAGGCCAGGAGAATTTCATCTTTACTCCCATACTGAGCTGTGGACTACAAAGATGGTGGATTACTGTACATGAATTTATCAACAAGTACACTGCAAAACTTATAGCAGTAAGGAGCAAACTGCTAAGTCAGCATGAATAGGAAGGAGTTCATTGTGAACAACACAAAAACTGACACAAATTACTGTCACATAAGCAGCTGAGTTTCAACATTTTAAAGCGCATGCAGAGGTGGATAAAACTGCCGGATGCTAGCAATTTATCATTTTATGGTACGGGTGTATCGGTACACAAAAATTTCGGTTTGGTACTTACCTCGGTTCAGAGGTCACGGTTCGGTTCATTTTCGGTACAATAAGAAAACAACAAAATATACATTTTTGGGATATTTATTTACCAAATTTGCAAAATCTTCGACCAAAAATATTTTTCTTAGTGGAATATTTGATGTGAAGTAATGGAAAACCTTGGATAGGTCAATAATTCATAATAACATTGGTTTTGATTCAATATTATGTTTTGAGCAATGACAGTTTGAAAGAAAAAAAAAACAGCTTTGTTTTATTAGTCAACATTGCAACTTTTTCTAAATTAAATTTTTTTTATTTCACTTTTGTTTATGTTTTTGTTTAGTTAAATAGTATTTTTAGAATGTGTTGTGGGTCTTTAAAACAGTGTTTCTCAAATGTGGCTATGCGTACTCCTGGGGGTACTTGAAGGTATGCCAAGGGGTACGTGAGATTTTTTTTAAATATTCTAAAAATAGCAACAATTCAAAAATCCTTTATAAATATATTTATTGAATAATACTTCAACAAAATATGAATGTAAGTTCATAAACTCTGAAAAGAAATGCAACAATGTAATATTCAGTGTTGACAGCTAGATTTTTTGTGGACATGTTCCATATATATTGCTGTTAAAGATTTATTATTTTGTGAAGAAATGTTTAGAATTAAGTTCATGAATCCAGATGGATCTTTATTACAATCCCCAAAGTGGGCACTTTATGTTGATGATTACTTCTATGTGTAGAAATCTTTATTTATAATTGAATCACTTGTTATTTTTCAACAAGTTTTTAGTTATTTTTATATATTTTTTTCCAAATAGTTCAAGAAAGACCACTACAAATGAGCAATATTTTGCACTGTTATACAATTTAATAAATCAGAAACTGATGACATAGTGCTTTATTTTACTTCTTTATCTCTTTTTTTCAACGCAAAATGCTTTGCTCTGATTAGGGGGTACTTGAATTAAAAAAATGTTCACGGGGGTACATCACTGAAAAAAGGTTGAGAACCAATGCTTTAAAACATTAACTGTGGGCCGCAAATGGCTTCCGGGGCACACTTTTGACACCCCTGCTATAGATAATAAACAATAAAATCATATATATCTATTGGTGAAAAGCAGAGCCTGGCTACGCATGCGCGTTTATCATAACTCTTTGGCTCTCTCTGTCTCTGCCCATCCCTCACGAATGCTGCTGCGTGCACGATTTGTTTTCTTTTTAACCCCTTCTTAACCCTGAACGTACATTGAAAATCCACGCAACCCTAACTTAAAATGCAGGACATTTAAGGCATTTAAGAAACTCCACCCGGACAGCTCCGCAAAAGAGGACATATCCGGTGAAAAGAGGAGGTATGGTCAGTCAATCGTAGCCTGGTAGCTGCTAGCATGCCGTGTGTTGCCTCGGTGTGTTTACACAACATGCGGTACGCTACTTAAAATGTCTGTGTGGAAACTCGTTTGGTACACCTCCGAACCGAACCCCCGTACCGAAACGGTTCAATACAAATACACGTACCGTTACACCCCTATTTTATGGACTTAATAAAAAAGGAGGTTGTCTACAGCTTCAGTTGATAATGCCAAAGATTTTTGACCAGGCATTAATTAATGACCAATTATTGACAATTATCGGCTTTTGTAAACCGTGTTTCAGGCAATTCTACCAGACTTTAAGAGGATTTAGATGGATAGACTTTGTATTTATCCCACAGTAGGGACATTACATTGTTGCAATGCACGTGTTTACATACAGTAACAGAAGTAAAGCGTAATGAAAAATAGAGATGTCCGATAATGGGTTTTTTGCCAATATCAATCAATCAATCAATGCATATAGCCCTAAATCACTAGTGTCTCAAAGGGCTGCACAAACCACTACGACATCCTCGGTAGGCCCACATAAAGGCAAGGAAAACTCACACCCAGTGGGACGTCGGTGACAATGATGACCCAGTGGGACGTCGGTGACAATGATGACTATGAGAACCTTGGAAAGGACCACATATGTTGGCAACCCCCCCGAGCGGGTCTAACATGATACTGTGAAAGTTCAATCCATAGTGCATCCAACACAGCCGCGAAAGTCCAGTCCAAAGCGGATTCAACACAGCAGCGAGAGTCCCGTCCACAGCGGAGCCAGCAGGAAACCATCCCAAGCGGAGGCGGATCAGCAGTGCAGAGATGTCCCAGCCGATACACAGGCGAACGGTCCATCCTGATATCCGATATTGTCCAACTCTTAATTACTTCCTTGTGGTATACATAACATGCGATGGTGGTTCTTTGGTCAAAACGTTGCTTTACAGACTATTTTCAAACCGCTTTGACCGTCTTTTCAGGATGCGCTGTTTTGTGGGCGGACTTATTTACGTGCCTCCACTTCGACTGAGTCCTCTCCCCGCCATCTTTGTTGTAGTTTTTAGTGCTTCCATAGAGCGTCTACTGACAGATTTAAGTTTGAACTGTACACTACTTTGTAATAGAAATGGCAAAAGCGAATGATGCATGGGCATGTACGAGCCAGTCGGCCCGACAACAAGAGGATAGCGAAAAAAGAAGCTAATATCCCACTCCCCGGATTGTAAATGTAAATAATTCAATGTATATACTCTGATGATTAACTTGTGTGATGACTGTATTATGCTGATAGTATATATTTGTACCATGAATTGATTTACGTGGACCCCGACTTAAACAAGTTGAAAAACTTATTCGGGTGTTACCATTTAGTGGTCGGGGTTGGGAGGGGGTATATTTATAGCTAGAATTCGTTGAAATTCAAGTATTTCTTTTATATATAAAAGAAATACTTGAATTTCAGTATATATATATATATATATATATATATATATATAAAAACAAATACTTGAATTGGAGGGTGTTCATTTATTTCCACATATACATACACATCACACTCCTCTACTCATTGTTGTATTTGAAAGTGCAAAGCTTTGCAGCCAGTAGCACAGCCTTTAAAGGAGCATAGGTATGGGCAGCATCTGTGACATTTAATTTGCAAGAAAGGAGTGAGTTTAGGGTTGAATTGTCCTTCCTCTTTCTATTCTCTGCGACTATCTTTCTAACCATGCTGAACACCCTCTCTGATGATGCATTGCTGTGTGGCACGCACAAAAGTGTATTCATCAAATGCACCTGAGTCTGGAATCTTCCATCTCTCTCTAGCATACCTCTTCCCCTTCGAGCTGTCCTGGATGAACTGAAATTCGTGTTTCAAATCATTTTGGAACTTGCAAGCGTACTTCTTCTTCTTACTCGTCGTCGCCATGTTCTTCTGCTTCGTCTCTGTTATGTTTTTGGACATTACTACTTGCCGTAGTTTTTAAGCAATGCATGATGGGAATGTGGATGTTGCGTGTCAGTGTATTAACGTGCCGGCTGGAATAAACACACTGAGAAATAACTCCGTGCCTGCCTACTTTATGGATTATAGATAGACCTATGTATAACGGAGACATATATAACAGTCTCCTTCTTGTTGTGTGTGCAGTTGTGTACTCTCCAAAAGCCGTAAATTATATAACGTGACTGGGCCAGCACGCTGTTTATATGGAAGGAAAGCGGACGTGACGACAGGCTGTCCTCACTCAGGTCCGCCTGGAAATCGGGAGAAATTTTGGAGAGGCACACTGCAAAAACTGAAATCTAAGTAAGATTAAATATCTCAAATAAGGCTGATGTTTGCCTTTTTTCTGTCTGATAAGATAATTTTTCTCACTAAGCAGATTTTATGTTAGAGTCTTTTACTTGTTTTAAAGGTTTTGGCCCTAAATGATCTCAGTAAACTAATAGATTCTCAGTATGATCTCAGTAAGCTATTAGATAGATTAGATAGATAGATTAGATTAGATAGATTAGATAGATAGATAGATAGAACTTTATTGATTCCTTCAGAAGAGTTCATTCAGGAAAAAAAAAAAAAAAAGAGCTGGTTGCTGAAATTCTATGACCTATATTGAGTAAAACATGCTTGAAACTAGAATATCAACTGTTGCAAAACTGTTTCATCAACACTCACAAGTATAAAACTACTTTTTTTAAAGTAATAATTTCTTATTTCAAGCATGAAAAAAAAAATTATGATGCCGAACGCATATTATGTCAAGATAATGGCACTAGCATTTACTTAATTTAAGAATATTTTTCAACATATTGAGCAAAAATGTCTCTTTTTTTCTACCAAGAAAAGTGCACTTGTGGTTAGTTGGAATATACTTATTTTAAGGTGTTTTTGGGTTCATTAAGGTTAGCTACCGTATTTTTCAGACTACAAGACGCATTTTTTTTTTCATAGTTTGACCGGGGTGCGATTTATACTCAGGAACGACTTGTGTGTGAAATTATTAACACATTACCGTAAAATATCAAATAATATTATTTAGCTCATTCACGTAAGAGACTAGACGTATAATATTTCATGGGATTTATCGATTAGGAGTGACAGATTGTTTGGTAAACGTATAGCATGTTCTCTATGTTATAGTTATTTGAATGACTCTTACCATAATATGTTATGTTAACATACCAGGCACCTTCTCAGTTGGTTATTTATGAGTCATATAACGTACACTTATTCAGCCTGTTGTTCACTATTCTTTATTTTAAAATGCCTTTCAAATGTCTATTCTTGGTGTTGGGTTTTATCAAATAAATTTCCCCCCAAAATGCGACTTATATATGTTTTTTTCCTTCTTTATTATGCATTTTTGGCAGCTGCGACTTATACTCCGAAAAATACGATAATTTTACTTGTTTTGGAAAGTTTTGACAAGCCAATTTGTCTTGTTCTATTGGCAGATAATTTCTCTTAGTTCAAATAAAACACCCCTTATTTTAAAACACTGACTTTTTGCAGTGCACTGAAATTTGGGAGTCTGGCAAGTATGACAGCAGGTACCAGTAGGTAATAAATAACGGTTTTGCATAATAGGACCCCTTTAAAAGCAGCGTTCCTGATATTAAACTTAAAAAAAGTGGAGTTACTCACAGAAAAAGCAAGTTTTTCCAAAAAGTGTGCTATCCCACTCGTGTACTTTGCTTCATGTCTGGATCCAGAGTTGACTAATACTAGCACACAAAAAACATTCAAATTAAGACACATTTCCATTCAATTAAAACAACATATAAGGGTATTTGCTGACTTACTTCCAACTGTGCAGAACTGCCCAAACTTGTCCTGGGAAGCAACTTTGAGACCATTTTCTAACGTGGTGATTCGAGTCTCGTACTTTTCCTGCCCGTCCACGGATGCAAAGACGGGCTTGGGGATGCCCGGCAGCGGGGAGGAAAGGGAGATGTTTGGGTATCCTCCGCCGCCGCTGCTGTACTTTCTGTATGCTGCCATTCCGAACCTGAGGGCAAAATAAACACGTACTGTCTCAGTGGCCTAGTGGTTAGAGCAGGGGTCACAAACCTTTTTGAAACCAAGAGCTACTTCTCGGGTACTGATTAATGCGAAAAGCTACCAGTTTGATACACACTTAAATAAATTGCCAGAAATAGCCAATTTGCTCCATTTACCTTTAGTAAATAAATCAATCTATCTATCTATCTATCTATCTATCTATATCTATATATATATATATATATATATATATCTATATATATATATCTATATATATAGATATATATAGATATATATATATATATATATATATGTATATATATAAATATATAAATGGGTATTTCCCCTCCGTCATTCCGCCGTACATTATTTTTTTTCCTTTTATGGAAGGTTTTTTGTAGAGAATAAATGAGGAAAAAACACTTAATTGAACGGTTTAAAAGAAGAGAAAACATGAAAAAAATTAAATACATTTTTAAACGCGGTTTATCTTCAATTTTGACTCTTTCAAATTCAAAATTCAAACGAAAAAAAGAAGAGAAAAACTAGCTAATTCGAATATTTTTGAAAAAATTAAAAAGATAATTTATGGAACGTCATTAATAATTTTTCCTGATTAAGATTAATTTTAGAATTTTAAAGACATATTTTAAATAGGTTAAAATCCAATCTGCACTTTGTTATAATATATAACGAATTGGATGAGGCTATATTTCTAACAAAGACAAATCATTATTTCTGCTAGATTTTCCAGAACAAAATTTTTAAAAGAAATTCAAAAGACTTTAAAATAAATTTAAATTTGATTCTAAAGATTTTTATAGATTTGCCAGAATAAATTTTTGAATTTTAATCATAATCAGTTTGAAGAAATATTTCACAAATATTCTTTGAAAAAACAGAAGCTTAAATGAAGAATTTAATTAAAATGTATTTATTATTCTTTACAATAAAAACAATAAATGTACTTGAACATTGATTTAAATTGTCAGGAAAGAAGAGGAAGGAATTTAAAAGGTAAAAAGGTATATGTGTTTAAAAATCCTAAAATAATTTTTAAGGTTGTATTTTTTCTCTAAAATTGTCTTTCTGGAAGTTATAAGTAGCTAAGTAAAAAAATAAATGAATTTATTTAAACAAGTGAAGACCCTCCATCCATCCATTTTCTACCGCTTATTCCCTTTCGGGGTCGCGGGGGGCGCTGGCGCCTATCTCAGCTACAATCGGGTGGAAGGCGGGGTACACCCTGGACAAGTCGCCACCTCATCGCAGGGCCAACACAGATAGACAGACAACATTCCCACTCACATTCACACACTAGGGCCAATTTAGTGTTGCCAATCAACCTATCCCCAGGTGCATGTCTTTGGAGGTGGGAGGAAGCCGGAGTACCCGGAGGGTACCCACGCATTCACGGGGAGAACATGCAAACTCCACACAGAAATATCCCGAGCCTGGATTTGAACACAGGACTGCAGGACCTTCGTATTGTGAGGCAGACGCACTAACCCCTCTGCCACCGTGAAGCCCAAGTGAAGACCAAGTCTTTAAAATATTTTCTTGCATTTACAAATTCAATTTGAGTTTTGTCTATCTTAGAATTAAAAATGTCCAGCAAAGCGAGACCAGCTTGCTAGTAAATAAATAAAATTTAAAAAATAGAGGCAGCTCACTGGTAAGTGCTGCTATTTGAGAAATTTTTAGAATCGGCCAGCGGGCTACTCATCTGGTCCTTACGGGCTACCTGGTGCCCGTGAGCACCGCGTTGGTGACCCCTGGGTTAGAATGTCCGCCCTGAGATCGGTAGTTTGTGAGTTCAAACCCCAGCCGAGTCATATCAAAGACTACAAAAAATGGGACCCATTACCTCCCTGCTTGGCACTCAGCATCAAGGGTTGGAATTGGGGGTTAAATCACCATAAATGATTCCTGGGCGCGGCACCGCTGCTGCCCACTGCTCCCCTCACTTCCCAGGGGGTGATCAAGGGGATGGGTCAAATGCAGAGGACACATTTTGCCATCACCTAATGTGTGTGTGTGTGTGTGTGTGTGTGTGTGAAAATCATTGGTACTTTAACTTTAACTTAACTTCATCTGAGCTGTGTGACTTTCACATTGCGTCATTGACATATATCCGTTAGCATCACGCTAACTCGCTGAGCTCACGCCGGGGAATGGTGAAAGTAACGAGACGCGCAAGTCAGGCAACGACGACTCATTTTAAAGTAAATATGTTGACATATCTGACATTTAACCACACCCGGGGAGCATTGAGTTTCTTTATCGAGTCGTTTGTTACCTTTGAACGCGACTCCAGGTTCTGCACCGGGACATGTGTGCCGCCATCTTCAATTGCCCGTTCTCCTAGCTATAGCCATAGCTATCTTATAAGTAGACGCAGCATTAGCTGCTGTGACGCGAGAAATTGGGCCGCCATCTTGGAGTGGTGACGAGGAGCCGGCGAGCAGCCTAACCCAGTGTTTCTCAAATGGGGGTACGCGTACCCCTGGGGGTACTACTTGAAGGTATACCAAGGGGTACGTGAGATTTTTTTTTAAATATTGTAAAAACAGCAACAATCCACAAATCCTTTATAAATATGTCCATTGGATAATACTTCAACAAAATATGAATGTAAGTTCAAAAACTGTGTAAAGAAATGCAACAATGCAATATTCAGTGTTGACAGCTAGATTTTTTGTGGACATGTTCAATAAATATTGATGTTAAAGATTTCTTTTTTTGGGAAGAAATGTTTAGAATTAAGTTCATGAATCCAGATGGATCTCTATTACAATCCCCAAAGAGGGCACTTTAAGTTGACGATTACTTCTATGTGTAGAAATCTTTATTTATAATTGAATCACTCATTTATTCTTCAACAAGTTTTTAGTTATTTTTATATATTTTTTCCAAACAGTTCAAGAAATACCACTACAAATGAGCAATATTTTTGCACTCTTATACAATTTAATAAATCAGAAACTGATGACATAGTGCTGTATTTTACTTCTTTATCTCTTTTTTTAAACCAAAAATGCTTTGCACTGATTAGGGGGTACTTGAATTAAAAAAATGTTCATAGGGGGTTCATCACTGAAAAAGGTTGAGAACCACTGGCCCTAACCTGACAGTTGACAGGTAGAAAACCAAGATGGCGTTCAATGTTTTCCCGCTCAACTGAGCGGACTGTTAAAAATAGGAATCGGGGGGATTACTTTTCACAAGTAAGTTTTAACATTAACGTACTATTGGTTGTATTTTGTGAAAAGAATATTACCACAGAGTTGAGAAGGAGCAAATATCTTCAATAGAACTGAACTCGTAGTTGCTAGCAAACAAGAGTATGACCATAATAGAATTGCGTGTCAATGAAATTAATTAAATTTAAAAATGTCATACTTGAAATACATAAATTTGAAGTAAATGATTGTGACACCTAAAAACTAAATTCACCAGCCGCCACTGATTATGATGCACTCTCATTTTAGGCAAAGTATAGGACAATACCTTCTTAACAGTATAAATGTAACCAGGAATAAGTCTTCAAGTAACAATATTCAAATACTAACATTGTTGGGTAAAACAGAATTTGGCTTTATTCTGAATCCAGTGAAACAGATTGGGGTTTTAGCTGATATAAAGACTTTCAGGTGTTTATATATGTTTATGTTTAAGTATTTGGCAGACAGTTTTATCCAAAGCAAAATACATAAAAAATACATATAAAACAATCACTGTAAAAATTCTCATCTAAGGGAAGAATGTAATAGAAAATATAATTAAAAGTGTCAAGACAGAATAAACTCTCTGCTGCTGCAGCAACAGAGATACAGTCTATAGGTCCCTAAGATATATATCTAATGTATTCATACATTGTTTATGTAGGATATACGCATGTGTATATATAACCTAATCATATTGTTTCTTCGATTTAAAAGTAGTTAACTGTTTTTTGCCCCCTTCTCTGGGATTATATATAATCCCAAAGAAGGGGTCAAAAAACGGCATTACCAGTTTTGATCTCGGACGTCTGGTCACTTATAGAATATAAGAATATTGTATTACTTTTAAGAAAATTATAAATTAATAAAACATGCCAAAACATGTGTCCTTTGTCATAGCTACACGTATGAAAAAAAAGCGCGTGAAAATGAGTGGTATTCATTGAGGTAAGATGAATTAAATGTGCTGACAGTTCATTGCTCCTGCCAAATGAATCGCACTGAGTGGAGCAGATCACCACTCCAAGATGGCGGCTCCGCGTCTTGTCAGCGCCAGTAGGCAGTAGCGCTCGATGCTGCGTTTACTTATAAGATGTCTATGGCCATAACCCCGCCGGAAGATATCTACTAAAGCACTTCCGGCATCAGCCCAAACCGGAAATACTGGTAACCAGCAACACATTTTTAACATATCTATACGTTTTTACATTTTTTAAATTGAATAACAAACATACATTTATAAGTCACTCAATTGTCAAGGCACTTTCAACAACAAGAAAACAAAACAAAAGCAAATACAGATAGAGTGTTAAAAATGAATAAATAATGATACTAATAAAACATTTTTTTTTAAAGGGCTACCTAAATCACTTTAAATGTTTTTAACAAAGATATCAATTCAAGGGCTTCTGGAATCTTAATCATTCTCCAAGATTTAACTGATAATTGTAAACCATTAGGCAGCATGGTGGAAGAGGGGATATAGTGCGTGTGCCTCACAATACAAAGTTCCTGAGTAGTCCTGTATTCTATCGGATCTTTCTGTGTGTAGTTTGCATGTTCTCCCTGTGACTGCGTGGGTTCCGTCCGGGTACTCCGGCTCTCCTTCCACCTCCAAAGACATGCACCTGGGGATAGGTTGATTGGCAACACTAAATGGTCCCTAGTGTGTGAATGTAAGTGTGAATGTTGTCTGTCTATCTGTGTTGGCCCTGCGATGAGGTGGCGACTTTTCCAGAGCGTACACTGCCTTCTGCCCGAATGCAGCTGAGATCGGCTCCAGCACCCCCCGGCACCCCGAAAGGGACAAGCGGTAGAAAATGGATGGATGGATGGATATGGTTGCTGTTTTAAAACAATGTTTTATTGTACATTAAGTTTTGAATCATGTCGTTGTTGAAATAAAACTCTGAAAACACATATTATACATATATATATATGTATTTTTTATTTTTTTTCAGTACAAATATTACATTTTAACACCCTTGTTTTCATAGGAGATGGAAAATGTGTTTTTTGTAAAATTGCATTTATTTATTAGTTTTATTAGTGTGTGTGTCTTCTCAATTTCTCTGTGGTTTGCTATTTGGCGTGTTGCGGGGCTTGGATTGGTATTGTTGTAGTCTTGTTCTATAAGACTGATACATAGTCTTTGTGATTTTGTACATAAAACAAAATACCGATGATGAAAAAATGCATTTAATGTTGTTATGTACATGAGGACGGGAAGGAGACGACACCACGAAAGACTTAAGGTTACCAGGTTTATTGTAACCTTTGATGATTGTGTGGGATGTGTATGCTACTCTAAGTGTTGGTTGCAGGATTAAGTGTAAAGTTAACCATGTGAATAATGCAGGAGGATGTTGTACATGCGTGATGAATGAAACCTTCTTCTGACCAAGGGGGTAGGCACAAGGGAGATCTGGGGAAAGGCTGGAGGTCGAGGGCAGGCGGCAAGCAATAAGGTCCGAGTCCAGGTGAGGGATCGAGGATCGAGGGAGGCAGTCCAATTTCCGGGTGGAGGTCGAGATCCAGCGCTCGAGCACACGAAACAGGGCGGATACTGCAAGGAGGACAAGGTACAAGTCAACGAGGCAAAAAGGGTACAAGACAAAAAGAGGCGAGGACACCGAGAGGGAAGCCAAGAGTTAACAACGTTCCGGCGCGGGATCCAAGGAGTGACTGGATTTTATGCTGTTCCATTGATTGCTGCCAGGTGCTCTGATAACAGCCAACACTGCAGCAGCGGCAAAGCGTGGGCGTGGTGCGATCAGCACGTGCGGGGGCGTGCACTGGCATGCTGCCAGAAGGAGTGTGGGAATCTGCTGTCTGTGGGAGAATCTTTGGTTCGAATCCGCGCCGCGACAGTTGTCTGTCTATCTGTGTTGGCCTTGCGATGAGTTGGCGACTTGTCCAGGGTGTACGCTGCCTTCCGCTCGATTGTAGCTGAGATAGGCACCAGCGCCCCCCGCGACCCCCCACCCCTTAAAAAGGGAATAAGCGTTAAAAAATAGATGGATGGGCATTTATGACTATAAAGTATGGTATTATAAAGTTAAATTATTTATGTTAAACACTGCATAATCCAAACTGGAAATACACACCATTAAAGGCAACCATAAAAACAACCAAATCGCATTAATAGCTTCATAAAAACATGTTGTTTGTATATGTGGAAAACTACCCTACTTACTCAATTAATCCATGTTCAGCTATTACTTATACACAAACAACAATAACATTGATAATTATTTAATTGCAATTTGCAAACAACTTTGTCTGCTTGATGATGAAATCACTAATTAGTCAAATGACTAAAAGGCCAAATAAAAAAAAATAAACAGCTCAATTTGTGTCACAAAGTAATTAGCATTTTTTGGGCTCTCTAACCAACAATTGATTGTAGCTAAGAGCCTGCAGCTCTCCATTAATGCGTCAATTTGGTCCAACTCTGCACTAACTCCGTCCCTTACGCCTACTTTGTGACATTGAGGACCAGCAGCCACACCAGACGGAACATCTCCCTCCACGCCAGCCATGAGATTTGTTTTGCAAAGTGCAGCCATATTTGGGCTGCTGTCTCTGCTCAGCTCAGGATACGAGCTGCAAGACACCATCCACTCCCTGAAGGAGGAGAACATCCACCTGCAGCAGCGCCTGGACGACCTCACCCGCGCGCTTAGAGACCTGAAACAGCTGCTGTCAGAGCAGCCTAAAGGTAAAATACATTTTTTTTTAAGCCAATTAAAGTGGTTTTTTGAATGGAAATTGTGATTTGGCACAGCGTCCGAGGTGGGGCAAGGCGCTGAATACCTGCACACATGGAGAGAATGGTCTAAACATGGTGAGATTATCAAAATATGAGGTCGTGGGATAGTGCAGGTGGACAGTTGTGCTCATAAGTTTACATACCCTGGGAGAATTTATGATTTCTTGGCCATTCTTCAGAGAATATGAATGATAGCACAAAAACCTTTTTTCCACTCATGCTTAATGGTTGTGTGAAGCTATTTATTGGCAAACAACTGTGTTTACTCTTTTTAAATCAAAATGAAAAAAGAAAGTACCCAAATGACCCTGATCAAAAGTTGACATACCCCAGTGACTTTGATCTGATAACATGCACAAAAGTTGACACAAACAGATTTGAATGGCTAATCGAGGTTCCAATCCTCACCTGTGACATGTTTGTTTGTAATTAATGTGTGTGTATAAAAGGTCAGTGAGTTACTGGGCTTCTGACAGACCATTGCATCTTTCATCCAGTGCTGCACAGATGTTTCTGGATTCTAAGTCATGGGGAAGGCAAAATAATTGTTAAAGTCCTGTCAGAAAAGGTAATTGAACTGCATAAAACAGGAAAGGAGTTTAAAAAGATATCCAAGGAATTGAGAATGCCGATCAGCAGTGTTCAAACGCTGATTAAGAAGTGGAAAATTATCGATTCAGGTCGACCAGCAAAGATTTCCGCCACAACTGCCAGGAAAATTGTTCGATATGCAAAGAAAAATCCAGAAATAACTTCAGCTAAAATACAGGACTCTCTGAAAATGGTGGTGTGGCTGTTTCAATATGCACAATAAGGAGGTACTTGAAGTAAAAATGGGCTGCCTGGTCGAGTGGCCAGAAGAAAGCCATTTCTGTGCAAATGTCTCAAAGTATCCCACTTACATTACGCCAAACAGCAGAGAGACAAGCCTCAAAACTTCTGGAAAAAAGTAATTTGGCGTGATGACACCAAAATTGAACTTTTTGGCCACTTGACCATGCAGCCCATTTCTCCCTTTTTCAGTTTTTATCATTAATATTCTCTGAAGAATGGCCAAGAAATCATAAATTCTCCCATGGTATGTAAACTTATGGAAAGACTGTACATAATGTTTTGTATTGCAGGCATCAGTGGCGAAACTCACCAAATGTTGGAGCAAGTCTTCTGTGAGTCGGAGCTTCACGGAGCAGCTGCACCGTCAGTCTTTTTCATCAGGCCCTCCTTCCTCTTTTTCCTGGTGATAGCCTCCTCACTCCTTTAAACAACTCCTGAGAAAACACACACTTGTTGGTACTTTATTTCATTTTTGTAATTGACTGTGTTTGGAGAAGGCGTGTCCAAAGTGCGGCACGGGGGCCATTCAAGAGACTCTTGTTCATTTTAAATAGGCCCTTTGGCAAAGTCTTTAGTGAAACAGCGTCCTCTTGATAGGTGTGTTTTGCAAAACCCAGCATTTTTTTTAAATGAAATGTGTTACTCTGACAAAATAAATAACCCCAAAACAAACGCCCATACCAGAGAATGCCACTTTTCAAAAGGATATTGCTGAATGGCAGTGATGAAGTGACCAAATATGCCTGATTAGCACTCCACCAAGTCAATAATGTCAACAAAGCTAGCAGTTGCGCAGACACGCACAGCATAAAATGTTTGGTGGACAAACTGAGATA
This sequence comes from Nerophis ophidion, assembly GCF_033978795.1. Lineage (NCBI taxonomy): Eukaryota > Metazoa > Chordata > Actinopteri > Syngnathiformes > Syngnathidae > Nerophis > Nerophis ophidion. Next base: position 40,043,948 of record NC_084611.1, read on the forward strand.
AAGAAGGAGTGGCCTAAAACACATCTTTCTGTGGTAGCGTTGGAGAAAGTTTGCCATGTAAACAAACTACGAGGAGTTCCGGGATCGCCAAAATTAGGAGGACAAAACGGCACTCGCCAAATACTCTCATCAGTGAAGCATGTTTAATATAAATAGTGAGATTTGTAAGGATTAGGAAAGTTTGTGTCATGTTTGTTCTCCTACAGAAACCATATTTAAGCAAAAATATATTTGCATGTTCTCCCCGTGACTGCGTAGGTTGCCTCCGGGTACTCTGGCTTCCTCCCACCTCCAAAGACATGCTTCTGGGGATAGGTTGATTGGCAACACTAAAATTTGGCCCACATGTGTAAATGTTGTCTGTCTATTTGTATTGGCCCTACGATGAGATAGCGACTTGTCCAGGATGTACACCGCCTTCCGCCCAAATGCAGCTGAGATAGGCTCCAGCACCCCCCGTGACCCCAAAAGGGAAAAGCGGTAGAAAATGGATAGATGGATGGAAGTCATTATTTTATGAACTGAATTTTTACAAATATAATCCCAATATGAATGTTGTTATATTTAGCTAAATGTTTTTAATGTGTTCAGAATTGATATTATATACTTAACAAATATTAAATAAAAACATATGTGTAACCCTCACAGTCTCCTAATTGATCCTTTTAACAGTCACTCTATATTTTTTCTTTAGCAGGCACATTTTTATCTTATATGACGGATTATCTTCCAATTTTAAGTCTGCGTGTCCAAATTGTGGCCCCTGGCTTATTCAAAACATAGTCAAATAGGAAAACAGCCAAATAAGACTTTTTTTTTTTTTTAACCAGGTTTTGAGCAAACATTTAAGTAAAACATTTAAAAACAATGCTAGTGTAGTGCATTTATTTGATAATATTGAGGTCTCGGGTTATTTTAAGAAATGTACTGCAATTGATCATAATAATGATAATAATTGATTAGATTTATATGGCGCTTTTCTAGACACTCAAGGCGCTTCACAGAGAAGTGAGAACCCATCATTCATTCACACCTGTTGGTGGTAAACTACTTTCACAGCCACAAATTAAAATTCAAAAGTGAGATTAAAAATTTAATAATTGGACAGCACTAAAATATATAAGCATATCGACATGTTTGGTTTTAGTCAGTTTACAAAAACATCAAAACGGCCGACAAATGCTTGTTTTTATTAATAAAAGTTTATCAGTCACGAGGAGAAAATGCAAACTCCACACAGAAAGATCCAGATTGAACTCAGGACAACTCAGGACCTTCATATTGTGAGGTACATTCACTAACCTCTGTGCCACCTTGCTGCCTGTATGTATGTATGTATGTATGTATGTATGTATGTATGAATAATGGTGTGTATGTGAGTATATATGCGTATTTGTATGTACAATATATTTGACTCCCAGTGTGTGTGGGAGCCAGAGTACGGCCCCAGCCACCTAGAGAGCTCAACCCACAAATAGTAGGTGTGGCGCCCAGGGAACAAGGGACCACCGGCCCCACGCAGCCTGGTCGGCCAACGACAGGAACCCCAGAGCCTGGCCCACCGTGCCGCCCGGAGGAACCAGCAGCATGCCGCAGACAGACGTGCCTGGCAGAGGACTGTCATGTTTTGGACTCCCTTAGAAAATACAAAAACATGATCCGGACCATGAATCATGACAAGGACAAGCCACGGGAGAATCAGAGGACAGCCAGCGACAGACCACACCCCACATGGGCAGAAAGGCGGGATTCCCCACCCGAGGGGCCCAGAGACTCCCCACAACTGGACGGGAAGACCGCTCTCGCCCCACCAGCAACCGGGTCCCCACGAACTCTCCCACTATATCCCCCAGGAGAGCACAGCGGGGCCCGCCCCAGGCCACCCCACCCAAGTCGGCTGCCGCAGGACCACCCAGCGCGGGACTACGGGAACCACCCACCCCAACAATGGAGATGGAACAACCAGCAACCGTCCTGTCGAATCCTCCCCCTGAGGGAGGGGAAAAATACAAATTTTAAATAATAATAAAAAAGTATCATTTTTTTAGAATGTGAGTATGAATGTTGTCTGTCTGTGTTGGCCTTGCGATGAGGTGGCGACTTGTCCGGGGTGTACACCGCCTTCCGCTCGAATGCAGCCGAGATAGGCTACAGCAACCCCCGCGACCCCAAAAGGGACAAGTGGTAGCAAAAAGGATGGATAAATATATATAAAAAAGAGAATTAAAATAAGATCACAGACGCGCTGACACACAAGGTCACTACCCCAGCAGAAGCCGACTTGCAGTAACTCGGAGTACCCTGCAGCACCAAGGTACCACAAAAGACGCGGAGACTAGACCCAGCCGGCTCCAACCAAGACCAGCATCCGGAAGGGATGGACGGTGGGATCCAGGAGCTCCAGACATGCAGCCCGGATGCAATAGCCTGAGGCGCTGACCCCCGCCTGACAAGCAGGCCCAGAGCGTACCGCCAGAAAAAAATATATGTATCCGGACTTTTCATTTTTTGCGGCTCCAGACAGATTTGTTTTTTGTATTTCTGGTGCAATATGGTTCTTTCAACGGTTTGGTTTGCTGACCCACGGTCTAATGCTTTTCAGTACCCATAGTAGATTGATAAAACACATTTTTATCACCAAAGTACAAATATGTAGTTTTTTTTTGGCCAAAGTGTGGTGTTGCTGCTGCTCCTTTTGGTCCATTTCTGTGTTTGATGTCGTCCTCCAGCCCACAATGTGACATTCTGCCCGCTAAAGGAGTCTTTGTCCGCTTAATTAAAATCAGCCCTAGCGGCATAGATTATAAAATCGGTGCATTTGTACTTTCAATTTACATGCCATTATGCTGAACGGAGCGCCTATTTACATTTGCAAGGCTCCCAGCAAGGAGTGAGCGCTTAAGGACAGGCGAGGGACAGAAAAGTTACCATTAAATCTAATCGTAGATGAGTGTCAGGAATAAGATGGCAAACATGTGAGTTCCTTATGTAAGATGCCTCATTAACCTACATTGCAATAAAAGCTGTGCAAAGTGTACTTTCCACTAATGAGCTGGAGTATTGATTGACTGACACTTTGGATAAAAGCATCAAGGGAATCAATGGGCACCAAGGGGTCTTTTAAGTGCACTGAAACGTTGCATTTATACTCCACAAAAACAGGTCAAGTACACAAATTGCCAATAGGTTTTAAATACATTCCCAACATTTCGATTATCTGACTAAAATATGCAAATGTGAATGTAAATGAAATTAATGTTCCTATCACAGATCTGAACTGCAAAAGACTATACCATGGGTCCCCAAACTATGGCCCGCCAACGTCCCAAATCCGGCCCGCGGGAAGTCCCAAGTTAAAATATTTGAATTTGAATTGTATTTTTCTATTTTCTATTTTTTTAAATCTGTCTTTTCTAATCCATTTTATATTGCTTGTTACTCTTGGTGTCTCGTAGCCGCCCAGGCAAATCATATTGTTTAAGAATGCATTTTTCTGTGACATCATTGCACTCAGAATTTATATATATATATATATATATATATATATAAATATATATATATATATATATATATAATATATATATATATATATATATATAATATATATATATATATATATATATATATATATATTTATGATTTATGTATGTATATTCAATCATATTTATATATATATCTATATAAATATATATATGATAATAAATATGTTTATATCAATCAATTCAATCAATGTTTATTTAATAGACTAACCTAGAAAGTCACAAGGGAGTACTATGACTAACGATATAGGTAGAGATAAGGCAGGTAAATATGTTGTACAGTCAGTTGACAATGCAATGACAATGATGACTAACCTTGCGAAGAGGACCGTATATGTGTAAACCACAGACCACCCCCACCCCAAATTTGATTTTGCATTGAAAAATCAATAGGTAACATTGCATTTAAACAGACAGTACTCCACAAAAACACGTAAAGAACACACATTGCCAATAGGTTTTAAATACATTCCCAACATTTCGATTATCTGACTAAAATATGCAAATGTGCATGTAAATGGAATTTATGTTCCAATCAAAGATATAAATTGCAAAACATTATATAATTATTTTTTGTTACATTTGATTTTGCATTGAAAAATCAATACAGCAGTTTATCATTTTAAAAATAAACCATGGTTATTAAATTATTTTAATAGTATTAAGATAAAGATATAGCATTAAGATTGAAATAATTACAAAAAAATCTCCAGTTTTTCATGTTCTTTTTTGTTTTTGAATGTGGTTGTGGCTGCATAAAAGAAGCGCTGACAAAGGAGAGGTGTTTTCGTGCTTCATTACAGCTGTTTGCTTTGAATAAGGACGTCTGTGTGTTTGTGTGTGTGTGTGTGCTTGCGTGTGTGTGTGTGCGTGTGCGTGTGTGTTTGAGGCAGCTGTTCATGTGTGTCCTCTCCAAGCTGGAGTGCAGCAGGAGGTTGTGTGCAAAGACGACACATGCAAAGCCACTTACTTAAGGAAAAGTAATAGAGTAAGTATTCAAATTTTCCTTTTTGTCCTAAAATGTTTTTTTGTGTATTGGATCCTGTGTGTAGTGCATTTTTTCATTCATAAACACAATCATGTGCCTTTATTGTAATACAGAGGTAAACTCAAATGTCATATTTTGTTATGATTGTGTTACTGATATAATCATTGGGCATGGTTATTTTTTTGCACATTGTGTTGCTATATAAATAGGACAAGATTGTGACGTATTGGCATGCAAAAGCGCACATAGTTGTAGAGAGTGTAGCGATGCAGGATGTTTGATGAGTAATATAGAGCAAGGCGCTACAAATGTGTTATTGACATGCAAAAAGGTGTAAATGGTGAGTGGTGTGAGTCACGCAGAAGAGTGGACACCCACGCGCTCACGGTGCAGAGTCATCCGCCAGACACACAAGCTGAGTGACAACAATGCGGTGTTGTAAAAGCATCGCTGTGTTGTGTCACTGATGACACTTTGGTTTATTCGCACACATTTTGATACACTTCGTCGTCAACTATATCCCTCCAATCAGTCATAGTTGCATCCATCAGTACACGTAGTCATGTGTTCACCCACTCATCCATGCAGACATGAACTAATTAACTAACCCTTTCCTTCATATATTTACCCATGCATCCATCCATCCATCCATCCATCCATCCACACACTAACTCATTCATCCAAATACAGTTGTGCTCATAAGTTTAAATACCCTGGTCGAGTGGCCAAAAAGTTCCATTTTGGTGTCATCACTCCAATTTACTTTGTTCCAGAAGTTTTGAGGCTTGTCACCCTGCTGTTTGGCGTAATGTAAGCAGGATACTTTGTGACATTTGCGCAGAAATGGCTTTCTTCTGGCCACTCGACCATGCAGCCCATTTTTCTTTAAGTGCCTCCTTATTGTGCATCTTGAAACAGCCACACCACAGTTTTTCAGAGAGGCCTGTATTTCAGCTGTTGTTATTTGTGGATTTTTCTTAGCAGTTGTGGCTGAAATCTCTGCTGGTCTACCTGAATCCCTCATTTTCACAAATGATTGGCATTCTCAATTCCTTATATATCTTTTTATACACCTTTTCCTGTTTAATTTAGTTCAAGTACCTTTTCTGGCAGATCCTTTGACAATTCTTTTGCCTTCCCCATGACTCAGAATCCAGAAACATCTGTGCAGCACTGGATGAAAGATGCAATGGTCTGTGAGAAGCCCAGAAACTCACTGACCGTTTATACGCACACATTAATTACAAACAAACATGTCACAGGTGAGGATTGGGACCTTGATTAGCCATTCAAACCTGTTTGTCAACTTTTGTGCATGTTATCAGATCAAAGTCATTGGGGTATGTTTACTTTTGATCAGGGTCATTTGGGTACTTTCTTTTGTCAGTTTGATTTAAAAAGAGTAAACACAGTTGTTTGCCAATAAATAGCTTCGCACACCCATTAAGCATGAGTGGAAGAAAGGTTTTTGTGTTATCATTCATATTCTCTGAAGAATGGCCGAGAAATCATAAATTCATCCAGGTATGTAAACTTATGAGCACAACTGTATGTACCTATCTGCGCCCTCACTCATGCAGTCTTTGTCAATTTATCTACTCAATCACTTAGTCATTAACTTATTAATTCAATCATTCATCAGATCAAACATTCACTGGCCATCTATCCACATAGCATCCATCCACTTTCCTCAGCCCTTCATTCAACCATCTTTTCCCTCACCAATGCATACCTCACTCATCCATTAAGCATGTACTCATTTATTCATTTACACTCATTATCCATCCACTCGCTCACCCAACATTCATTCAGTCGTCCGTCTACTCCCTCACCCATGCATTCCTCATTCCACACACATATATTCATCCACTTATTCACATCATCCATTCAGCATCTATTCATTCATTCATCCACATGCTCACCGCTTAATTAATTATCTACTTACTTATTCATTAACTCACTCTTTATCCATGTATCCATCTACTAACTCACCTATTGATTCTGCCATCCAGCCACACACTCCAACATTCATGCGCGTATATAGTAATTCATTCATCCAACTATATACCAATCCATCCAGCTACTCAGCGAGCCATTTATTCATACATCCACGTATCCATCTACTCCTACATCCATGCACACTTTATCATCTATCCAATCAATCACTCATTCACCAATTCAGCATCGACACATTCATCCAAAAAAATTACAGTTGAGTTTCTTTAAAGTGACAACGTAAACATCCAGTGTAAAATAATGTTCAACTGTTCTTTCAACTTTTACTTTACGGAAAGCAGTGTCGTGGACATGTTAATATCAATTCAGTTTGGAAAATGCTGTTTAATAGAAAAGCTAACTAACAATTTTAACTTTCAATTATATAAACACTTTACAAATTGACTTTTTGGCTTTGCTGGCTTCCTGTTGGGAACGCCCAGGGCACGGCCACATCCGCGGCCGACGTAGAGGTGGGCGCGCCGAAGCAGGCCGGGAAGCAGCAGACGTAATCGGCGGCGTGGAAACCGCAGGCGTCATCGGTGGCGTGAAAACTGCAGGCTTCATCGGCGGCGTGAAAACCGCAGGCTTCATCGGCGGCGTGAAAGCGGCAGATGAAGACGCTGGGCGAGGAGAAGCAAATGCCGGCCGAGGAGCAGCATATGCCGGCGTTGGAGCAGGCGGCGACAAAGACGACAACGATGATGGCGGTGTTGTGCAAAGTCCCATCGGCGACGAGGACGTCCCCGTGGGAGAGAACGATGGCGTGGATGACAGTGGCGTGAAAGCGGCAGACGTCATCGGTGGAGTGGAAGCTGGCAGCTGTCATCGGCCAGATGAAGACGCCGGGCAAGGAGCATCAAATGCCGGCCGAGGAGTAGCGGATGCCGGCGGTGCTGCTCTTGGCGGCGTTGGAGCCGTGCGCAGTGCCGGCGTTGGAGGCCGGCGTGGTGCTGCTGATGTCAGCGTTGCAGCTGTGCGTAGTGCCGGCATTGGAGGCCGGCGTGGAGCTGAGCGAAAGACCGCCAGGGACTTAGATGTCTCTATGGAAGGAGACGCTGGCGGGGACGACAGCGGCGTGTGCTCGGCTGCACAGCTGTGTGTAGTCGGCCCCCCTCCACTAGGCGGCTGCCAGACGCCGTCCACACTTGTGGGAAGACGTGCCTCATTGTCGTATTCCCCTGGTGCGAAAACCAGGGGAGGGCGGGAGGGGGCCAGGAGGAGGGACGAAGATACGTCCCGCGCCGAGTCCCAGCAGGAGGACAAAAGCGACCTCACTTTGGGCTCCACTGGAGCTTTCGGCGAACCAAAAAAGAGAGCGGGAGCTGGCAAAAAGAGCAGCCGGGGAGCAGCCGCTGGAAGCTGCGTAGGAGCAGGGAGAAGCAGCTCAGCAGACAACGGGAAGGGCGGTGGCGGCGGACGCGGACGTGCCGGTTGGAGAGCCGCAGTCGGCGACGGAGCTGCAGGAACCGCGAGACGTGAAGGAGGAGGCGGGCGCGCCGGTCTGTGAGCTGTAGCCGGCAGCGTTGCCGAGAGGAAGGATGGCGGTGGAGGACGCGCCGGTCGGAGAGCCGTAGCCGGTAGCGTTGCCGCGGGAGCCGCGAGGCATGCAGGAAGTGGCGGACGTGCTGGTCGGAGAGCCGTAGCCAGCCGTCGAGCCGAGAGGAAAGATGGTGGCGGGGGACGCGCCGGTCGGAGAGCCGAAGCCGGTGGCGTTGCCGCGGGGAGAGGGTCCGCGTCTGTAGGCTGGGACCGCACAAACCTGGCCTTCAAGTCCAACAGGAATTGTGCGGACCAGAACGTCGGCTGAGGATTGCCGACAGGGACTCTCGCGAGGTCACTTTCTAGCTCGATGATACTGTTGGGATGTCGCATGGCTGCAGTTGTGTGACCCCGTGGATGCAAGAGTCAAGGAGAGAATTGAGTGAAGGTAAAATAATTTAATACTCATAAGAAACAAATAAACAGAAAGCAGTCTTGCATAGTAACATTTCCAAACATAGATTTTATCATCGAGCACTGAGGAGTGCTCGAGTGAAACATAAATAGACACTAGTGTGATTGACAGCAGGTGTGAACCGCTGCCAATCAACGAAAAGAGAAAAACAGTGCTCCGTGAATAAAACAGGAAATACAACAAAATAAGAGCACTGAACAGGAAGTAAATACAAAAACACGAAAAACTAACAGAAAAGAAGTGACAGATTGTCACACTTCCAATATTTTTGCAGGTTGTGTCAGGTTCAAACACTAATGACATCTAATAATCAGACAAGAAGCAAGGAAACATGCAGAGACTGAGTTCAATTTAGCTCGAGGAGACACGTGTTTTGGGCTGTACTCTAGTTACAGATCCAAACTATGTTCCAAAAATCAAGCCCATGCGCCTCTTATATTTATTAGGAAAGTCCCTATTACCTCACTGTCGCTAAGGGAAGGGGGTAGACTCGACAACTCCAGTTAGACACAATATATGATTTTACAAAAATGCAAATATGTTGACACTTGGGGCTATAGCCCAGTTTCTGCTTTGTCTGGTCCCGGAACCCAATGTTTGGCCTTGGCAGTCTGCAGGCTGAGTACTGGTACTATCACCCAGTCTCTGCTTTGTCTGGTCCCGGAACCCAATGTTCGGCCTTGGCAGTCAGCAGGCCGAGTCTGGACAAAACACTGATAAAAAAAGGCTAGCAATCTCTTGGATTGCTAGCTCTGCACAAATACTGAAATAGCACTTCAGCACAAATTGACAATACTTTATAGTAACGGCCCTTAAGCATAAAGTTATGATGATAATATATACATAATTATTCTAACAGGGTAACAGTTTATAAGGTGGCGACTTGTCCAGGGTGTAACCTGCCTTCTGCCAGAGTGCACCTGGATATGCTCTACCCCCGGGACATCGAGAGAGACAAGTGGTGGTAAAAGGATGGATGGATTGATTGAGGATTTATCAAGTAGCTTTTCAGTATACTCCGATTGAGTTTTTTGTTGATTTCCCTTTGTGTGGTGCAACGTTCATGGCGGGCTCAGTGTCGCCTTAGAAACGCTCGACACAGAAGTAGAGCGCTTCGTTTTGCAGAACGCAGATTTTCTTACCTCTGCCAAATAAGCTGTTTTTGCCAGGGTTTGTTTGTTCTTTTTGTTAGCAACATAACTGAGACAGTTATGGATGAGCGTTGTGAATTTTTCACGAAATAACAACAATTCCTTTCATCTACTACGAACACACGTCACTTCCTGCTTACGATGTTCCACACCCTCACCTTTTCGCCCCCGCGCTCCGCAGAAGATTCTGAGAGATGGAGTTGATTTCAGAACCTCCCAACACTAAAGGGCCAGAAAAAACTACACACTATGAGGAAGCAGTTTCTGGGGAATCTGTGGTGGGCTCTCCTATTTCTGGGCCTGAGGTTGCTGAGGTAGTTGAAAAGCTCCTCGGTGGCAAGGCCCCGGGATTGGATGAGATCCGCCCGGAGTTCCTTAAGACTCTGTATGCTGTGGGGCTGTCTTGGTTGACAGGACTCTGCAGCATTGCGTGAACATCGGTAGCGGGAGGGTACCTTTGGATTGGCATACCGGGGTGGTGGTTCCTCTCTTTAAGAAGGGGAACCGGAAGCTGTGCTCCAACTATTGTGGGATCACACTCATCAGCCTTCCCGGTAAGGTCTATTCAGGTGTACTGTAGAGGAGGCTACGCCGGATAGTCGAACCTCGGATTCAGGAGGAACAGTCTGGTTTTCATTCTGGTCGTGGAACTGTGGACCAGCTCTATACTTTCGGCAGGGTCCTTGAGGGTGCATGGCAGTTTACCCAACCAGTGTACATGTGCTTTGTGGACTTGGAGAAGGCATTTGACCTTGAGAAGTCCTGCGGGGAGTGCTCAGAGAGTATGGGGTATTGGATTGTCGGATTGTGGCGGTCCGCTTCCTGTACGATCAGTGTCAATGCTTGATACACATTGCCGACAGTAAGTCGGACATGTTTCCAGTGAGGGTTGGAAAGGCTGCCTTGAGTCGCCGATTCTGTCCATAACTTTTATGGACAGAATTTCTAGGCGCAGTCAGGGCGTTGAGGGGATCCGGTTTGGTGGCTGCAGGAGTAGGTCTCTGCTTTTTGCAGATGATGTGGTCCTGATGGCTTCATCTGGCCAGGATCTTCAGCTCTCGCTGGATCGGTTTGCAACCGAGTGTGAAGCGACTGGGATGAGAATCAGCACCTCCAAGTCCGAGTCCATTGTTCTTGCCCGGGAAAGGGTGGAATGCCATCTCCAGGTTAGGGAGGAGACCCTTCCTCATGTGGAGGAGTTCAAGTACCTCGCAGTCTTTTTCATGAGTGAGGAAAGAGTGGATCGTGAGATCGACAGCGGGACCGGTGCGGCGGCTTCAGTAATGCGGACGCTGTATCGATCTGTTGTGGTGAAGATGGAGCTGAGCTGGAAGGCAAAGCTCTCAATTTACAGGTCGATCTACGTTCCCATCCTCACCTATGGTCATGAGCTTCGGGTTATGACCGAAAGGACAAGATCACGGGTACAAGCGGCCCTAACGAGTTTCCTCCGCCAGGGGGCGGGGCTCTCCCTTTGAGATAGGGTGAGAAGCTCTGCCATCCGAAGGGAGCTCAAAGTAAAGCCACTGCTCCTCCACATGGAGAGGAGCTATATGAGGTGGTTCAGGCATCTAGTCAGGATGCCACCTGAACGCCTCCCTAAGGAGGTGTTTAGGGCACGTCCGACCGGTAGGAGGCCACGGAAAAGACGCAGGACTCATTGGGAAGACTATGTTTCCCGGCTGGCCTGGGAACGCCTCGGGATCCCCCGGAAAGAGCTGGACGAAGTGGATGGGGAGAGAAAAGTCTGGGCTTCCCTCCTTAGGCTGCTGCCCCCGTGACCCGACCTCGGATCAGCGGAAGAAGATGGATAGATGGACCATGTTTTTGTTTGATACATCATGTCATTATTGTGAATACTTCGAAACTGTAATACTGCAGTATCTACAATAACGTTACACCCCTAATATACACTCATCCACTCAATCCATGCATCCAGATTCTATTCACTTGTCCATAACCCAGTCATGCTTACATCTACCCACTCATCCACCTATCCATCCTTATGTGCGTTATGTGATTAAAGAGAAGACATAATCAGCAAGTAATCGTATGTAATCTTGTCCCACGTGTACTGTGGTTGTCACATGTTCACGCTGAATGAGATGAAGGTCTAATGGAGGATTACATAAGGGACAGAATAAATGGCCGCGGTACAGTGGAGCGCAGTGACCAGCATGAAAGCATATACAAGGATCAGACGCTGGGAAAAAGAAGTACAAAGCTGTCCAGGGGTTTTTCATGTCACTTTCATTTAGTGGATAACCACAGGCCTCATTCAAAGGCTAAAGAGGACAAAGCAGCACTTGCTGCACACAGTCTCACCTCCTAAATAGAAAGGAGGAGGGACACAGAGGAGGGGCCACTAGGGGATGTTAAATAATAACTGATCAACTTCATGAATCAATGATAAGGTTTTCTTCTTCTTCTGCAGGTTTACCTGCTGACATGTCCATCTGAACTCTTCTGTCCAAGCTGACACAACATAATGGCTGATGCTGCATGGTGGTTTCCAGTGGATGCTTACAATGGAGTGCTGCAGTAGGATGCACGGCTTCGTGCCTGCTTGGTTGCCGCCACAAATGATTTTCAACCTCTACTTGGTCATCTTATTCAGTTGCACAGTCTTGTCCCAGCCGGGTGAGTCCATGATCGATTAATTTCTCAATTTTAGCTGGCTTGCTGCACACACGCAGGGTATGATGGCGACCTACTCAGTGGCCTAGTGGTTAGAGTGTCCACCCTGAGATCGGTAGTCATACCAAAGACTATAAAAATAGGACCTATTGGCTCCCTGCTTGGCACTCAGCATCAAGGTTTGGAATTGGGGGTTAAAGCTTCATAAATGATTCCCAGGCGCGGCACCGCTGCTGCCCACTGCTCCCCTCACTTCCCAGGGGGTGATCAAGGGGATGGGTCACCACACCTAGTGTGTGACAATCATTGGTACTTTAACTATGACTTGCTGCTATTTGTCAGGTTTGGAGGAGGTGTTCTTCAGTCCACAGGATCAGAGCGTCCGGGAAGGAGAGGGTGTTTCCTTCCAATGTGTGTCTGGTGAAAGTTTGTCCCTCACTAGCATCTTCTGGCTCAAAGATGGACATGTGGTCACCAAAGGGAGGCAAATCCAGGTAGGGCTTGACTCCTACTTTGTCAACATCTAAGCTTCTCACCAAGCTGTCAACTGCTTGCTAGTCTTATTGGGCACATGGACAGAAATACAGACAGTTGGACATACAACTGAACGAGTGAATAACTGGTTAGATGGGTCGATGGCGTTGCGTCGGACCAGCTCTTCCTCCCAGGGAATTTAAATGACTGGTCAATCCCAAGTTCTTTTGATGACATATATGCTGAGTAAGAAGGACCATCGAGACAGAATTGGAATATTTTCAAGTTTTACTGAAGCTTTGGGGAACAACCGAGACCAATTCATTCATACCGGCTTCTCAAGTTGTTCTGGCATTCCAAGGGAAAAACATACTCTTTTCACACAAAAGAAAGCCCTCCTACCCGTCTTCTCAACACCATAAGGTGAGAGAGACGTGGGGGTTGTCTTCACATTCCGATGGTTTACGACTCTAACCTGGGATCTGAAAACAAAGAGAGACTAGTAGAATACACAAAGGAAAAGTAATAGCAACTCTAAACATGGCTATGTAAAAAGGAAGAACTCTTAAACATATCAACACTGGTTAGATGATTGCTTGGATGGATGAACTGATGGGAAAATAAACGATAAACTGACATATATAACCTGTTGCGATCCGTTACTCGGATCCTCACATGTTGTTTATTTTTCAATCTTTGTTTCATTCTCCTTCTGACACGCTTACTTCCTATTTAGTCCATCACCATGGTTACTCATCAGTCCACCTGCTAGTCTCGATTCCCCGCACACCTCCTACTAATAATCACCATCCTATATAAGCCAGCCTTCTTTGTTCATTATTTCTGGGTTCATAGTTTGCTCTCACGCAACTGTACGTCTGGTTTTGATCGTTTGCTTTCACGCAATTCTTACTATTCTCGTGAGCTCTCACGCTACGCACATCGTTTTTAGCTCTCATGCTAAATGTTTTATTTATTCCTTTTTGTGTGCCCACGTGCCATTTTAATTTCCTATTTTTGTATCTCCTAGTTCTCATTCTAACGTCATTGGTTTGCCTTTTTGGTAGCTCCAGTATTTTTGTTTCTTAGCCTGTTTTTGTTACTTAATAAATTTCATTATATCTTACCTCTTGCTGTGTTCGAGTCTATGCATCCCTGGAGGGACATTCCCGGCAGCGCTGTGCCGACCAGTCTTCACATAACCGGTTGGACGGATGTATAGGTGAAAGGATAATATATGGAGAGGTAAATGACTGGTTGAATAAATGGATGGAGATGTAGATGAAGGACGGGTTGACGGTGTGTGATCCGTGGTCTGGATCATGTTTTGTTTAGTTATGTTCTGTTCGTTTTGAACTCCCTTAGTTCCTGTTTTGTGCACCCGTGTTTATTTTAGTTACCATGTGTTCTGTACACACCTGCTCTAATCAAGACACTTTTATTTAAGCCTGTCCTTGCCAGTTAGTCGGCTTGGGCTTCAATGTTTGCGTCACGCCTTTGCCAAGTAAGTTTTCTTGTTCCATGCCATAGCTTCTGTTAAATCTTAGCTTTACGTGTATTAGACACGCTTGCCTTTTTTGCTCTTTGTCTGTATTTTTGGTAGTTGGTTGATTTCGTCCGGAGCCGTCAGTCTTGCATTCCGGGAGAACGAACCGCAGCAAGCTACACCCCCAATCGTGACGGACGGATTACTATATAGATAACTGATTGAACGGATGGATAGACAAATAAATAAATCGATGGAATATTGAAATGTTGGGATGAATATATCCACAAATGGATGGTTGGGTGGGCGAACAGACTTCTTGGATAGAAAAAGGGATGAACTGATGATTAGTTGGACAGGTGGACGGATGGAAAAACAAATTCATAAATGGATGATGGGTGGATGAACATATTAATGGTTGGATGTATGGATAAATGGTTTGACGTGTAGGTGATCAAGTGAGTGGATGAACAAATTAATAGTTGGGTGTGTAGATAAATGGTTGGAGGTATGGGTAGTTGAATGGACAACTGAACAAAAGAACGAATGGACACCAAATTGGATGGATGGATGGACAAACAACAGTTGGATGGAGAGTATGTATGGGCAGGTAACTAATAGAGGGACATAGGCTAGTTAGATGGACGGGTGGAATGACAGGTTACTGGTAATATTTTGGATATGCATTTATTAATTTTTAAATGTTTATAGTTTAGTCTTTATTTGAAGGGACAATGCACAGAAACATTAAACTCAAAGACAGATATGTTCTGTGCCAGATTATAGGTAAATAGCTAATTTCCATCTGCAGTTGCTGGTTACCTAAATTAAAGGGATACAAAAATCATGCAATAAAATTATGACACTAAAATCATACTATATCATGTAATTAAATTTTAAAAAGTCATAAAATGCCCTTTCATGGACACATACTTAATATACAATGCAACCACATCTAAATTTACATCATCACACAAAGACAATACATGCTCTTGTTCACATCTGTCATCATTTGTAAAAACAAGCATGATTTTAACAGACACACCTCACAATTTACAACAAAAATGCTGTCGTGGATGAATATAATACACATTAAGTTGATCTGCCAAACATAGTGCCCACCTCAGTGACCGTGTGAGCAGTTTTGATTGCTCCAAAGCCACTTTTTAACTTCAATTGTAAATGAAGAATAATCTGTTAAACTTTTCAAGTTTGTTGTGAGGCGTGGTTGGGGGCGTGGTTGGGGCGGGGGGCATGGTTAAGAGGGGAGGAGTATAATTCACCAACTCGAGTATTTCATATATATTTCATATATACATTTATATATATACATATATATATCCATCCATTCATCCATCATCTTCCGCTTATCCGAGGTCGGGTCGCGGGGGCAGCAGCCAAAGCAGGGAAGCCCAGACTTCCCTATCTCCAGCCACTTCGTCTAGCTCTTCCCGGGGGATCCCGAGGCGTTCCCAGGCCAGCCGGGAGACATAGTCTTCCCAACGTGTCCTGGGTCTTCCCCGTGGCCTCCTACCAGCTGGACGTGCCCTAAACACATCCCTAGGGAGGCGTCCGGGTGGCATCCTGACCAGATGCCCGAACCACCTCATCTGGCTCCTCTCGATGTGGAGGAGCAGCGGCTTTACTTTGAGTTCCTCCCGGATGGCAGAGCTTCTCACCCTATCTCTAAGGGAGAGCCCCACCACCCGGCGGAGGAAACTTATTTCGGCCGCTTGTACCCGTGATCTTATCCTTTCGGTCATGACCCAAAGCTCATGACCATAGGTGAGGATGGGAACGTAGATCGACCGGTAAATTGAGAACTTTGCCTTCCGGCTCAGCTCCTTCTTCACCACAACGGATCGATACATTACTGAAGACGCCGCACCGATCCGCTTGTCGATCTCACGATCCACTCTTCCCCCACTCGTGAACAAGACTCCTAGGTACTTGAACTCCTCCACTTGGGGCAGGGTTTCCTCTCCAACCCGGAGATGGCACTCCGCCCTTTTCCGGGCGAGAACCATGGACTCGGACTTGGAGGTGCTGATTCTCATTCCGGTCGCTTCACACTCGGCTGCGAACCGATCCAGTGAGAGCTGAAGATCCCGGTCAGATGAAGCCATCAGGACCACATCATCTGCAAAAAGCAGAGACCTAATTCCGTGGCCACCAAACCGGAACCCCTCAACGCCTTGGCTGCGCCTAGAAATTCTGTCCATAAAAGTTATGAACAGAATCGGTGACAAAGGACAGCCTTGGCGGAGTCCAACCATCACTGGAAACGTGTCCGACTTACTGCCAGCAATGCGGACCAAGCTCTGACACTGATCATACAGGGAGCGGACTGCCACAATAAGACAGTCTGGTACCCCATACTCTCTGAGCACTCCCCACAGGACTTCCCGAGGGACACGGTCGAATGCCTTCTCCAAGTCCACAAAGCACATGTAGACTGGTTGGGCAAACTCCCACGCACCCTCAAAAACCCTGCCGAGAGTATAGAGCTGGTCCACAGTTCCACGACCAGGACGTAAATCACACTGTTCCTCCTGAATCCGAGGTTCGACTATCCGGCGAAGCCTCCTCTCCAGTACACCTGAATAAACCTTACCGGGAAGGCTGAGGAGTGTGATCCCACGATAGTTGGAACACACCCTCCGGTCCCCCTTCTTAAAGAGAGGGACCACCACCCCGGTCTGCCAATCCAGAGGTACCGCCCCTGATGTCCACACGATGCTGCAGAGTCTTGTCAACCAAGACAGCTCCACAGCATCCAGAGCCTTAAGGAACTACGGGCGGATCTCATCCACCCCCGGGGCCTTGCCGCCGAGGAGCTTTTTAACTACCTCAGCGACCTCAGCCCCAGAAATAGGAGAGTCCACTACAGATTCCCCAGGCACCGCTTCCTCAAAGGAAGACGTGTTGGTGGGATTGAGGAGGTCTTCGAAGTATTCCCTCCACCGATCCACAACATCCGCAGTCGAAGTCAGCAGAACACCATCCGCACCATACACGGTGTTGATAGTGCACTGCTTCCCCTTCCTGAGGCGGCATATGGTGGTCCAGAATCGCTTCGAAGCCGTCCGGAAGTCGTTTTCCATGGCTTCCCCGAACTCTTCCCATGTCCGAGTTTTTGCCTCCGTGACCGCTAAAGCTACACACCGCTTGGCCCGTCGGTACCCGTCCACTGCCTCCGGAGTCCTATGAGCCAAGGGATGGTATGGCGCAGTGGAAGAGTGGCCGTGCGCAAACCCGAGCGTCCCTGGTTCAATTCCCACCTAGTACCAACCTCGTTACGTCCGTTGTGTCCTGAGCAAGACACTTCACCCTTGCTCCTGATGGGTGCTGGTTGGCGCCTTGCATGGCAGCTCCCTCCATCAGTGTGTGAATGTGTGTGTGAATGGGTAAATGTGGAAGTAGTGTCAAAGCGCTTTGAGTACCTTGAAGGTAGAAAAGCGCTATATAAGTACAACCCATTTATCATTTAAAAGAACCCGATAGGACTCCTTCTTCAGCTTGACGGCATCCCTCACTGCTGGTGTCCACCAACGGGTTCTGGGATTACCGCCACGACAGGCACCAACAACCTTGCGGCCACAGCTCCAATCAGCCGCCTCGACAATAGAGGTTCGGAACATGGTCCACTCGGACTCAATGTCCCGCACCTCCCTCGTGACATGTTCAAAGTTCTCCCGGAGGTGTGAATTGAAACTCTCTCTGACAGGAGACTCTGCCAGACGTTCCCAGCAAACCCTCACAATGCGTTTGGGCCTGCCAGGTCTGTCCGGCATCCTCCCCCACCATCGCAGCCAACTCACCACCAGGTGGTGATCGGTAGAAAGCTCCGCCCCTCTCTTCACCCGAGTGTCCAAAACATAAGGCCGCAAATCCGATGATACAACTACAAAGTCGATCATGGAACTGCGGCCTAGGGTGTCCTGGTGCCAAGTGCACATATGGACACGCTTATGTTTGAACATGGTGTTCGTTATGGACAATCCGTGACGAGCACAAAAGTCCAATAACAAAACACCACTCCGGGCGACCATTCTTCCCAATCACGCCTCTCCAGGTTTCAGTGTCGTTGCCAACATGAGCGTTGAAGTCCCCCAGTAGGACAAGGGAATCACCCGGGGGAGCACTTTCCAGTACTCCCTCGAGCATTCCCAAAAAGGGTGGGTATTCTGAACTGCTGTTTGGTGCGTAAGCACAAACAACAGTCAGGACCCGTCCCCCCACCCGAAGGCGAAGGGAAGCTACCCTCTCGTCCACTGGGTTGAACTCAAACGTGCAGGCTTTGAGCCGGGGGGCAACGAGAATTGCCACCCCAGCCCGTCGCCTCTCACTGCCGGCAACGCCAGAGTGGAAGAGGGTCCAGTCCCTCTCGAGAGAACTGGTTCCAGAGCCCTTGCTGTGCGTCGAGGTGAGTCCGACTATATCCAGCCGGAACTTCTCTACCTCGCGGACTAGCTCAGGCTCCTTCCCCCCCAGTGAGGTGACGTTCCACGTCCCAAGTGCTAGCTTCTGTAGCCGAGGATCGGACCGCCAAGTGCCCTGCCTTCGGCTGCCGCCCAGCTCACAATGCACCCGACCTCTATGGCCCCTCCTATGAGTGGTGAGTCCATTGGAGGGATGACCCACGTTGCCTCTTCGGGCTGTGCCCGGCCGGGCCCCATGGGGACAGGCCCGGCCACCAGGCGCTCGCCATCGTGCCCCAACCCCGGGCCTGGCTCCAGAGCGGGGCCCCGGTGACCCGCGTCCGGGCGAGAGAAATCTGAGTTCGTTTTGTTGTAATTCCATAGAAGTCTTTGAGCTGCTCTTTGTCTGATCACTCACCTAGGACCTGTTTGTCTTGGGAGACCCTACCAGGGGGCATGAAAGCCCCCAGACAACATAGCTCCTAGGATCATGGGGACACGCAAACTCCTCTACCACGGTAAGGTAGCAGCTCAGAGAGGAGATATATATATATATATATATTCTTTTAAAATTGTTGTTGTGGAAAATCCAAAATAAATAATGATTTGTCTTTGTTAGAAATATAGCTTGGTCCAATTTGTTATATATTCTAACAAAGTGCAGATTGGATTTTAACGTATTTAAAACATGTCATCAATATTAAAAAAATAATCGTAATCAGGAAAAATTACTAATGATGTTCCATAAATTATTTTTTTAAATTTTCAAAAATATTCGAATCAGTTAGTTTTTCTCTTCATTTTTTTCGGTTGAAATTTGAATTTTAAAGAGTCGAAATTGAAGATAAACTATGTTTCAAAATTTAATTTGCATTTTTTTTGTGTTTTCTCCTCTTTTAAACCATTCAATTAAGTGTTTTTTTCATCATTTATTCTCTACAAAAAACCTTCCGTAAAAGGAAAATAAATGTACGACAGAATGACGGACAGAAATATATATACATATATATATATATATATATTTAGGTGTGGGAAAAAATCACTTCATCTCTACAGAACTGTTTCATGAGGGGTTCCCTCAATCATCAGGAGATTTTTTCCCACACCTACATATTGCGCTCTACCACGGTATCGAGCACTATTCTCTGGATAATCCAATCAAGATATATATATATATATATATGTATATATATATATATATATATATATATATATATATATATATATATATATATATATATATATATATATACATATATATAAATATATATATATATATATTCAGTGAATTCTAGCTATATTGTTGCGACCCGCTGCTCGGATCTACACATATTATTTATTTTTCCATTTTGTATATCTCTCCATCTACTCCTTATTTCCTGTTTGCTTTGTCACCATGGTCACTCATCAGTCCACCTGCTAGTCTCACCCCCCACACCTGCTACTAATTATCACCCTCCTATTTAAGCCAGTCTTCTCTGTTCATTCGGTCTGGGTTCATAGTTTGCTCTCACGCAACTGTACGGCTGTTTTTTGATCGTTTGCTTTCAAGCAATTATTTCTATTCTCGCTAGCTCTCACGCTACGCACATTGTTATTAGCTCTCATGCTAAATGTTTCATTTATTCCTTTTCTGTGTGCCCACGTGCCAGTTTAATTTCCTATTTTTGTATTTCCTAGTTCTCATACTAGCGTTTTTGGTTTGCCTTTGAATTAGCTCCAGTGTTTCTGTTCAGAGCTCCTTTTTGTCATTTAGAATCAATTTTATTATATCTTACCTCTTGCCGTGTTCATGTCAACGCATCCACGATGGGACATTCCCGGCAGCGCTGTGCAGACCAGTCCTCACATATATATATTTATTTTATTATATATATAAATAAAATAAATAGTTGAATTTCCGACGGCACCTATCAAATACACAGTAATAAAAACACAGTTGTTCTACTAACTGTACTGTGCTTGCTGGTTATTAAACAAAAACAACAACACTTACCTTTCACTATTTGAGTAACCTTTGTTCTGCCATTTGCGTACTGGCGACCGATCTCCGAATCCGGGAACATATCCTTCACGGATTTGTTGTAGACATCCGCAAATGAGAACGGGATGTTGCTTCCAGCTATCAGCATAGCCATCTTTGTCTCAGCATAAGTTACACCATCGAGTCTCCATTTTGCGAGGTGTCCCATAATACTGGGTTGTGAACGATGCTGCGCTGCGGACGCTTTGTGCTTCGCTGACCGTTCATGACTGAGTATATCCGTTCGGCCACCGTGTTCAATGGAGAAGTGTGTTCTACAAAATTTACAGGCAACATACCCCTTCCCCTTCAAACTCTCCAGGATAAACTGAAATTCTTGTTTCCTTTCGTTTTGGAACTTGCTTCCAACTTGTTTCCATTCGTTTTGGAACTTGCGAGCGTATTTCTTCATTTTTCTCGTCGACGGTGTAATATATTGGGTTGGAGTCAATAACCAGGTGACGTGATGAAGTTAGGTCTCTTTACTGTGGGCTTCAGAACAAACTCCCTAATGCATGTTCCTTGACTGCACTTAAATGTAGAATATATTTATATTATTCATATATTATATATTTTATATATCATACATTATATATATTATATTATTTATTATTATCATTGTTTATTGTGAGCGAACTGTGGTGCTGAATTTCCCCCAGGGATCAATAAAGTACATTCTATTCTATTCAATGTACAGTAAATGGCAGTATTGTCCTGTTTGAGAGGGTCACAACATTGCTGAGTCAGATCCGCATGGAGCTGGAGGGGGCATGGCCTCCAGCTCCGCCTGAATTTTGTGAGATTTTCGGGAGAAAATTTGTCCCGGGAGGTTTTCGGGAGAGGCGCTGAATTTCGGGAGTCTCCCAGAAAATCCGGGAGGGTTGGCAAGTATGTGTATTTAAGACTCTTTGTGTTTCTCAGGGCGAGTACGGCGGTGGCCAGCAGAAGAAGACATCAGGAACTCTTCATCTCCTCAACGTAAGCTTAGAGGACGATGGGAGGTACGTCTGTGTGACGTATAGTCCTTCATTAAACATCAGCAAGAACAGCCATCCCGCCAAGCTTACCGTGCTGGGTAAATTCGCCAATCCTTTATCACATCCAAGTCCACCTAGAGAACAAGGACCACCAACATCTGTTTCCTAGGAGTCCCTCACCGACTCAGAATCACACGGGGCCCTGACAACACCACTGTCGCTGTGGGAACCGAGGTCTCCATGCACTGTGCTGTGCAAGGCTTCCCTGTTCCCATGGTGCACTGGTTCAAAGACGACTGCCTCCTGACAAAGTGCTCGGCCTCATTCAACCTCCACAACAATGGACAGCTGCTTACATTCAGGTTTTCAACACACACACACGATACATCTACTACACTTTCGGATATTTTCAGAGGTGTTAGCCATCATATGCAGTATTTTATTTCCTTTTCAGTAATGTAAGCAAGGAAGATGAAGGCTTCTATCGCTGTGAAGCATCAAACCTGAAGGAGTCAATTCAGTCGCAAGCAGCGTTCCTTCTTCTAGCCGGTTTGTATGCCCACGTCCTATACCAGGGGTCACCAACGCGGTGCCCGCGGGCACCAGGTAGCCCGTAAGGACCAGATGAGTAGCCCGCTGGCCTGTTCTAAAAATAGCTCAAATAGCAGCCCTTTACAGTGAGCTGCCTCTTTTTTTTAAATTGTATTTATTTACTAGCACGCTGGTCTCGCTTTGCTCGATATTTTTAATTCTAAGAGAGACAAAACTCAATAGAATTTGAAAATCTAAGAAAATATTTTAAAGACTTGGTCTTCACTTGTTTAAATAAATTCATTCTTTTTTTTTTTACTTTGCTTCTTATAACTTTCAGAAAGACAATTTTAGAGAAAAAAATACAACCTTAAAAATGATTTTTGGATTTTTAAACATGTATACCTTTTTACCTTTTAAGTTCATTCCTCTTCTTTCCTGACAATTTAAATCAATGTTCAAGTATTTTTTTTTTGTAAAGAATAATAAATACATTTTCTTTTAATTCTTCATTTTAGCTTCTACCGCCCGATTGTAGCTGAGATAGGCGCCAGCGCCCCCCGGGACCCCAAAAGGGAATAAGCGGTAGGAAAAGGATGGATGGATGGATTTTAGCTTCTGTTTTTTCGACGAAGAATATTTGTGAAATATTTCTTCAAACTTATTATGATTAAAATTCAAAACAATTATTCTGGCAAATCTAGAAAATCTGTAGAATCAAAGTTAAATCCTATATCAAATTCTTTTGAATTTCTTTTAAAATTGTTGTTGTGGACAATCCAAAATAAATAATGATTTGTCTTTGTTAGAAATATAGCTTGGTCCAATTTGTTATATATTCTAACAAAGTGCAGATAGGATTTTAACGTATTTAAAACATGTCATCAATATTAAAAAATTAATCGTAATCAGGAAAAATTACTAATGATGTTCCATAAATTATTTTTTAAAATTTTCAAAAATATTCGAATCAGTTAGTTTTTCTCTTCATTTTTTTCGGTTGAAATTTGAATTTTAAAGAGTCGAAATTGAAGATAAACTATGTTTCAAAATTTAATTTTCATTTTTTTTGTGTTTTCTCCTCTTTTAAACCATTCAATTAAGTGTTTTTTTCATCATTTATTCTCTACAAAAACCTTCCGTAAAAGGAAAATAAATGTACGACAGAATGACGGACAGAAATACCCATTTTGTCATATAGATATATAGATTTATTTATTAAAGGTAAATTGACCAAATTGGCTATTTCTGGCAATTTATTTAAGTGTGTATCAAACTGGTAGCTCTTCGCATTAATCAGTACCCAAGAAGTAGCTCTTGGTTTCAAAAAGGTTGGTGACCCCTGTCCTTTACAAATACAGTGAATCATATATAAGAGCTGTAGTAAATTTAGATTATAAAACGAGTTGACTAAACCAAACAACTATACCCGTTTTTAAGTCATTGGTGTCGTGTTAGCAGAGATGGACTGGAACTTCATCCAGCAGCCCACAAACGTGACGGCAGAGAAGGGAGACAACGTCACCCTCTCCTGTAGGCCGCCATATAGCCGACCTGCAGCGAGCGTGTCCTGGTTCAAAAACAACCATCTCCTCCGTCCTACAGATCACGTCAATGTGCTCACTGGTGGAGACCTCCTCATCCTCAGGTCAACATGAAACAACTTTATACTCAGTAGATAAAATATTCTGAAGAGTTTTTTTTGTTTACGTGTTCATCAAAATTGTCTTCCAGGCTTAGAAAAGGACGTACGCTAATCTAATCAAACCCAATTATTAGCTTTGTTTGATTCTATATAGTCTTCACTGTTAATGAAGACACTAATATTATGTGGATAACAGATTCAATCAATCAATCAATCAATCAATGTTTATTTATATAGCCCTAAATCACAAGTGTCTCAAAGGGCTGCACAAGCCACAACAACATCCGCGGTTCAGCAAAGAAAAACTCACAACCCAGTGGGACGTCGATGATGATGATGATGAGAAACCTTGGAGAGGACCAAAATTGTGGGTAACCCCCCCGTCGAGTGGGTTTGACATAATATTTTTGAAAGTACAGTCCATAGGGGATCTAACATAATAGTGAGAGTCCCGTCCAAAGTGGATCTAACATAATAGTGAGAGTCCAGTCCAAAGTGGATCCAACATAATAGTGAGAGTCCAGTCCATAGTGGATCTAAAATAATAGTGAGAGTCCAGTCCATAGTGAATCTAACATAATGGTGAGAGTCCAGTACATAGTGGATCTAACATAATAGCGAGAGTCCAGTCTATAGTGGATCTAACATAATAGTGAGAGTCCAGTCCATAGTTAATCTAACATAATGGTGAGAGTCCAGTACATAGTGGATCTAACATAATAGCGAGAGTCCAGTCTATAGTGGATCTAACATAATAGTGAGAGTCCAGTCCATAGTAGATCTAACATAATAGTGAGAGTCCAGTCCTTAGTGGATCCAACATAATAGTGAGAGTCCAGTCCACAGTGCTTTTAACATAATAGTGAGAGTCCAGTTCACGGTGGATTTAACATAATATGGGTTGTACTTGTATAGCGCTTTTCTACCTTCAAGGTAC